>NC_080651.1:10228555-10528863 GCF_027579445.1 Ammospiza nelsoni | reverse complement strand
ATACCTGCTACTTGATCATCTGGTAGGCTGTGTTGTCCTTCTGCAGCTAGATGGTTGATTGTCAATTCCACCCTTGTGTCATCAATAGCATAGTCTGCTATTAATTGGTTTACTGAACACTTCCATCCCCCTTCCCACAGGGTGTCTTCTGTAGGTGACAGAAACATGGTCATAATACATTTTAAATCATAGGGAGTTAAGACATGTGCTGTAAACATGGCCCTAATTATGTCATTAAAACAAGGTAAGTCCTACCTATGGTCTTTAGCTGCCCTACACAGATCCTTTGATTTCCTCGTAAACCAATGGCCGATACTTGGGATTCTGCCCCCTTCTTTCATAACATATGGGGGCAACGAGGAGTTTTGAGGCTATTTGCCAGTCTCCTTCCTTAACTGCCTTTTTCTGCATCCTTTCCTAAGGATCTTCTGGGGTTGAGGAGCAAGGTGACTCTGTGGAATCCAAACTGTCTTCTGGGGAGGAAGAATAACTTTGAGCAGAACATTTGGGTTAGAAATACCATGACCGTTGGGCTTAGTATCTGTGATCATGGGGTTATATTGTTGCCGGAGGGTGAGGTAAAGGGCACTGCCATTTTTTCACGCATTTGGGAGGAAGGGCCTTGATTTAGGATGGTGGACTTCCAGGGTGGAGTTCTGGAGGCATGCCCCAGGGTGAGGTGGAATGATTGACAGTGGGGCATGACCCGCAGTTGTGGTTGTGTAGGCTGGAGGTTTGTTCAGGGCAGAAGAGAAGGTTGTGGTAGCAGGAAGTGGAGGAGCCAAGATGGAGAGAGGATGGTCAGGCTCCCAAACCACATTCGACCTCCTTCCATCTTAACTCTCCTGGGCATGTTGCTCCAAGACAGCATGGTCAATGCCATCTTGGACCATTGTGGAAGGTCTGAGAAAGGCAGGTTTGAGGGGAAGTCCCGAGTTAGGAGTGAGCAACAGATTGAGTTTTCAACACACTGCTTGCTGGTCAAGGGTGGTATGGAAGATGAGGAGCATGCAGGGTGCAATGGGGTCCCTTTTGATCGAAAGGTTGTACAACTTAACTCCCACTGACTCCCAAAATTCAGTGGCATGAATTTCACCAGCAGAGGCATCGGGAAAATATTTAATCATCCATCTCATTATTGATTTTATTTGGTTTTTTGAAAATATTATGTCATGATCAGTTGGAATTAAAGCATCCATATATGCTCCTTTCTACTTTGGACATTTGGCTGCCCATTTTTCTCTTTCTTTGCCCTATGGGTAAGAGCCACCGGAACACCCCAAATCAATAATGGGATGTGGGTGCATATTGTAAAAACAAAGTGGCAAAATGGGCAATAAATGTCTTGCATTTCCCCAAATCCACCTGCAATCCTATGCAGGTGAAACCGTTGTTGTCCCTGCAGATCCTGGGCAAGGTCTCTCAAAGGAATGATGAATCTGCTGGGCCTGACACAATCCAAAATCCCAGGGAGCACTGGCCTATCCATCAGCTAACCCCAGCTGCCGTGACTGACACAGGGAGCCCTGAATGTCATGGTCTCTGTTCGCATGCCAAATGTCACAGTGAGGGTGGCTGTGAGAAACCTCTCTGGTTCCCTGACTTCAGTGTGAGGGTGGTGAAAATGAAAAGGAGCAGGATCAATGGAGTTGTTTAAAAGGAGCTTTAATAACAGGGTGAGAAACAATAAACATGGAGAAGTCGAGCACAGTACATCAGGCAGGATCGAAAGACCCTACATTTCATAAGGCCCCAAAGTGTCCAAATGGTCTCCATGGTTCCTCAAGAATGGTCTCTGTGGTTCCTCAAGACTCCACAGTGTCACAATGGCCCCTTGGATCCATGGTACTCACAGTGTCACAAGGATCCCCTTGGTTCTAAAAGTTCCTACAGTGTAACAATGCCCTTTGGCTACGCAACCCCCCACCGTGTCACAATGGTCCCTATAGGAAGGCAACAACCAAGCCCCAGTGGTGGAGGGGCAGATGAGAGGCAGTCACCAGAGGCCAAGTCTAGCCAGACTTGACTGTATTGGCAGATTTTTTTTGGAGAGTAACGCTTGAATATGTGGAATTTTAGAGGTGGAATCCTAATTTTGGCCATGGGTGCCTAGACAAGAACAACAGTTCTTTCCCATAGGAATAAAAGCACTGAGCCCCAGTGCTTCACAGTCAGATGGGAGGGACCCTTGGTATGTCAAATTCAGTGGGACCTGTCAGACAGCCCCCAGGAGTCCAAACCAGGCAGACCTGTTCCATGTTCCATTGACTTCATGCGTCCTAACACTGTCACAGTGGTCTCCTTGATTCCATGAGGTCTGGCAATGTCACAATGGCTTCTTGGTTTCATGAGCCCCAACAGAGTCACAAGGGTCCATCTGCCCCACGCAGCCCCACTATGAAAAAATGGCTCCTTGTTTCTATTTTAAATCAATCCAAATCAAACCACAGTTTGATCACTGATCCTTGCTTCCATAGGGCCCATGATTTGCACAGTGGTCTTCTTGATTCCATGATTTCTGGATTCCACAGTCTCACCATAGTTTTCTTGGATCTCCATTGTCACAAATGACCCATGGTTCCATGAGGTTCTGTAGTGTCACCGTGGTCGCTGTCAGAGGCTGGATGAGATCGATGTCCTGAGACACCTTGGGATGCTCAGAATGCCCATGTGGGGCCAGGGCCGGGTCAGGCCTTGGTTTGTGGTGGAACAGAGCCCCGCCCCCAGCCCTGGCCTGACAGAGCTGTCAATCACACAGCAGGGGCAGTTATAACCAAGCTCTGATTGGCTGATCTGTCAATCAATCACACGCTAGCAGCTGGTGCTACTCTGGCTCTTATTGGACAAGCAAATGGCAGTCCCACCCCAGGGCCCGGCCCATGAAAGCCCAGGGGGTTAAAAGCCAGAGCACGAGGCCAGCCCAGGGTCTGGATCCTGCCTTCTACTGGGTTTCCTCTGTTAGCGGTGCTAAAACCCAAGCTGTTGTTACCCATGTGTGTGTCTTTTTATGGATCTTCTGTCTTTCTGTTGTTTTCTATTTCTTCTCCTTCTAATCCTACTTATCTGGAACATTTTTGGGTAACTTTACTTGTTAAGGGTTAAAGGATTTTAGGTTAAATGTGTGGGAATCCAGGGCACAGGGAATATTTCTCTGTCTGCTCTGAGGGGTCCTGATGCCCAGAGAAACACTGCCTTTAACCTTCCCCCATGGAGAGGACTTCCAGTACTTTGAGACAGATTACAATTTACCAAAGTCTGAAATAGATTAGAGGGTAGTATAGCATGTCCCTTGGGTGAGAAATTTAGGTTTTGGGATTTTTAATATGATGTAGATAGGAAGCAAGATGGAGGAATTTGGATCTAATCCCTGTCTTCTTCTTCATCTAGTCCATTTTCTGCAGTGTTGGTGGCTCAGGGTGATTGGTCAAGGAAAGCACAGTGCAGAGGTTACATGGATAGTCCAAGGATAAGTTATTGGTTGATAAGAAGAAATAATGTACGTTTTAAGAGTTAATTGGGTGAGACAACTTTAAAAGACCTTAAAACCGTACATTTTAGAGCCATTTTGCGGTGCTTTTCCAGCAAGAGGAGCCTGGTGTGGACAGCATGCAAAACTTCAGATACGATAACAATAAACAAGAAGGTGAAGACCAAAAAAGTCCTGTGCATCTCCTTTTACCTGGTACAGAACTGCTACAGGAGGGTTTCCCCCATCCAGGGAAACCCCGGAAGGGCCCAAAATAAACAATAATAATTGGTAACCTGACGATGTTTGTAATAAGTTGTTTTTTTTTCCATGAAGTTGTTTACTAAAGGGTGTTGTCTTAATTGCCAATCATGCGAAATGGTTTGATTAAATGAGGAGTGAGATCCACCCGTAGCAAACCAAGATATAAAAGAAGAGGATTGAATAAATGGGTGGCTTTTAGCCCTTAGCCTTCTGATCTTAGTCTGTGTCATCTCTGACACAACGGTGACATTTGGGGATCTGTGGGGGCAGTTGGGGATCCTTTCTGCATCTTATGACCCAAGAGGATCTTCTCTAATAAACTTTGCCTGAAGCTCCCACTGTGCCCATGAAAGGAACCCCTGTGAATGTCTGGGACATCCTGGGTCTTTGGCAGCCTGGGGACTCCTGGGATGTCACCGTGGAGCCCCCGTGAGTGCCTGTGACAGATCAGTGCCTTTGCAGCACAAGGTGCCCTGGGATGTCACCATGGAATGGCTGTGACTGCCTCTGACCACAGGGCTCTTTACCATCCCCAGAAAGCCCTGGGAGGTCTCCATGGAGCCCCTGTCTGTGCCTGTGACATTCCAGCCCTGGAACAGCCTGGAGACTCCTGGAAAGTCCCCATGGAAACCCTCTCAGGGCCCGTGAAAAATCTGATCCTCAGCAGGCAACCATCACCAGGACCCTGTTGCTATGGTCAGTTTCCATGGCAACCATCACCAGGACCCTGTTGCTATGGTCAGTTTCCATGGCAACCATCACCAGGACCCTGTTGCTATGGTCAGTTTCCATGGCAGCCATCACCAGCTCCCTGTTGCTATGGTCAGTTTCCATGGCAGCTCCATGGAGACCCCATGCCAGGGGTGGTTGTCATGGACACCAGCTCAGGCCTGCAGCCAGAGACCGTTGCCATGGCAACCATTGGCAGCCCCATCCCCAGGCTCATGGGATCCCAGAACCACAGAACTGGCTGAGCTGGGAGGGACCCATCAGGATCCTCCAGTCCAACTGCTGGCCCTGCACAGGACACCCCAACAATGCCAGCCTGGGCCTGGCAGCGCTGTCCAAACGCTGCTGGAGCTCAGAGAGCCCTGGAGCTGGGACCCTTCCCTGAGGAGCCTGGGCAGGGCCCCAGCAGCCTCTGGGCAAAAGCCTTTTCCTGACATCCAACCTGAGCCTGCCCTGACTCAGCTGCAGCCGTTCCCTCCACTCCTGTCCCTGGGCCCCAGAGGGAAGAGGTTCCCACAGCCCCAGCCAGGGACCCGCTCCCAAGGCTGCTGCCATGGCCACCAGGGCTGGCACCAGCTGGGATGCTCGGTTTCCATGGGCCAGGGTTCAGGAATGGGATTGTCCAATTTCCTGCTCCTGCTAAAACTGTGCTGCCCTCGCTGCCCTCCTGCCTCCCATGGAAAGCACAAAAGGCAAAGATCCTGGCCTGGGATAAGAACAATTTATTGGTAACAGCAACGAGATAAGGAACAAACGGAACAGAAACAATATTGATAACAGAAGGGAAAAATAAAACTTGGACAGGGAAAACTACAACACAACTTCCTGGCTCTTCCCAACAACATATATCGCCCACATGGAAAGGACACCCTTCTCCTCAGGGAGAGAGAGAGTCCCTTTCCTGCCCCTGGCAATGACCTGAGGTGGGAGTGAATGTAATGACATGTCCATGGCCTTGAGGGTGTCATTGACAGGGGAAGGAATAGGGACAGGGGTCTTCCCAGCATGGATCACAAGGAACATGGGTCACCCGGGCTCTTCCGAACATGGTTTTCTCATAGGGAACGAAGCTGGAGCTGTGCCTGAAGCTGTTCCTGCAGCTGGGGTATTTGCAGCTTCCCTTACCGGTGCCTCCGTTGGTGTCTGGTCAAGTCAGAGCTGCTGGTGAACCTCTTCCCACATGTGGTGCACTGTTAGGGCCTCTCCACCGTGTGGATGCATAGGTAGGTGACAAGGTGGGAGTTTCTCTTGAAGCCCTTCCCACACTCAGGGCAGCGGAAGGACCTCTCATCTGTGTGAATCCACTCATGCAGGAAGAGATTTGAGCTGCTCTGAAACCTCTTCGCACAGGTGGGGCACTTGTAGCGCCTCTCCCCAGTGTGGATGCACTGGTGCCTGATGAGGTTGGAGTTATTCTTGAAGCCTTTCCCACACTCAGGGCAGCAAAAGGGCTTCTCCTCTGTGTGAATCTGCTGCTGCTGGAGGAGATTGGAGCTTCTCAGAAACCTCTTCCCACACTCGGGACACTTGCAGGGCCTCTCCCCAGTGTGGATGCGTTGGTGGATGGCGAGAGCAGAGCTGCAGCTGAAGCCCTTCCCATTCTCCCCACACTTGTAGGGCCATTCCCCAGTGTGGATCATCTGGTGGCTGATCAGGGTGCTGCTCTGCCTGAAGCTCTTCCCACGTTCCAAGCACTTGTAGGGTTTCTCCCCATTGTAAAGCTACTCCTGGGCCACCAGCTCTGAGCTCTGGAAGGAGCTCTGCCCACCTTCCTGGCACCGGATGAGTCTTTTCTCCTTAGAGCATACTGGGCTGGGCTTGGAGCCCCTCCTGCTGCAGGATCTCTGGGACTTGTCCTCCCTGTTCAAATTCTGCACCGTGGAGCCACTCAAAAGAGCCTCTTCCATGAGGTTCTGCTGTGGGGATTTGTCCTCGCTGGTCTCCATCCTCAGCTTCTTGTCCGGGGGAAGAAGGACGAGGATGGGATTTGCCTCCGTGCCAGAGGGAAGGGGAAGGAGATCCCCCCAGTGCATCCCTGGCAGGATGGGGTTGTCCTGCAGCCAGGGGCCATGCTGGGCTGGGAGATTGAGCAGGAGAGAGGGGAAAAGGGGCACTGACTTCCTCCTCACCTGCCTGGGTATCCTGGGACCAGGATTCCTCTTCCTTGAAGCCACTTCCTCCATCTGGCAAAGGTTTGGGGATTGGAAATCCTGTTTTTGGAGGAAAATAACAGATGGGCACATTGTTTTTTGTACTGGGTTGAAGGCAACCCTGGGAAAGGGTCTAAGCCAGAATTACAATTTGATTAGAAAATTAAGATCAGGGCAATGATACAGAAACATTGCCTTAAACTGACAGTCAGGAAATAATCTGACACTCAGGTCAGGGTGGTGGCAGCAGTCCCATTAAATGGTGGCTTCAGTCCTGTTGGAGAGATGAACGTGATTCTGTCGAAGCAGTGATCTTGTAGAAGGGTCTGGTCTTCCTCTGAAGGTCCAGTAGTGGTTCTGCAGCTCTTGTCCTCTGGGAATCCAGTAGGCAAGCTGCTCCTGGGGTTGCCAGCCTCAGCTTATATGCAGGCAGGAATGCTTGGATCCTCGCCCTGGGCGGAGCATCCCACAATGGGATGATGGAATATTATCAGTCCTGCAGTGACACTCAATGGCCCATTAGCAGAAGATATCTCCCCTGGAGGGCATTATCAGGGGTGAGTCATGCAAGAGATAAAGAACACTGCCCCACCTGTTTATAGCAGTTGATGAAGATGGGGATTGAAAACATGCATTTGGCTACATCTTGCATTGCAGCCTGAAACAGTGGGGTAATCCCTGCTCCCCTTACCCAAACTGGCTCAGGTGTAAAACCCCCACCCTGGGAAGGCCACACACACAGGGGACAATGTCACACTTGGCCTGCTGCAGGGGAGGTCTCTGCCCCTGTCACTCCCTTGCTCTCTCCTCTTCTTTATCTTTCCACCTCTCTCTCTACCTCACATTTACTGTTTAATAACATCCATTTTGGATTTGGTCTCGTTAGCACCTAATTTGTGCAGAGGCATCTCTCTAACAATTTTCTTGACTGTATTGCAATATTATTTTGGCACAGTGAATTCATGGCACTGTTGTCTGAACCCAAGTGCCTTTGTCAAGTGCATGGTTCCCTTCTCTGAGGAGGTTGGGGTTCTTTCTGGAAGAAGTCTTGGAAACTTTGAAACACTCCCTCCTTCCTCCTTGGGAACTTATGGGAGAACTGATGAGGAAAATGGCTGTTGTGGGTGGCCACTGGAAAAAAAAATTTTGTTGTCCTTCCTTGAAAAGTTGGTTAAAATCACTGGAGTAAAGGGAGCAAATGATAGCAGTGAGACTGACAGGGTTCATTCACCCCACGGTGAGGAACACAAGGCTGCTGAAAGTCCCATTAGAAGCCCAGCTCAAGTAGCTAAATTCCCAAATAACTCCAGCCAAAGGTCTCCAGGAGGATTCTTTTGGGGAGTGTTCAGAGCCAGCAGATCCTGGGCTCGAGCCCCGGATATCTCTTGGCTCCCCAAGAGGAGCTTTTTCGGAGGTGAGGAGCCGCGATCACCCTCGGGAGGGTCCTTGGTGGTCCACGTGGGGATGGCCCAGTACCGACAGGGCGGGACATTGGTTTTGGGGATCCCCATGAGAGTCAGGGCTGTGGAACGGGGGACCAGCGGGGCGAGGAGAGGGGAAGGGGCGATACCGGAGCTGGGGGACCCCCGGCAGACAGGAGATGAGGCGGGGACGGGACCCCTGACCCTGACAGGGGTGTCCTGGGGTGACTTCATGATGCTCGTACCCCATCGGTCTGTTCAGGCCAGAAATGAGTTCTGCACCTTGAAGGCTGGTTCTGAAAGCAAAGGGGAGGAGGAAGAAGCTGCAGTTTGTTTTCATACACTTCATTTACTCCTCCACATTCCAGCTCCTGGATGGACAGGATGGACAGACAGACAGTGGTATGGAGCTCTCCTTTGCTTTTAGTTAGTTTTTAGCTCGCTGAGGCAGAGAAGTTCCCTGGACTGTGATTTTTCTTTTTCTTTGGAGCTGTTTAAATCTGCTCTGTACTGAACACCCAGAACACCACTGGCACCTTGCACCTGTGGCCCACCTGGCAGAGCCTGGGCCCTGGCATTTCCAGCAGGAGAGGGACTGATAAGAGACTGATAAGAGACTGATAAGTGACTGAGTGAGCCGAGCTGAGCTACTGCCCACAGAGGGACTTTCTGAGTTTTTCATCTCTTTTGGAGCGGCAAGAGGTCTTGTTGCTTAATATTGTTCATTTGTTTGGCTGTTGAATGCTTTGCCTGTAAAATGAACAGGTTTTTTGCACTTTTCTCCAGGGAAATATTTTCCCAAACTGGCTGGGGGTTGGGCTACTGAAATCTGCTTTCTAGAGGAAACCCCTTTTGGAGCTTTTCAACCAAATTTGCCCTAAACCAGTACAGGGTAGTGGAAAGAAGGGGGAACCCCAAGTGACTGGATTGAGGGGAGGCTGGAGAGGGGGACCTTGGGACCCCAGAACCTCCCAGAATCCCTAAGCAGGACCCTGGAGAAGAAGGATCCCCAGGACCCATGGGATCCCCACCAGCCCTGAGATGCAGGACCACCAGAACCCGAGAGGGATGAGAGTGGAAATGGGAAACTCCTGGTGGCTTTTTTTGATTCACTTGATTTTTGGACATCAGGTGACTTCTAGATATGGACTTGGGCAAGAGGAATCCCCAACTGAAGGCATTCACACCTTGCTTTTCCCCAAACCAAGATTTTCTACAAACCATCCCACTGTGACATCCCCCCTGTCCTGCTCTGGGTGAGCTCAGTCCCAAACCTGACCCTGATCCTGGTTTCAATCTCACTCCATGTTTAGACACACTCACAGTTCTGTATTTTATCTCATCCCAGTGCCAGACTTATCTAGCCCCAGACCCAATCCCAGCCCCAGGCCTAAAGCCAATCCCATGTCTAACCATAACCCTAATCCCAGCTCTAATCCATATCTCAGCCCCAACTCCAACCCAGCCCCAATTCCAGCCCCTTCCTAAATCCTCAGCCCCAAACCAAATCCCAGGTTCAGCCCTTCTGGTGGTTTGCGGGTGTCTGTGTCCCTTTGACCCCGATGATGTTTGGGTGGGGTCACAGCAGGGCTGAGAGGGACAGAGACCCCCCGGCCTCCCCAGGTGTGAGAAGGTCAGAGAGCCCCCCCAGCCCTGAGCACCCTCAGCGGTGAGAGGGACACAGAGCCCCTGGTGCCCAGCCCTGCACAGGCATTGCCTGAGGCCAGAGGGATGGAGACCCCCCGAGCATCCCCCAGGGTGAGGGGACCCCCAAGCATCCCCTGGGCTGAGAGAGACAGAGACTGCCCCGAGCACCCCCGGCAGAGGGGTGAGAGGGAGGGAGACCCCCCAGGCATTTCCTGGGGTGAGAATGATGGAGACCCCCTGGGGAATGGCCTGGGATGAGAGGGACAGGGAGACCCCCTGGGGAATGGCCTGGAGTGACATGAAAAGGGACAACCCTCCCAAGCCCCTCCCAAGCATCCCCCAGGGTGAGAGGCACAGAGACCCTTTGAGCATCCCCAGGGTACTGGACAAAATAAACTTGGCAGAAATGAAACTCTACTCTGCATAAAATACTTTGATGAATATTTGCTCTTCCCACAAAGTCACATGTGATGAAAAAGCAAACAAATCCCAAACGCAAATAAACAGAAAATAGAAGCAATTCTGTGGCAATTCTAAGTTTCATCAGTTCCTGCACAGCTGCAGCTCAGCTGCTGGCAGGTCCTGATAAAAGAAAAATGGAAATTTGGCCCAATACAGATTATTAAAAGGAAGGGAAAGCTCTCTGTAGCTGTCACAAAGGTGACAGAGAAAAAGAGAAAAATGATTCGCACATTTGGCAAAGAACCCAAGCCTGGGAATTCAGTAGATATTCAGGAACTTAGATACTTGAGCTGGGCTTCTTGTGGGACTTTTAGCCGCCTTGTGTTCCTCACCGTGGGGTGAATGAATCTTGTCAGTCTCACTGCTATCATTTCTCCCTTTCCTCCAGTGATTTTAACCAAATTTCAAGGAAAGAAAAAAAAATATTTTCTTTCTACTGGCCACCCACAACAGCCATTTTCCTCATCAGTTCTCCCATAAGTCACTCAGAGGAAGCTGTGTTCAAGTTTCCAAGAGTTCCTCCAGCGAGAGCCACAACCTCCTCAGAGGAGGGAACCATGCTGTTGTCAAAGGCACTTGGGGTAAGAGAACAGTGCCCTGAACTCACTATGCCAAAATAATGTTGCAATCTGGTTAAGAAAATTGTTAGAGAGATGCCTCTGCACAAATTAAGGTGCTAACGAGACCAAATCCAAAGTGGATTTTATTGAACAGCAAATGTGAGGTAGAGAGACAGATGGAAAGAAAGAGAAAAGGAGGGACAGCAAGGGAGTGACAGGAACAGAGACCTCCCATGGGGCAGGGCAAGTGTGACATTGTCCCCTGTGTGTGTGGCCTTCCCAGGGTGGGGGTTTTACACCTGAGCCAGTTTGGGTAAGGGGGGGTGGTGTTCACCCCATGAGCAGGGATTACCCCACTGTTTCAGGCTGCAATGCAAGATGTAACCAAATGCATGTTTTCAATCCCCATCTTCATCAACTGCTATAAACAGGCAGGGCAGTGTTCTTTATCTCTTGCATGACTCACCCCTGATAATGCCCTCCAGGGGAGATATCTTCTGCTAATGGGCCATTGAGTGTCACTGCAGGACTGATAAAATTCCATCATCCCATTGTGGGATGCTCCGCCCAGGGCGAGGATCCAAGCATTCCTGCCTGCATATAAGCTGAGGCTGGCAACCCCAGGAGCAGCTTGCCTACTGGATTCCCAGAGGACAAGAGCTGCAGAACCACTACTGGACCTTCAGAGGAAGACCAGACCCTTCTACAAGATCACTGCTTCGACAGAATCACGTTCATCTCTCCAACAGGACTGAAGCCACCATTTAATGGGACTGCTGCCACCACCCTGACCTGAGTGTCAGATTATTTCCTGACTGTCAGTTTAAGGCAATGTTTCTGTATCATTGCCCTGATCTTAATTTTCTAATCAAATTGTAATTCTGGCTTAGACCCTTTCCCAGGGTTGCCTTCAACCCAGTACAAAAAACAATGTGCCCATCTGTTATTTTCCTCCAAAAACAGGATTTCCAATCCCCAAACCTTTGCCAGATGGAGGAAGTGGCTTCAAGGAAGAGGAATCCTGGTCCCAGGATACCCAGGCAGGTGAGGAGGAAGTCAGTGCCCCTTTTCCCCTCTCTCCTGCTCAATCTCCCAGCCCAGCATGGCCCCTGGCTGCAGGACAACCCCATCCTGCCAGGGATGCACTGGGGGGATCTCCTTCCCCTTCCCTCTGGCACGGAGGCAAATCCCATCCTCGTCCTTCTTCCCCCGGAAAGAAGCTGAGGATGGAGACCAGCGAGGACAAATCCCCACAGCAGAACCTCATGGAAGAGGCTCTTTTGAGTGGCTCCACGGTGCAGAATTTGAACAGGGAGGACAAGTCCCAGAGATCCTGCAGCAGGAGGGGCTCCAAGCCCAGCCCAGTATGCTCTAAGGAGAAAAGACTCATCCGGTGCCAGGAAGGTGGGCAGAGCTCCTTCCAGAGCTCAGAGCTGGTGGCCCAGGAGTAGCTTTACAATGGGGAGAAACCCTACAAGTGCTTGGAACGTGGGAAGAGCTTCAGGCAGAGCAGCACCCTGATCAGCCACCAGATGATCCACACCGGGGAATGGCCCTACAAGTGTGGGGAGAATGGGAAGGGCTTCAGCTGCAGCTCTGCTCTCGCCATCCACCAACACATCCACACTGGGGAGAGGCCCTACGAGTGTCCCGAGTGTGGGAAGAGGTTTCGGATCAGCTCTGATCTCCTCCGCCACCAGCTGATTCACACCGAGGAGAGGCCCTTCCGCTGCTTTGACTGTGGGAAGGGCTTCAGCTGGTCCTCCCACTTCATCAGGCACTGACGCATCCACACTGGGGAGAGGCACTACAAGTGCCCCACCGGTGGGATGAGGTTCAGGAGCAGCTCAAATCTCTTCCTGCATGAGTGAATTCACACAGATGAGAGGCCCTTCCACTGCCCTGAGTGTGGGAAGGGCTTCAGGCAAAAGTCCACACTCATCACCCACCGGTGCATCCACACTGGGGAGAGGCCCTATGAGTCTCCCCAGTGTGGGAAGAGGTTCACCAGCAGCTCTGACTTGACCAGACACCAGCGGAGGCACCGGTAAGGGAAGCACTGCCAAATCCCAAGCTGTAGGAACAGCTTCAGGCACAGCTCCAGCTTCATCCCGAGTTAGAGGGCCCACATTGGGAAGAGTCCCGGGGAACCATGTTCCCCATGATCCATGCTGGGAAGATACCTGTCCCTTTTCTTGCCCCTGCCGATGACATAAAGTGGGATTGAGGAACATGACGGTCTGGCCATGGATATGTCATTACATTCACTCCCACCTCAGGTCATTGCCAGGGGCAGGAAAAGGGACTCTCTCCCTCTCTCCCTAAGGAGAAGGGTGTCCTTTCCAGGAAGGGGAGATTGTGGCCAGGAAGACCCAGTGAGTTGTGTTGTAGTTTTCCCTGTCCAAGTTTTATTTTTCCCTTCTGTTATCAATATTGTTTCTGTTCTGTTTGTTCCTTATCTCGTTGCTTTTACCAATAAATTGTTCTTATCCCAGGCCAGGATCTTTGCCTTTTGTGCTTTCCATGGGAGGCAGGAGGGCAGCGAGGGCAGCACAGTTTTAGCGGGAGCAGGAAATTGGGGAATCCCATTCCTGAACCCCGGGCGTGGACACCAAGCATCCCAGCTGGTCCCAGCCCTGGTGGCCATGGCAACAGCCTTGGGAGTGTGTCCCTGGCTGGGGCTGTGGGAACCTCTTCCCTCTGGTGCCCAGGGACAGGAGTGGAGGGAACGGCTGCAGCTGAGTCGGGGCAAGCTCAGGTTGGATGTCAGGAAAAGGTTTTTGCCCAGAGGCTGCTGGGGCCCAGCCCAGGCTCCCCAGGGAAGGGTCCCAGCTCCAGGGCTCTCTGAGCTCCAGCAGCGTTTGGACAGCGCTGCCAGGCCCAGGCTGGCATTGTTGGGGTGTCCTGTGCAGGGCCAGCAGTTGGACTGGACGATCCTGATGGGTCCCTCCCAGCTCAGCCAGTTCTGTGGTTCTGGGATCCCATGAGCCTGGGGATGGGGCTGCCAATGGTTGCCATGGCAACGGGCTGTGGCTGCAGGCCTGAGCTGGTGTCCATGGCAACCACCCCTGGCATGGGGTCTCCATGGAGCTGCCATGGAAACTGACCATAGCAACAGGGGGTTGGTGATGGTTGCCATGGAAACTGACCATAGCAACAGGGGCCTGGTGGGGGTTGCCATGGAAAATGACCATAGCAACAGGGGCCTGGTGATGGTTGCCATTGAAACTGACCATAGCAACAGGGAGCTGGCGGTGGTTTCCCTGGAAACTGACCATAATAACATGAGCCTGGTGATGGTTGCCATGCAATGGTGATGGTTGCCTGTGGCACTGCTGCCATTTTCTGCTGCTGCTGGGGCACTCAGGGCTCTGGCTGAGCAGCAAAGGTGACCCTGAGCCAGGAACTTTCCTTGGCTGCAGCAAAGCCTTGGCACGCAAAGCCCTTCCTGGCGCTGTGCCCTGTGCCAGGAAGAATTGTGCCAGTGGAGCTGACCCGAAATTCCTTCTCCCAGGCAGCTTTAGGACATGCAACACAGAGAAGCCAGAGCTCACTCTCAGCTCTGCACAGCCCTCCAGCAGAATCCTGAGTGTGAAGCAGCCTGGGAACAGGGTTTAGTGTCAGGGGAGGGGAACTCAGAGCCCTTTTCTGCCCTGTGGGCTGGTGCTCTGCATTTCCAATGGCCCTGCAGCTGCAAAGGGGCCTTTCTGGCTCAGCTGAGAACAGTTCTGCTGAGAGCCTGTCCTAAACCTGCTTCTCCTGCAAATGTGCCCCAGGAATCCTCATTGCAGCCCCAGGTCTTGTGTGAGTGCAGGTGTGACAACTGATGGAACAGCTCTGCTGGGGGAGGAGTTTTTTTTCTTGATTTGGTTGGTTTTTTGGGTTTTTTTTGTTGCTTTAGCTTGATTTGTTTTTCATTCTTTGTTCTGTTTTAGTTGGTTTGTTTGTGTTGTTGTTTTGGTTTGTTAGGTTGGTTAGGGTGCTGGGGTTTCTTTTGTTTTGATATGGTTCTGTTTGGTTTTTGTTGGGGTTTTTTTGGTTGTTTTTTTTTTTTTGTTTTTTTTTTTTTTTTTTTTTTTTTTTGTATTTTATGGTACTTATGGTTTTGGGGTTTTTTAAAATTATCTCTTCCTAGAAGTTCTGGGCAGAGTTCTGTAACTGTGTCTGACACTTGTCTGGGGCACTGTGCAGGTGGCCAGGGGGACCTTCCCCAAGCTGTGTGCAGAGGAATCCACATCAGCCCAGGCCGGGGTGGGCAGTGGCCGCTCAGTTCCATGGACTGGACGCGGCTCTGGACACTTCTCTTGGAGTGACTGCAGGGAGGGAACGCTGGGGCTGTCACCGCTGGCGTGTCACACACAGGAGACACTGGGGCTGTCACCGGTGGGGTGTGACACACACAGGGCAATGCAGGGGCTGTCACTGCTGGGGTGTCACACACACACAGGGGAACGCTGGGGCTGTCACCGCTGGGGTGTCACACTCAGGGAAATTCTGGGGCTGTCACTGCTGGGGTGTCACACACAGGGGAACACTGGGGCTGTCACTGCTGGGATGTCACACACAGGGCAACGCTGGGGCTGTCACCGCTAGGGTGTCACACACACACAGGGCAACACTGGGGCTGTCACCGCTGGGGTGTCACAAACAGTGGAACACTGGGGCTGCCCCGCTCCTGCCCTGTCCCCAACAGCTCTGCCAGCACCTCGAGGGGACACAAAGGCTTAGCCAAAGGGAGAGAATTGCACAAGGGGCTGAGCTGGCAGGGGCCCATTGGGATCAGCCAGTCCAGCCCCTGGCCCTGCACAGATCCCCCAACAATCGCAGCCTGGGCAGCTCTGGGAGCGGTGTCCAAAGGCCTCTGGAGCTCTGGCAGCCTTGGGGCTGTGCCCATTCCCTGGGGAGCCTGGGCAGTGCCCGAGCCCCCTCTGGGGGAAGAAGCTTTTGCTGATCTCCAGCCCCGCCCTGCTCTGGCCCAGCTCCAGCCGTTCCCTTGGGTCCTGTCCCTGCTCGCCTGGGCAGAGATCAGAGCTTGCCCAGAGAAGCTGTGGCTGCCCCTGGATCCCTGGCAGTGTCCAAGGCCAGGTTGGACAGGGCTTGGGGCAGCCTGGGATAGTGGAAGGTGTCCCTGCCCACGGCAGGAGGTGAAATGAGATGAACTTTAAGGTCTCTTTCAAGCCAAGCCATTCTGTGATTCTGTGATTTTGGGAGAGATGCTGAAGCTCTGGCTCAGCTTTATCTCACCCAATGTCTGGACCCAGCAGCAGCCATGGGTGGGATCATCTCCTCCTCCCTCTTCCTGTGTCTGGAACTCATCCAAGGGCAGCAACTGAATAATGTCCCTCATGGGCAGGGGATGCTCCTGGCACTGACCCTGGCATGGCTCAGGGCTCAGCTTTCCTCCATCAATTCCACTTCAGGGCTTTACTCTGCTGGGAAGGTGTTAGTGGGTCAAGAGCAGCACAATCCAGAGAATTGGAGGATGGCTTTATGTTGGTAATTCTGGGAATGGGTTTCTCTGGCAGGATGCTGGATGTAGATTTCTCGGCTGTTTAGGTGGCCTGGAAAGGCCCAGGGATGGCCTTGAAGAGCCGACGCTTCAAAGGACGAGAAGAGACTTCAGATCTTTTCTCGGTCTCGGTGTTTATTAATTGTTTATCTAAAAGATTTTCTTTCGGCCCAACAGAGGTCTGCACAGCATGTCAGCCATGGGCACACTGAGAGCCCCCGGGGCGGTCACCTATCTTTATACTCCAAGTTACGTACACAATATTTATCATTTTTCCCCAATACCTTCTACCCTTATTAACCGGTGCACTTCTAGTAATAACCAATCCCAAAGTGCCAACATCACCACAGAAGATGGAGGCCAAGAAGAAGAAGAAGAAGAACAGGACACGCCCCAATTCCTCCATCTTACTTCTTTAGACACCCCTGTACAGAAATCCTAAACCCTGTGTCTTACACTCTAATTAACTTATCCCTTCACCATTCACCCAGTGAAATCCTCCCATCCTCATACAGGCGTCGTCTCCTGTGTAGGATCAAAGTCCAGCCACCAGACACTTCCGGCAACATTCCAGGACTCCCGAGGCCCCCAAGGGTGGTGTCGGCCACTCTGCACATCAGTCCTGAGGTGCTGAGATCCCACAGCTGGACACCAGGGATTTCTGCCCTCCTTTCTCGGGAGAGTTTGGGTTTCTCGTGTTGGTGCTGTTTCACAGCTCCCACCATCCTGCTCCTTTCATTGACACTTCATTCCAGCTTCCCAATATCCTTTCTGAGGGGGAAGAAAGGAACATCCATGGCGGCACCCCTTGGCTGCCTGGGGCTCCAGCTGCTCCTGGAGCTGCAGCATGTCTGGCACAGCCACTCTCAGTGGGGCTGGGCCTTGGTTCAGGCCCCACAGTCCCTGTCAGTGCCCACTCCCCGCTGGGCTCACGCTCTGGCCATGTGGGGCTGCTGAAGGCTCAGAGGCTCTGGCTGAGCACTCCCAGCTCTGCAGCTCCTGACTCATCCCAGGGATGGGGTCCCGCAGCCCTGGTCGGGGCCGTGTTGCCCACGGGGCCCTGGTTTGGGGTGGCCACGGGTACCTGCTGCTCCTCCCCCCTCAGCAGCCCCACAGCAGAAGGGTCCTCTGGGAGCCCAGGCATTGAATTCAGCTGTGCCATTCCCTCTGTGTCCACAGCAGCTCTCCCAAAAGTTCAAAAGTCTCCTGAACTGATCCATGCCAGGGAGTCCCAGGGCCTCTGGGCCAGTCCCAGTGGGTGTTTTTGCCACTCCTAGCCATGGTCACTTCAACTGCTGATGTGCTCAGGCCCGAGTGGCAGCCCTCAGCCAGAGCTGGCTTACAGGACAAACCCTGGGCATTATGTGACTGACACCATCAGTTTTAGTTAGCTAAAAATAGATGTCCCAGATGCTTCTGCCAGCTGTTTAACACCAAACCAGCTGCTTTGCAGACTTTCACATAATCTTGTGTAGCTACCTGCAAGAAATGTATTATTTAAAGAAATTTTCCCAACTGACATGAATAGAGGCTTGTAGGATATTTTAGGGGAAACCCTCCAAGCTGAGGATTGGGCTCTGGCAAAGCCCCGGCCTGTTCTGCTCAGGAAAAGTGTCATGAGACCCAGGAGTTTATGTGTGTCCTAGGGTGATGTTATGATTCTTGTATCCTTAGTCATTGTTTGGTTTATGCTGGATATTATGTTCTGTACCTTCAAAACTGGCTCTGTAGAGCAAAGCTTTTGCGGGGCACGGAGGTTCAGGGACAACACACCATGACCAACATGATCCAGTGAAGCCAAATTTATTGTCCCTAAAACGATTCTATTTAAAATAAATCTCTACTGTCCACATGTCTCTAGCTAATACATGATTCATTATTCCTAGCTGTTCACACGTCTAAATTAGAATGCTGATTGGATCACCTGATTATTCACGCGTTTCGCTGTGGTCGTCTGGCCCACCCATGGCTCACTTTTTTCTGACTTTCCCAAACTTGCTGACAAACTTGCTTAGTCCTGATCATTCTTCTTCTTGTATCTCTTTCAAGGATATACCAACCCCATTTCTGAATATGTCCATTATTCATTACTTGTGTACGTGACCATTGTCCATCAGTACAAGCAGGCTGAATTGTGCATCGGCAGAATGTGGCCATTGTCTAACAAAAACACCTCAATCTGCAAAAAACTCTCAACAGTTCCCCAGTTTTGTTTTTGCACAAGCCAGACTGATTTAAAAGCACGGTCAATTACTTTTTGCACATGGCATAGTAAGCAAGGCACTATAAGCAGAATTGAAAAAAGAATACAAAGCCAATAATACATAAAATTATTTATTAATTACATAGCCAAGAATACATAATGCCAAAGCGTACTAAGTCCTTGAGCCAGCCTGTTATTCCCCAGGATTTTAGCCACTCATCAAAAGAATTCTCAACCACTGTGAGCTTTTTCATATTCTCTTTAAGCAATGACAGTTTCTTGTCAATAGATTCAGAGTGGTCAGAGAGATTCATGCTACACATCCCTTCAAAATCTTCACACCCATCTCCTTGTGCTAGCAACAACAAATCTATAGCAGCCCTATCCTGTAACACAGCATGGCATATCCTACCTACATCAGTGGTAAGCTCATTCAGTATTGCAGATGTAATGTTAATTTGTTTTCCTGTCCAACAAGCCAATCGTTTGAATTATGTAAGGGCCTTTGATGAAGCTAATCCTGGTGTAAAAAGTGATGCCAATTTAACCGAAGGCCAATTCCACAATTCTACATTATCCTTGAAGTCTGAGCCTAAAAGATGCACGCTACATTTTGGACGCTGGAATTTGTGCCTGATGTTAATCATCTGTTGAATGCTAGGGGCAAACAGAGTCAATTTCCCAAACTAGCATGGTCCTCCTAATCCTTTCTGAGGAATTGCAGGCCAAGCTTTATCTCCACCAAAGAGAAACAGAAGTAGAAAAAAGTTATTCCAGAAGCTATTGGAGAAGGGACTTTTCTCATGTCCTCAAACAGGTGGCACATCACTAGAGGGATCGAAGTCAAGCAACCAGATGCTGCTGGCAACATTCCAGGATTTCCGCGCTTCCCATGGGTTCTCTCAGTAACTCTGGATATCCGGAGTGATGTGCTGAGTTCCCACAATTGTCCATTATTACAAGCAGGCTAGACTGTGCATCAGCTAAATATGGCCAAGCTTTTCCTGTAGTAACTAATGCTGCAAATAGAGTTTGAAAACCTTTCAGTTGGAAGATTTTAGAAAAGTTGAGAGCGGCAATTACACAATTTGGTTGAAAATCCCAACTTGCACAGTCACTTCTGCAGTATATTTTTCCATCTAACACATTAATTCCAGCTGATGTGCATAGCCTAATAAGACTTATAATGCCACCCCATCAGCAGGTGATGTTTCATAAAAGCTGGGAGGAAAAGTGTGCTCAAGAAGCAGCAAGACCTAGAGGGCAGGGTGATCCTCTGTATGGTTTAACAGCACAACAGTTACTTGGCAAGGGGCCCTGGGCTACTGCCACTGCCCAGGCTAGGAGCATTGATCAAGTCTTACAGATGAGCCAACAACTAGCATCTAATGCTATCCTTGCACTTCCAGATAAGTTACACACTATGTCTTTTACACAGATTTGTCAAAGAAAGAATGAAGACTTGGATAAATTTGTAGACTAATTGCATGAAGCTATCTATAATAATTCTGATTTAAATTCAGACACAAAGATACAATTGTATGGACTTTGGGATCATTACTCCATTCCAAATGGTTTTCCCTTCAGTCACAAGAACCTTCCATCTTTTCTAAAAATTGCCTGCTGAAACTCTTCTGCTCCCTTCCAAATCAGTTCACTACTCCAGCATAACCCTTGAAGCATGGACAGATGACTCTTCAACTAATTATAGTAGAAAAGAAGGGTATTTATTGCAGCCCTGGACACATGTGAACTAGTTTCCAAAGACACGTGCAAGGAGTTGCAGACTCCTGCTCTCTATTTCTGCAGAAAAGGTTTCACATTAGGTTTCTAAGGACCCATAATACATAATTATTACCTGCCTGCTTTGCATTTTTATCAGCTGAATATCTATTACAGCTGTGCAATTGTACTCCCTTAACTGGGTTGGTGGGATTTTGAAATGAGGGAATGGTTGTATGGGAGGAAGAAAGCCGTCTTCCTCATGGTGAACTCTTCTCCCATGGCCAGTTGGCAAGACCTTGTGACCTGCTGCTCATGGTCCAAGCCTCTCCTGACTGTTCAATTATTCTTAAGGCAAGGTATTTCTATGGTCTCTGCTTATTCACAATTGCTTCCTCCATCCCTGTCACTCCTAATATCCCATCCCTTATGTTCCTAATATATTTGGTACTCTTTAACTAAGGGATGTGATTTCTGCTAGCTATATTACTAACTTAGCTTCTTACCTCATTTGAAATTCTTAACTAAAACATGCAATCTTCTACTATCCCAATTCTATTCCCAGCTGGCCCCTTGACTCATCTGCACTTTTTAATTATCCTCATTACATTTTCAGCTAACCCCTTGACTCACCTCAGGCACATCCCCGACTGCCTCTCTCCCAGCAGCTCAGAGCTGCATTGCACAGCGCTTGCTGTGCACCACAGAGCACAAAGCAGGCTGGCCTGGTGGGCCTGAATATTTCTGCCAAACACTTTGCATCTCACACCTTTGCTCTGGCTCAGTGCAGAACTGCAGGATTGCAGGCGCTTCCTCCCAGAGCTGCGTGAGGCGCTGGCTCCTGCAGATGGGCCCTGCCAAGCTGTCCCTGCCTCACGCTGGCCTCGCTTCCCTGGCACAAGTGCCGGGCCTGAAGGAGCTGCCCTGTGCTCCAGCCTGCCGAGCAGCCCGGCTCCCTGCCCCGGTGCCCAGAGTGCTGCACACACTGCTGGCCTTTGCCAGGAGTTGCAGAGCAGCTGGCGGAAGAGGAGGAATCCTCAGCCAGCCCAGCGGCCCGCGGCTGCCCTTGGCTTTTCTTTGCTCCTGGGCACACTCCAGACGGCCATGGCCTCCAGGCCGGGCTGTGCCCAGCACGGCTGCGCTTCCCCTCAGCAGCAGCCAGCTGCCACCTGGGCTCTGAGGGCGGAGGATTCGCCTGCTCCCAGCAAGAGGCACCCAGGGCTCAGCTGCTGCCTCTTGCAGCTCCAAGGGCCTCCTTCCAGCCTGCCTCTGCCGGGGCTCAGGCTGCTCCGGCCTCTGCCGGGGCTCTGCTGGGGCTCCAGCCCGGGCAAGGCTGGGCCCGCTCTCACCTCACAGGCGCTGACAGCTCTGCGCCACAGGAGACCTTCCCGAGCACCCTCTCTGATCTTTCTGATTTCTCACTTGAGCAAGGCTCTCCTCCAGCCAAAGAGATTATTGCATTTAGGGACAAATCCAAGTGGCAGGAACCCCAAAGCTCTCCAGTCACAGCTGAAGGCCTGCATCTGCACAAGATGTTTGGGCTGCCTCATTCTTCCTTTGTTTTTGCCTTCAAATGCCATTGCCCTTTCTGCCTCAACTAGAAATATCACAGCTGTGCCATAACCAGCCAGCGGCTCATATTCCAAAGGCAGTGTGGTCTGGAGAGGATGAATGAAGAAGAAGAGCCCTCCTCACTTATGAAACCATACAAAAGAAGACATGAAATAAACAGGGCCAGGAGACTTCTTCTCCTTTTTAATGCCTTTATTAAAAGTGATCAGCTCAGGATTGGGCAGCTCGGCGGGACTGCAGTCTCCCATCGTGTCTCCCAGGGCGACTCAGAGGAGGAGGATAAGCACAGCTCTGTCCACTAGGGGCAGTGCTGGGGAATCACGTCCTCGTGGGAGCCTTTAGAGCGTGGCGTTCCCTTCAGATGTTACCCTTCCTGGCCCAGTGGGCTCAGTCTCACCGCCGGGGACGACTCCCACGGTCAGGGCGAGAGGGACTCCGAAGGTGTTCCACATCTCTGCAGGCTCAGCACTCGGCTCCTCACGTCCAGACATCACTCCACTCTCTCAACTCTTATTTGGCTCGTTGTTTTTGGGGTTTTCTCTGTGCGTTTGGAGTCGGGGTCCCACACAGCATTCTGGTCCTGGAGTCACTTTGCATAGCCCCCCCCACCCTCTCAAGTCTCTTCACCCTTCTGGGAAAAGTACACCTTAGCCTCAGGCAAGGCTCTGCTAATACAAAAGGAGCGATTAGCCACAACGACCCCTGATTACAATAACAAAATGCACAGAACTTTGGCAGCTACAGTGATCTGGCTGCCTTTTTGTAACTTTTTTCTCACAAAAAAAATATTAACCAAATTTTTGTTCATAACAAGCCATATATGTGACTTAGCACCAAAAAGCCAATTGGTAATTCAGAAGGAAATGTTGAATTTTCTGAAGGGGTCAGAAGGAGGAGAATCTTCCAAATGAGTTGGTGTTTCAGAAACTTTATTAATTACAACTCTAATTTATAATTCTATGCTACAAATCTCTTTAGCAACCCTACTCTACAATCCTACTCTAAATCGGTAACAGAGATAACATCTTGACATGATTGCTATGTTCTAGTCTCCCAGGGTTAGGGTCAGGGTTAGAGTTAGGCTTAGGTTTAGGCTTAGGCTTAGGTTTAGGCTTAGGGTTGGGGTTAGGGTAAGGGTTAGAGATAGGGGTAGGGTTTGGGTTTGGGTTAGCATTTAAGGTTAGGGTTAGGGTTTAGGGTTAGGGTATTCGTCTTCTTCACTGAGTTGATGAGTTGTGCCAGGATGAATGGTGGCTTGGCTGAAGTTACAAATGGATGTTGTCCACCAGAAAAAAAAATACAACAAAGAACAGTGAACCATTACTTTCCAAGCTCATTGCTTCAGGGACTAGTCAGGATACATCAAGTTCCTGGAAAGACCCAGAAAGAGGAGCAATGGGACCATCTGCTCCCCAGTCATCCCCAATGTGCAAGACCTTGCCATCACAGGCAAACCTGGCCCAGAATCCCACTCATCTGCTTGTTGCCCGATTGATAAATGACACAAAACTCGGATAAGTTTTGTGGGTGCTTTATTAAGGGCCCGGGGAACTGGGGGACTCACGTCCCAAAGTCCGAGCCCCCAAATTCACGTATGGGTGCTTCCCTCTTATACATGCGATTCACAACAAAGTCTCTAAGAAACAGTTCCCTGTTCCGCTTGCCTAGTCTCTAAAAAAACAGTCCTCCGTTCCCCTTGCCTGGTCACAGACCCCTTGTGATACATTCCTTGGTTCACAAACAAGGTCATTAATCCTCTGCTTATCTTATTCTAAGAGCATTGTATGCTGCCTCTAGACAGGTTAGCATTCTTACCTTCTTGCACTAGCTTAATTATTTATTAAATCTCTAAGACTACCTGCTAGGTAACACACAAAACCCAACACACACTTTCAACGGCTACAAAACTACTTTTTAACAAACCAGTTCACACACAACTCACTATAATTAAATATTTTGCTAAATTTCATTTCTTTTCCAACATTTCCCCCCTTTTGAGCATCCTTCAGTCCCGCTGCAAGGATGCTCAATCAACAGTAACATCTTCATAACGAGGTGGGGAGTGTTCTTCATTCTGCCACCCACGGGTCATCGCCTTCAGCAACCGGAGAGATCGCCTCTTTTCCTTTTCGATCACACCTAAGAGGCATCTATATACAATCCATATAGTCACTAAAAATACTAAAAACATTAGTACATACTGTATAGCAGACGTAATCCAGCCAGACAGGTGAAGCCCCAAAGAATCAAATACTGCTCCTATCCAATTATGCTGTGCTTCCCTTTCAATTTCCTTGGTTTTTGTTTCCACTTCTGCCAGTTGAGAAATATCTTTCTCAACTTCAAGTGTAACATTTGGAATGTGTACACAGCAATGATCTATTCTCCTACTCAGGTAACCACAAACTCCATGTTCTTTTAACAGTAGCAAATCCAATGCCATTCTGTTTTGTAGGGTCATTCTTGATGTAGCTTGCAATTGCAAATTTAGATCTTTAAATCCCTTCTTAGTAGCTGCTGCCAACCTTTCTGTCTGTCCTAACAAATTGTTGAGCATTTCCCTGTTTCGATATGTCGCTACCGGAGGGAATAATGACTCTAATATCCATCCAAATTGCACTCCTGAGCCAGGTTCATGCCACTGCTCCTCTAGGGATTCTTCCCTCTTTCTGAGTCCTTTCCTTTGGATCAATCTATTCTGTTTCCAGTATGGACACAATGTGGGAACCCCTAGGGTGATTTGTGTTACTGATCCATCTAGAGGTAAATGTGTGGTCCACTGTCCGTGTCCCAACACCCAGACTAGATTTCCAGGACTGTGCACAGTAGTATATCTGCAATCTATAGGCCCATCCATGGACTCTCTGCTAACTGTGTGATCATACCCCCTACACTCGCATCCCCACTTTAATGCCATTTTCACCGGTACCAATCCGATTCGGTCTTCCGGTGTATCACATGTAAAAACCTCAGTACAATTCCAATCCTCTTTCTGCAGTCTGAACTCTAGGGAAGATGTAGACGTGATGAGGGCCCTATAATGTGACTGATTCTTTACTCCTGACCATTGGATGCACCATTGTACTTCCCCAAGGTAATTATAGTGTTCCAAAACACTAGGTCCCCATAATGTCTTCCAACTATTCCAGGTGTCAAAATTCTGTGTGACATTCTGACAACTCATCTCATTTTGTTGGGATTTCGTTCTTATTCGTACTGTATTGCATGGCTCATCTATTGGGGTTGCAATTAAACACCTCCTGGTATTTTGAATCCAACCATAATGATTGGGTTTCTTTTCACATTCCTCTTTAGTCATAGCCCGAGTGGTCATACACAAATCCCTCCATACATCTACTGGTTTGGGAACTGACTGGCAGGACCATGAAACATTCTTGAATGTTTCAGGCATTTTGGTTACTGGTATTATTCCCCAGGGAATTGGTTCACCTGCAGCCTGTGGTAACGGCAGGCAAGCTGTTATTTTAGTCACATTCTGCATGATCCCAAAATCTCTGATTAATCCTACCACTAAATTTTCCTGCTCAGTATTTCATTCTATTGTATCATTAACCTCCCGTCTACTGCTACTGTGTCTCTGTAAGGATAACATCATTCTGTCATGCCTCCACCATGCATTTCCTATTCTAGGATTAGTGACACTCGACCACCCACAACCTTTGCCTTCCTTCCCCCACCAATTGGTCCCGTCCTCTATTCTGTCCCAGGTCAGTTCCCTATTTTGCTTCCACCATTTGACCCAAAGGTTCCTTTGATATCTTGATCTTACTAGGAAGGAACAATTTATTCTGAGAGGTGGCCCATCCCACATGTCCACTGCCATTGATACTGGATTAACCTTTATGTTTTCAGCACGATCCCCTGTCCATGGCAAAACCCTCATACTCACTCTTTTGTAATCAAAACTATCCCGTATTTTGACCAAACGTATATTCTCCCGTATCGTTTGTGGTTACCTTGGTAAGATTCAGTACTGTGTTTCCTTGTTGTTTATCCTGATCCCAACCGACTCCTATCTTGCCTCGGCTTCTTTCAGCCCCCCGTTGCCATATTGCAATAACTTCACCGGCCTCAACTTTCTGGCTGTCAAAGATAACACAAGTTAATTGAACATCCATCCCTTCCATGACTGTAACCTTTGTTTCTTCAACTTGTACAAGAGTAGACCCTTGAACGGGTAATAGTCTCATGATCACTAGCAGTAATATAATTAAGAAGGTGGCTTTGCGCGGAAGATCATCCGGGTTGGAGACACTATCTGGGTTTCCCACTGGAACGGTGCCTTCTTTACCCTGGTGTAATGGATCCAAGCATCCATCCCCTGGACCTTCACCGCCGTGTAGGTCGTCATCATCACCTGGTGGGGTCCGCTCCATGATTCCCGTAGCGGATCCGTGATCCACTTCTTGACGTACACCTGGTCCCCAGGCTGGATGTCGTGGACAGAATTCTCCAGCGTGAGCGGTCTATTCCACTGTAACGTATTTCTTAAAGAATTCAAGATCTTATTAAGTGACATAACATACTCTGCAATCGCCTGGTCCCCACTCACATGTACCTCCCCTTTTAATACAGTTGCATGATATGGTTTGCCATATAATATCTCATATGGACTTACGCCTACCTTTTCCCTTGGTTTAATTCGAATCCTGAGTAGGGCCAAAGGCAAAGCTTGAGGCCAGTGCAGTTTAGCTTCCTGGCAAATATTTTGATTTGTCCTTTCAGGGTTTGATTCATCCTTTCCACCTGCCCACTAGACTGAGGTCTCCAGGGGGTATGCAAATTCCAGGTTATATCTAACATTCGTGCTAATTCCTGCACTACCCCGGCTATAAAATGCGGACCCCTATCTGATGACAATCCTAAAGGTACTCCAAATCTTGGTATCATTTCTTTTAACAAGGTTTTTACCACCTCCTTAGCCTGATTAGTTCTACATGGAAAAGCTTCCGGCCACCCTGAGAACGTACATACGTACACTAACAAGTATCTGTATCCCTGTGCCCTAGGCAATTTGGAAAAATCAACTTGCCAGTAATCTCCTGGTTGTGGCCCGACTTGCAACTTTCCCATTTGTATTTGTCTCCTAACTACTGGATTATTTTTCAGACATACCGGGCACATTGCATTAACTCATTTTGCCATAGTTAACATCTGATTAGAGATTATCTCATTCTTCAAAAATTTTACCAATACTTCTGCCCCCCAATGACATTTATTGTCGAAGGAAGGAGACCCAGACATCCGTTGATCATCATAGGCCCAATTTTATTGATCAGTACGGCGGGTTAAATACAGTTAATAATAAGCTTCATACATATTGCAAAAGTTGAGCTCAGGATTGGTCAGCTTACATATCAGCATCTACGCCTACTTCTACATTCCTATGGTTCTACTTTTGATACTTTCTACATATTCTCAGGATATATTCAGGAATATCTCTACTCCCTTTCCTCATGTTGCAGCAAGGTCACTGCTGACCTTTCCTTTTAGCTTGCTGACTGCTGGCTTTTCTCTTTCAGCTTAACCAGCGGCATTATTTCAGCGTGGCCTTTCTCAGCTAACCAATTATTAATAAATCTCTCCACATTTCCCCCGTTTTCTTCTTGCGCAAGGAGATTAGTTTGCTATGTTTTTGCTATTGTACGGCTAACCATGTTTTGAATACAGTTAAAGATACAAGGCAAAATAAGCAAAAACAGTAAGATTACACCCAGCAGGCCTATAGCATAGATCACAAGGTTCCTCAGCCACGGTCCAAGTCCTAAGCCTTTAAGCCATTTGTCAATTCCTAAACCGTCTTCTTCCTTAAGTTTGTGAAGTCCCTGTTGCAATTCTTTTATCTTAGAGTGAATGGACACCGAATGATCAGACAGATTCATGCAACACATTCCCTCAAACTCTTCACATCCATGCCCTTGTGCTAAGAGCAAAAAATCTACAGCAGCTCTATTCTGCAAAACAGCATGGTTAACACTTTGCACATCTGCAGTTAACATGTCTAGAATTTGTGATGTCTTGTTCAACTCATCCCTTGCCCAGCATCCTAATTGTTGCTAAATTCATGGCTTTATTGGCAGATCCTCCTGGCAAGATAGTTGAAACCACCACCTGTTTGAATGTGCCCCAAAACCGTGGATCTCCTATCTTGCTGCAGTCTAAGTCATGTATGCTGCGTTTTTTCCTGTTTGAATTTTGACTCAGCTGCATTAGCAAGGACACATTAGGGTGAAACAGTGACAATTTTCCCAAATAACAGGGTCCACCCTGTGGTTTAGCTGGTATGCCATTCCATGCCCTGTCTCCACAAATCAAAAATATTCCTGTGGGTAATTTCATTGGTGCTGTGATATTTGTGCTGTTACATTGACTGTAATGCTGTGGAGAGAATTCACTCACATTCAGGGATGAATCTAGGGTGGCCCATGTTTCTTTAGGTTGGTTTAAATTCTGAGCACCCAAAAGTCTGAAGCTAAACCATCCACCAGCTGTAGTGTTAGATACGCTGGCATTTGTACTTCCAAAAAGATCCAGTTCCTCAGGAGGAGAATGCAAAGAGGTGTTAAGTGATTGGATTAGTAAGCATTGACGATAGCCATCACTCTGACTTGCAATATACCCTTGTTGTACTGGCAATGTGATGTTTGACATGTTAGACATACATAAGGTTTGGTTGTTTATCAAACTGCAAAATTCTCCAGGAGACCACACCGGAAGTCCCACCAGGCATGTTCGAAATGGGTTAGTGACTCCTCCAAGACTAAGACAAAGTGATGATTGGTTAGTTTGATTAGCAAGTGTCACCCATAAATTTTCCCTTGGTTGACTAAAGTGTGTTATTCCTACTGCTTCACTTGCTACAGCATTGAGCAGTATAACAAGAACAAGCCTCATTTTTCTTTCTGCTTGCTTTGCTTTTCCTTTCTTCGCTGTCTTTTCCCTGGTTTGTTAGATTGTCTATTGTAAGGCTGAGTTAATTTTTGAATATACTGATCTAACTCTAAATCAGCATCCTTGCTCACAGGTATAGCATGAGATAAGTTTGAAGGCAAATCAGCTTTACAGCGAGCTGCTATGATGCGTGAGGCTTTAGTAATTTCAAATACTCTAAGGTTTTCCTGCAACTTCCACCTAAGATATGCTATAATCACTTGTTCTGCACTCTCAAAAAGCTGTAATCCTGACCGTCCTGGCAGGCCAGTACTTTGTTCAAGAGCTCTAACCCAGAAATAATTTCGAATCCACTTTCCAGAACAAGGTTTACACCATAAATAATCTACTGACCTCTGTGAATACCAATAAACCTGATTACAATCTGCACAATGCAAAGCTACCCATGCATAGCATTTATCATTATCCCTTTTGCAAACATAACAAGGAAGTGAATATAAGTAAGGACCAGTATGAAATTGTGGTTCTTCAATCCAAAGCAACCAATTCAATGGCGGTGATCGCAAAGCCTCTTCTGCCTTTTTACTGTATGAGGCTAACAGCTCAAGGTCTCTCTTTAACACAAGGTGTATCTTATTTCGTAATCGTAGTTCTTGTTCGTTATCCTCCTCAACAACTATATCTTCCCGAGGGTCCCACAACTGTAGAAGTGTTCTAATCATAGAAAATTAATTAGCAATCACTGATACCCTTATTCAAATGAGACCCTTCCCCTTTTGCCTTCTTTTTCTTATCTGTCTTTAATCTTGCTGCTCCTGATCTCACTGGTCCTGCCACTTGCAAACTCAATTTTTGCAATTTGTCAATGCAGCAATCTAATGCTCTATCAGGATCCCCTTTGAAGGGTCCTACAATTGAATGCTGTGTTAAAGGCACTAATTTCCTACACCTTATAGAAACTATACGTGATTTACTTTGAACCTTAATTCTATTCACAATACATTGTAGTTCCCATCGATAATAAGCAAGAATTTTCTGTTCAGGAGACTCATAAAGATTTAAAGCTATATATGCATTTTGCCCTGTTTGTCTCCTTAATTCATCTTGCCAACTTTTACCCCACGTGTGCTCTTGTTCACAAGTATGACACCACAAATCCCACAATAGTGATTGTTCTATCCAAAAAGTTCTTTCACAACCCCCACAACGTAGAGCTATCCAGGCAGCACAATGTGGATTGTAACAGTCAAGGCAATGTAGTTTCGCTGGATTCGTTAAATGAAAAGTTGATAATGAGTCAATAAAACCAATCAGCTCCTGGGCTGTCCGATAGTGACGTGTCAGTGCTCTGTCCAACGCTTCCGAGTACCCCTTCAATTGTAACAGTAGTGGTTGTAGGACTAGAAGCAGTTTCTTCCCCAGTCGCTCCCTGTCCTCCTCCGTAAGGCGATCCACCAGAGGCTGCATCAAAAACAGGTTTAGTCCACTTAGCAGGCACCCACAAAGGCCCTGTAGGTGAGGAAACACAAAGATACCCCCGACCCCAATATAATACTTTTGCAGGTTTTTCCCATAATCCTGTACTCGGGTTCTTATACTTAACCCAGACCTCTGTTTCCTTAGTATTTTCCTGACCTGACCTCGGATGATGTTTCATTGCAGGAGGGGTATCATCTTCCCCAAAAATGCATAAATGGTTAATCACATACAAAACCTTAGTCAAACATGCTTGTGGATCTGCCAAATCTTGATGTTTTTCAATATACTGCTTAAGGGTACCGTTTGCTCTTTCCACTATTGCCTGTCCAGTAGGAGAGTGTGGAATACCTGTCACGTGCTTAACAGACCACTGATTCAAAAATTTCCGAACCCTAGCACTTACATAAGCTGGACCATTATCGGTTTTAATACTCTTTGGAACTCCCATAACAGCGAAACAACTTAACAGGTGTCTGATAACATGTGTAGCTTTCTCTCCTGCCTGAGCCGTAGCCCATATGTAATGACTATATGTATCTATGGTGACGTGCACATGCTTGACTTTACCAAATCTGGCTATGTGTGTAACATCCATTTGCCATTTCTCATTTATTTCTAAACCTCGAGGATTTACCCCGATGCCTAGACCTATCCCACCATTATGATAACTACATGTTGGACATGCTCTGACAATGGCCTTGGCTTCTGACAAACTCAGCTCAAAGTGTTTTGCTAAACCTCTTGCATTTTGATGATATCTACTATGTGCTTCTCTAGCCAATGTGTGCTTGTCAATAGGACAAGAATTATCAATGGGTAGGGTAACCAATTTATCTGCACGTTCATTCCCTTCTCCTAAACCTTCAGACCATTTATGACTCCTAATATGAATCACAGAATATGCTGCATTTCTTTCTCGTAAAGCCTTCCTTAACTGTATCAGTAACTCATACAATCGTTTATTATTCACTTCCTTAATTGCTGCTTCCTCTATTCGTTTGGCTACTCCTGCAACATACATAGAGTCTGTGACCACATTTAAAGGCTCCTGTAAGTTGGATACTGCCCATACTACTGCTAACAATTCCAAAGTTTGTAAGCTATCTGCAGGGTCTGCTGTGAGGAGTTGATGCTTCCATTGTCCCTTTTCTTGCCAGGTAACAGCAGCACGCCTTGATTTCTTTCCTGCATCTGTAAAAGCTGTAATAGCTCCTTCTATGGGGCATTCTTCTCTCAAAGGTCGAGTAATCCAGTTCCATTCTGTCATCCATTGCAAAACTCTAGGCACTAATTTACTAGTCTCTACTTTAGCAGATGACATCAATAATGCTTCTTGTAAATTCTTTGAATTAATCAAGTACCAGTCCAAGGTTTCTTTTTCCATAGGCAATCTAATAGTAGCAGGTTCTCTACCATCCACTTCAAGAATTCTGAGACGCCCCTTTTTGATTAATGCAGCCAATTGTTCAATTTTTGAAAATATTGTTTTCTTATGCTGTAGTGGTGGTGATAACCATTCCAACACCCGTATCTCCCCCGTTTTCTTTTGCAACTGAGAGAGAGCACCAAGCAAGTGGCAAGGGCTATTCCAGATAATAAGGTCAATGGGGTGGTCGAGTTGTCGACGAGACACATACCCTTGCTGTACACAGTTACTAATTTGCTGCAAAGCAAGATGATGCTCCTTTGTCAGGTGTACAGGAGTAGTAGGGTCCACGCCTCTCAACAAAGGCCGTAGGGCTTCTAGTAAATGATTTGGTATTCCCACAATAGGCTTCAGCCACTGTAAGTCTCCCAGCAACTTCTGTGCATCATGTAAAGTTTTAATGTCCAATTGTCCTGTATCCAATAATCCATAAAGGGTTATGCTTTGATGCCCATAAGTAATTCCAACCTTTTGCTTTGGTCTATTTTGTAAATCCACAATTAAAAGTGTAACACCAGTAGAACCAAAACCTTTTTCATCCCGTGTTTGTCCAGTAAATGATTGTATTCCTGATGTCATTTGTGACAGTGGTACCAATTGTGCAATGCGTTGTCCTTTTGTAATTTTAATCGGAGGATAAAGGGTGTAAGCCATGATTTGTATTTCCCCAGTAAAGTCTGCATCGATAACACCAGGCAAAACAAATAATCCCAACATAGTTGTAGAGGAACGTCCCAGCAATAATGCTCCACATGTTTGTCCATTTAATATAAGAGGGCCCTTTACTCCAGTGGGTATCCTCTCAGGCCGGTTCGTCCTTAGTGTGACGTCTACTGCTGCTGATAAGTCCAAGCCGAGGCTCCCTGTTGTTGTGGGTTGCAGACAGGAGGTAGCAGTGATGTCACGGCAGCAGCTGGTGTCTCCGATGTCAGGCGGCAACTTGTGTCTGTCCCTCATTGCCACATCGGTAACACTTGATGAATGGTCTCGAGCCTCTTTACGTGACTGCCAGTGAGCCGCTTTGGAGAGGAGCAAGAGCAGCTAACACCTGACTCTGAGTAGACTATGCTTTTGCAACCCTAATCCTAATTCCTTTAAGGCTTCTACTATAAATGCCTGTGAAGCTGTTGGCATTAATGCCATTCACTCTAATGCTTCCTCAATAGCCCAATTTGCCCCTAAAGCAGCTAACACTCTTTGGGTTGCTGGATTGCTATTTTGCAAAGCACACTACTTCAATAGCGCCCTGCAACACCAGCCCGATCTATAGCAGTAGCTGTTCTATCAATAAAATTTCCAAATTATTCTTCTCTACCTTGTTTAATGCCCATATAAGCCGGTAACCCTCCTGGCTCTTTAACCATGTCTATTGCAGCACTAACTAACCACATAGACTCCCTAAGTTTATCTTCTCCCGTTATCATCTGTGCCTCTGTACGTAAAAATGCCTCTAAGCCCATCAGCTCCTTTACTGTTACTCCATGTAATGGGTCATGTGCATTAAACAACAACTGCTGATGCTGAGTGAATATCAACCGAACTATTCCTCTTAAATCATTAGGACATAAAACCTGAGTATTAAAAAGATAATCTAGCATTTGCTTAACAGGTTCACTTTTTACTCCAAACTGACTAACCGTAGAACGTAGCTGAGTTAACAGCTACGTTAATAAATTTCATTATGCGAGTAGGTACCACTATTTGTCCCATTGGTGTAACATACCACCCAAGTTGATTCCTCTGCGCCCCTAGCAAGTTTATTAGCTTTCTATCCTCTATTGAATATTTGGGCTCTGTGGGATCTCAGCACCTCAGGACTGATGTGCAGAGTGACCGAGACCACCCTTGGGGGGCTCAGGAGTCCTGGAATGTTGCCAGAAGTGTCTGGTGGCTGGACTTTGATCCTACACGGGAGACGACACCTGTATGAGGATGGGAGGATTTCACTGGGGTAAATGGTGAAGGGATAAGTTAATTAGAGTGTGAAACACAGGGTTTAAGATCTCTGTACAGGGGAGTCTAGAGAAGTGAGATGGAGGAATTGGGGCGTGTCCTGTCCTTCTTCTTCTTCTTCTTGGCCTCCATCTTCTGTGGTGATGTTGGCACTTTGGGATTGGTTATTACTAAAGGTGTACTGGTCAATAAGGGTAAAAGGTATTGGGGGAAATAGGTAAATATTGTATACGTAGTTTTGAGTATAAAGATAAGTGACCGCCCCGGGGGGCTCTCAGTGTGCTCATGGCTGGTGTGCTGTGCAGACCTCTGTCAGGCCGAGAGAAAATCTTTTAGATAAATAACTAATAAACACTGAAGACCGAGAAAAAACCTGAAGTCTTTTTTCGTCCTTTGGAGCGCGGGCTGCCCAAGGCCATCCCTGAGCCTTTCCAGGCCATAAAACAGCCGAGAAACCAACAGGGCTCCTGATTCAGGTATGGGGTAGCCGGATTTGTTCATACCGGTACCAATGCCATTTGAGTCTATACTTCCCGTGCCACTTGCCGTGCTGTAACATCAGCAAATCGATTTCCTCTGTAAACGTCTCCTTCTGCAGTCTGATGTCCTCTAACATGCATTACTGCAACTGCTTTGGGACTGTGTACCGCATCCAGTAGCTGTAGCACTTGTTCCCGGTGCTTCATGTTGGTTCCCTGTGAATTCAAAAGCCCCCTTTCCTTCCATAACGCCCCATGTACATGAACCACACCAAAGGCATATTTAGAATCTGTCCAGATATTAACCCTTTTGTCCTTGCTCAAATACAGGGCTCTGGTGAGTCCAATCACTTCTGCCTTCTGGGCCGAAGTTCCAGGTAACAAAGCCTTTGCCTCTATTACCTGATCCAATGTTACCACTGCATACCCAGCATAGCGAGTCCCATTCTCGACAAAACTGGATCCATCAGTGTATAGTTCCCATTCAGGTTCTTCCAATGGTTCATCCTTTAGGTCGGGTCTGCTGGCAGATACTTGTTCAATTACCTCTACGCAATCGTGCACCAGTCCCCCAGCCTCCTGGTCACTGTGTAAAAACTCTGCTGGATTAACATGATTAGTAGTTTTTATTTCAATATCATCCTGTTCTCTCAGGATAGCCTGGTATTGCAACATTCGACTGGATGATAGCCAGTGACCCTCCTTTTGCTCCAAAACAGCCATGACCATATGGTGAACAAACACTTTCATTTTTGCCCCCAAAGTCAATTTCCGGGCCTCTTGAATAAGAATTATTGTTGCTGCCACGGCTCGTAAACACGAGGGCCACCCGGAACTTACCGAATCCAGTTGTTTAGAGAAGCATCCCACTGGCCTCTTCCAGGATCCCACCTTCTGGGTGAGGACCCCAATGCCAGTTTTTGCCTCTCATTCACGTACAACTGGAATTCCTTGGTCAGGTCAGGGAGTCCTAGGGCTGGGGCCTCTTTTAGTGCCTGCTTCAATTCCTGGAAGGCCTTCTTTTGCTGTGTCGTCCACTCCAACCGATGCTGCTTCAAGGCCTCATATAGTGGCTTGGCTAGGAGACCGAAATTCATGATCCACAGTCGACACCATCCCACCATTCCTAGAAAAGATCTCAATTCCTGATGGTTACGAGGCAAAGGAATAGCACATATTGCCTCTATTCGGTTTACTCCCAAACGTCTCTGCCCTTGTGTGATCTCACAACCGAGGTAAATAACGCTATTTTTGACCAATTGAGCTTTTTCCTTAGAAACCCGATACCCTGCTTGGCCAAGCATGTTGAGTAATTTAATTGTTAATTCCACGCACATTTCCCTTTCCTTAGTAGCCAGAAAAATGTCGTCCACGTACTGCAGGACTACATACAAGGATGGGGATATTGTTACCTGGGTTATCTTCCATTCCTCCAGCTCCTTGGCCAGTTGGTTTCCAAAAATAGTAGGGGAGTTTTTAAATCCCTGTGGGATTCTCGTCCACGTAAGCTGCTTCTTTCTTCCAAGATCAGGACTCTCCCACTCGAAGGCAAAATATTTCCTACTCTCTATTGCCAGTGGGATGCAGAAGAAGGCATCTTTAAGGTCAATCACTGAGAACCATTTAAACTCCTCCGATACAGATGTTAACAAGGTGTAAGGATTAGCAACAACTGGATGTATGTCTTTCACTATTTCATTAATAGTCCTCAAGTCCTGTACCAAACGGTACTTACCATTAGGTTTCTTTACTGGAGAAATTGGAGTATTATACTCCGATTCACATTCCTGTAATATTCCTTGAACCAAAAATTGTTTAATTAATAGGGCTACTCCCCTCCTTGCCTCAAGCTTCAAGGGGTATTGCTTTACCCTCACTGGTTGGGCCCCTTCCTTTAGTTCCACCTTTACTGGCTGCGCAGGTTTAGATTTTCCGGGGACCCCTGACTCCCATACCCAGGGTACTACAGCCTGCTCAATTTCTTCTGGAATAGGAGAGGCATCCACTTCCTTGATCACAAAAATGCCTGCTATTTGTTCCTCAGGTATTTCCAATTTCACCCTTCCCCCTTCAAATATTATTTTCACATTAAGTCGGGACAACAGGTCTCTGCCAAGAAGGGGTGTGGGGCAATTTGGCATATACAAAAATTGGTGATCTAATTCCTTCCCCCCAAACCTAAGACTTAAAGGTTGTAAAAATGGTTGTTCCTCTAGCTTCCCTGTTGTCCCCACCACCTGTACTGTTGTGTCACTCAAAGGTCCCAATCGTCTATTGAGTACAGAATATGTGGCTCCAGTATCTACCATAAATTCTTGATCCTTTCCATCAATCTCTAAAACTACCCTCAAATCCTTTTCTTGTCAGCTTTGAGTCTGATAGTTTCCCAAAACTAGTGCTTGAGTGACCTCTGCTGGTCCTCCCATGAATCCTCCCAGAGGAGCATTCCCCATTGGACCTGTCCTTAATCCCATGTTTCCCATGCCCATACCTCCTCTAACCGGGCATTCATTTTTCCAGTGTCCCAATTGTCGTCAAAACGCACACTGGTTTGGATCCAACCTCCCCATGTTAGGTGCAAACCCAAATCCTCCCCGACCTCTTGGCAACCCCCTCTGTCCGTGATTAGCTCCTCCCCGACCTCGACCCCTAATGGGTCTTCCTCCTGCCCCTGCCTGTTGCATTACAGCCAGAATACTAGCTTGTTGTCTTTTTGCAGTTTCTTTTTCCCTGTTGTTGTATACCTTCCACACTACCTCCAGCATTTTATCCAAACTTCGAGTATCCTCCCCTTCCAGCTTTTGTAACTTTTTCCTAATATCCTCTTGTGATTGCCCCATAAACAACAATGCCAATTGAAGTTTTCCTGATTGATCCTCTACATCTAAATTAGTAAACTTCCGAGCCATGTCTTTTAATCGTTCTAAAAAGGCAGAGGAGACTCATTCTTGTCCTGCTTGACCGAATACAACTTAGACCAGTTCATAGTCTTAGGTATTCCTGTCCTAATTCCTTCCACCAACAATTCCTGATATCGTTTTACAGCCCTTATTCCTCCCGTAGAGTTTGGATCCCACCTAGGTTCCTCACTCAGTACCAATTCATCAACTATCTCATTTAGTTGTCTCAACCGAATTTCCTCACGAGCCTTTTCTCTAGTGGCTCTAATAACCATTTCCTTTTCCGTGGAATCCATTATAGTATCTAATAATACCTGTAAATCATTCCAGTCTGGATTCTGAGTCTTTATTACCATTTTAACCACACTTGCCACCCTTTCAGGATCCTCCCGATAACTCCCCGCTGATTGCTTCCATATTACCAGATCCCCGGGGGAGAAAGGCACCTTTATAAGTATCCTTTCTCCCTGTGGTCCCACAGCTTCCCTTAACGGCGCAAGTAACTGTGGCCCCGTCTGCCCCTTCCTTCCCTGGCGAGTCCGCCCTGCTAACGGAGTTCTTTTAACACTCTCATTCTTTTTACCATCACCACCATCACTATCACTCTCACTAGATCCCGTTTTTATAGCTATATCCGCAGGGGGAGCAGGGGGCACATTAGGAGCAACCGGAACCCTCGGGGGTGCTATACAATAGGACAAATCTTCCTCGATTGAAGGATACAAATTACGCTCCTTTCTTTCTTTACATGCCACACACTCTCTCTCATCATTCACTTCTAAAATCCCTAAGATATCGCGCTCCTTTTGCCATTCTTCTTTCCGGTATAAAACAAAAAACAAATCTAAATATGGTATTTCATCCCATTTCTCATTTCTCCTTAAAAATTGCATCAAAGATTCCATTATCCCCAATTCCAGTGTACCATTCACCGGCCATCCCGCTTCCCCAATCTCATATTCAGGCCACCAATGATTACAATAATCTATCATTTTACTTTTATCCAATTCTTGATAATACCCCTCACTTTTCCATCATTTCAAAATACAACCTAATGGCGTATTTCCAGGTATTTTACCATTGGCTTGCACTAAGGTTTTAAAAGTTTTAAAAGACATCATATTACAGCCTTTAATTCCACCTTTAATCCCAATAAACCAATATACCTTAAACCAATATACCTTCTCGCCGTCCTTCCCAAAAAAAAAAACAGGAGGCGAGTTCCGGTCCTGCGTACTTAGACGTCTTATGGCCAGAGCCTAGGCTTTTTACCAACCACCAAATCCAAATCCAATTATCACCTTTTTCCAATATAAAGCACCTTCGGGCTTACCTTAATGCAGTTTGTCTGACAGGCGTGGGGGTCGGACACGACCGATGTCTCCCCGAGAAGTGCTCGGTGCTGGCTGGAAGTGGATCGAGACGCGAACCGCCCCAGCAGCCCTCGGAGTCCTGCCGCGGTCACCAGAAAACTGTTGCCCGATTGATAAATGACACAAAACTCAGATAAGTTTCAAGTTTTGTCCGGTGCTTTATTAAGGGCCCGGGGAGCAGGTGGACTAGTGTCCCGAGCCCCCAATTTCATGTATGGGTGCTTCACTTTTTATACATGCGATTCATAACAAGGTCTCCAAGAAACAGTTCCCCTTGCCTAGCCACAGACCCCTTGTGATACATTCCTTAGTTCACAAACAAAATCATAAATCTTCTACTTATCTTATTCTAAGAGCATTGTATGCTGCCTCCAGACAGGTTAGCATTCTTACTTTCCTACTCTAGTTTAAATATTTATTAAATCCCTAAGACTACCTGCTAGGTTACACACAAAACCCAACACACACTTTCAACGGCTACAAAACTGCTTTTAACAAACCAATTCACACACAACTCACTATAATTAAACATTTTGCTAAATTTCATTTCTTTTCCAACACTCCACTTCAAAGGGACCTGAAGACCCTTAAAGGGCATCGAGACAGGACAAGATCCCCTCCTCTGCTGGGGCCTCTCCCAGCCAGGAACTCTCCCGTTCACTGCCCTGGGGGCAGCCCCTGAGTCTGTCCATACACGGGAACTTCGCTGTGTTGAGCCCAGATCCAGAGTCTTGACTCCTGCGCAGGGCACAGGAAATCCCTCACTCACTGCTGTGCATTGTCCCTGCTGAGGCTCAGACACTGGCAGGGCACATTCCCTGCCTGCAGGATTCGTGCCCGACCCAAGCACTGCACCCATGGCTCCAGCATTGCTTTCCAACAAAATCAGGGCAAGGCAAACTGTGTGTAGCTCATGGTATTTTAGAGTGTCTAAAACTCACTAAGTCATCGATCTGAGAGGTGAGATGCATTTGGAATTCATGGCATGGAGAAGCAGTGCATCATGGAAAAGGGGAGCATAGAAATAAATAGAGGAACACATCTCAGATTGTTGCTTTCCATTTTCATTTCACTTCTGGAAAGCTGTTTCACTTCCCCAGGAGTCTCCTCCACAGTCCTGTCCTCCCTTTTCAAGAACCTTTCCTGGAGAATGAGGTGCAGCTTCTGTCACAAGATGTGCCCCCAACTGCAGCTTCTCTTGGCTTTCCACACCGTGAGTGCAGCACGACTTCTGCAGCAAAGCAAGACAAATGTTTGGATTCCTTGACAAGTTGTCCTTTCTTTTCCTTGTGGCCTGGGGAGTTGTGCCATTGCTGAGTTTTTCATTGTGCCTGTTCTAACCCAAGAAAACAGGAGGTTTTGTTGGAGACTTGCTGGGGAATGCAAGCCTGACCTAATGCAGAGAAAGAATCTCCAGGACACTCTGGGAGCTCCCTGGGCTGGGCTCAGGTTCCCGCTGGGACTCTGCAGAGGGCTGGGCTCCAACTGGGATCAGCAGCACTGCAAAATACCTCTGAGCATCTCCATTTTCTGCTGCTCTGAGGAAGCAACGAAGGCAGTCAAGTTCTGGTTTTTCGTTCTCCTGGTGGATTTTTTCATTTGATTTGCCACCCAGAGGCAATTTCTGTGATGGTCTCTGTAAGTGGATTCTATTCCAACAGCACCAGCAGCAGGGCAGTGTTTGAGTGCTGCAAAAGTGGTCTGTGAGGCTTTCATTCCCCAGGACTTAGTGCTCAAGGACTTGTGAGCATTTCAGTCTCTGCTAATCATGATGCCTGTGACAAAAACCCTGAGTTCACCATCACAAAAGCGCAGTGAGCAGCAGTGATTGAAAGAGGCAAGTGCAGTTGTACTGATAAAATTCAGGTGGCAAGCAGAAGAGGGCCAAGAGCAGCTGTGATCTCCAATTGCCAAGGCAGAGGAACCAGCAGCCTCCTGCTGTCAGCTCAGGGTGAGTAAAAGAGAGCTGAAAACAGCACTGGAACCCGATCCTTTCTTCCTCTGAGGGCTGGCTCAGGGCAGCACAGGCGGGCCCTGAGCAGTCAGGCCTGTGTGTGGGTGCTGGCTGCTCTGCTCCAGAATTGAGCTGGAAAAAGCCCTTGGGATCCGAGGCAGGAGCGGGAAGGGGCCAGCGCTGCTGCTGCTCCTGGCCGGGAGCCCCGGCTGGGCCGGGCCGGCGCCCCCTGCGCTGCGGCTGCTGCTGCTGCCAGAGCCGGGCGGGACTCGGGGACAGGGAACGGACACGGGGGGACAGCAAAGGCCTGGCGGCTGCAGGGATGGTGGCGCTCGGGCCAGCGCCAGCACAGAGCTTCAGCCCGCAGTTAACCCCGAGGGAAACGCTGGGGAAAGGCTCCATTTCAGCCTTTCTGCACTCGTGGCTGTGAAGGGTCCGAAATCAAAGGAGAACAAGCAGGGCCCGACCCCTCCTCCTCTGGGAGGAGCCCCGCGTCTGGGGCTGTGAGGGGCTGTGAGGGGCCCTGAGGGGCTGTGAGGGGCCCTTGCTCTCCTATGCAGAGCTGTCATTCCTATCCAGGAACCCATGCCTGAAATGGAATTCCACCCCAAATCTCCCCATATATCCAAGGGCTGCTTTCAAACAAAAGCTGCAAGGACAGACAGGTCTTGCTTGCCTTGGTCTCTGGTGACTGCTTCTCATGTGCCTTCAAAACCCTGGGGTTCTGTGGTTTCCATCCTATAGAAAAGAACTGTCCCCATTGTCCAGGTGCTCCTGGCCTCAAGCACTTGACCACTATACAGAGATGCAGTTTGACAAGAAAGTCTCACAGATATGTATGCTTGGCTGAAAGATTTTTGAATGTAATGTCTGAAGAAGAACATAAATGAAAGCAAGTTTTGATATAAAAGAAAAGAATTGATGAGCCATTCTTTTTGGATAGCTAAGATGGCAAAGTGTATGTTAGTTAGAAGGGGTTTTTATGACTTAGAGCAAAGGATAAACCCACTTCAAACAAGAAGATTTTACCAAGCAGAAAGATAGCACAGGCAAACAAGTCAGGAAATTTTGCAAGTAGAAAAAAGTCTCAGAATTTTCCACTGCAAGAAAACTGGAAAACAACTTTTAGCTTAAACTGTAATCTACTAACTTTTAGTGATTGGAGAATAGTAACATGAATATGGTAATGATAGTAGTTATGATTGGCTATAGATAAAAGCTAAGGTATAGATTGGTTCTAGTGTATGAAGATGCTCAGCAAAGAAAGGTATATAATGCATTTGTAACCTAAACTAAGGGTCTCCAGGCCTGCAGCTGGAGCTGACAGCTATAGCACAGCTCTGTCACCCATGACTCTGGACTGCTGTATCACCTTGGAAACAATAAACTGCATTTTGAAGAGCCGCCTGGAGTCCCACATCTCTCATTTCGGCTCTCACAAACTGGTGTGCCCGGAACTGCCAGTGCCCAGATCCAGAAATTTCCTGGTGCTGGTGCAGCCCAAGTGCAGCAATTTGCAGGCAAAAAACCCCAAAATCTGGCAATTTTCCACTGCTGACTCTGTTGCTGCCCAGACCTGGAGTTTCCCAGCACTGCCATGGCCCAGATGCAGAAATTTCCCAGTGCTGGCAAAGTCCCAGTGCAGCAATTTGCTGGCACAGAAATCCAAAACCCAGCAAATACCTGGGGCCGGCACCACCCAGCGCTGGTGTTTTCCAGCACTGCTAGTGTCCAGACCTGGCAATTTCCTGGTGCTGGCACAGCCCAATTCCAGCAATTTGCTGGCAAAGAAAGCCAAAATCATGCAAATACCTGGTACTTAAAGCAACCCAATCTCATGTTTGCTGACACCGCCAATGCCCAGATCTGGAAATTTTCAGATGCCTGCACAGCATAATTCCAGCAATTTGCTGGCACAGAAGGTTTGCATTTGGCAATTTCCCAGTGCCAGCACATTCCCCACCCAGATCTGGTGTGCACTGGCACTGTCAGTGGCCACATCTGGCAATTTCCCGGTGCCAGCAAAACACAAAGGCAGCAATTTTTTGGCAAAGAAAGCCAAAACTTGGCACCGCCCAGATCTGCTGTGTTTGGGTTGGTTTAAAAGAAGGAGACCTCAGCTTAAGGCTGTGGGAAAACCCTCTTCAGTTGGGGTGAGCAGGAGCTCCCGCCCATGATCCCCTCGTTCAGTTATGCAGATTGTTACTAGAAAGTTCTGAGTTCTCTTTGCTACCATTGGTTACTTTTTACTGCAAAATTGTAATATTCTCAATCCTTCCTTCCTCTTGGGTCCTTCTCTCAGATCCCACCTTAACCCCTCCCCATAAATAAATGTATAAATATCCCTGCTAGACACTGGACCCAGGCTTTTTTCTGCTTCTCTCTGTACTGTGCATGCCATTCTGTTTGTTGTGTTTGCCTTCATTAAAGTTCTGTTTCCAGAGCACCAGATGAAAGCAGTCTCTGTAGAGAGAGAGACTGTACAGAGGCCAGAGCCGGTTCTCAAGGAAACCACTGGTCAACGGTGAGGACGAGGACCAGAAGGTTTCACTGGTGTTTGCTGGAAATGCCAGTGCCCAGATTTGGAAATTTCCCTGTTCCAGCACCGCCCATGTCCAGCAATTTGCCGGCACAGAAAGATAAAACCTGTGGCAGCTTTCTGCTACTGGGTCTGACACCACCCACATCTTGTGTTTGCTGCGCCAGAACCCAGATTTGGAAATTTCCCAGTGCCAGCAGAGCCCAAATCTGGAAGATTTCTATCCCTGGCAATGACACCACCCAGATCTGGTGCTTGCTGGCAGCACCAGTGTCCAGATCTGAAAACTTCCTGGTGCTGGCACAACCCAAGTCCCGGCATTTGCTGGCACAGAAAGCCAAAATTTGGAAATCTGCAGGTTCTGGCTCCAGCACCGTCCAGCTGTGGTGTTTGCTGGGACTGCCAGTGCCCAGACTTGGAAATTTTCCAGTGCCTTCATAGCCCAGGTCTAGCAATTTGTTTTTAGCTAGCTTAGGCGGAGAAGTTTCTTTGGACTGTGACTTTCCTTTTTCTTGGAACTGTTCAAACCTGCTCTGGACTGAAAACCCAGAACAACACCGCCAGCTCACACCTGTGGCCCACCGAGCTCTGGGACGCTGCATTCCAGCACCAGAGGGACTCAGAAGAGACCAAGTGAGCCAACTACAACCCACAAAAAGGACTTTCTGAATTTGTCATCTCTTCAGCACCGTCAGAGGTTTTATTTAATATTATTCATTTTTCATGCTTGTGAATACTTTACTTACCAGTTAAATAAACTGGTTTTTTCACTTTTCTCAAGGGAAGTCTTTTCCTGAACTAGTAGGGGGAGGGGCTGCTTTAACTTGCTTTCTAGATGGACCCCTTTTGGAGATTTCCTCCCAAAATTTGCCCTAAGCCAGCACTAACAGCCATAATGAAAATTTCACCAGTGGCATAATTTCCTAGTGGCAAATCCTGTCACAGAAGCTTGACCTCGTTCTCCATGAGAGATTCTTGGGAAGAGCAGACAGGAGAAGATTCCTGGAAAACTGAAACAGCTTTCCAGAAGTGAAATGAAAATGAAAGAAACAATCCAAGGTGTTTCCCTCTATTTATTTATATGCTCTCCTTTCCCATGTTGCATCCCAGTAATTCCAGATGCACCTCATCTCTAAGATCGGTGACTTAGTGATTTTTAGACACTCTAAAATACCATGAGCCACACACAGTTTTCCTTCCCCTGTTTTTACTGGAAGGCAACACTGGAGATGTAAGTGCAGTGCTGGGCTCAGGTAGGAATCCTACACCAAGGGAAGGTGCCCCGACAGTGTTTGACCCTCAGCAAGGACAATGCCCAGCAGCAAGGGAGGGGATTGCTGTGCCAGAGTGCAGGAGTCAGGGCTCTGCATCTGGGCTCAAGGCTGCAAAGTTCCCGTGTTTGGGCAGACGGAGGGGCTGTCCCCGGGGCGCGCGGGGCTCGAACGTGGGGCTCGTGGGGCAAGCGGGGAATGGACACGGGGACGAACGGCCCCGGTGCTTCAGTCGCAGTGGCAGCAGTGGCGGCAGCAGCAGCAGCAGCGGCGGCAGCATAAAAAGCAGACTCCTCAACACTCATTCTCATTCTCATTCTCTTTTTCTCTTTCTCTTTCTCTTTCTCCTTCTCTTTCTCTTTCTCTTTCTCTTTCTCTTTCTCTTTCTCTTTCTCTTTCTCTTTCTCTTTCTCTTTCTCTTTCTCTTTCTCTTTCTCTTTCTCTCCCTTTCCCGCTGTCAGGCACCCTTCTCTCGGGGTCCCTTGCCCGGTGTCCCTCTCCTCTCCCCGCCACCCTCTCCCCTGCCGGGTCGGCCCATGCCCCCGGCCCGCCCCCGGCCCCGGGCGGGGCTGCCCTGTGCCTGGCCCCGGCCGTCCCGCCGCAGTCTCGCCTCCGCCCAGCTCTGGCCGTGCTGGCGGTGGCGCTGCTGGGCGGGCATCAGTGCCTGGGGCTGGGGCAGCATCGCCGCCCTTTTTCTCCGCCTGGTCCAAGCCCGGCCCCGGACCCGATGCAGGGTCCAGTCCTGACCCCGGCCCCGGCCCAGGCCCAGGCCCTGGCTCCTCCTGGGGCCTGAGGAGGACACACGCAGCGTGGCCACTCCCGCTGCCTTTGCTGTGGCTTCCCCAACCCGAGCTCTGCCGCTCGGCAGCCCAGCGGCCGGCCCCAAGCCTCCCATGCTGTGTTCCGAAGAGCAAACACCTGGGCATGGCCGGCCCGGGGCGGGTGAGGGGTGCTCGGGGGCCATTGCTGGCCCCAGGCTGAACGCTGACAGCCGCGCAGGAGGCGCAGGAGGCCCTGCAGGAGCGGTACCGGCTGGGATCGCTGCTGGGGCGCGGCAGCTTCGGCAGAGTCTTCGCGGCCACGCGGCTCTCGGACGGCGCCCCGGTGAGCGGCAGGGCCGGCGGCAGGCACAGGAGGAGGGGATGGAGGAGGAGGAGGAGGGCGGAGGGCGGAGGATGGGGCTCACAGTGCGGGCGGCGAGCTCACCCCACTGCTGCCCTTGGCTTGCAAGTGGCCATCAAAAGGGTGCCACGGAACCGCGTCCGGCACTGGGGCGAGCTGGTGAGTGAGCGGGGCCAGCGGCAGAAGCCGGGGCTGCCGGCCGGGGATGAGCCGGGGCCCGGCTTGGTGGGAACCGCCAGGACGCCCCGAGGGAGAGTGGGCGTGGGGCCAGTGCAGGGCGCAGAGCATCCCGGCCTGGCTGAGGGCCTCCTGAGCCCTGGCATGGCATCGGCCCCACTGACGGCGTCGTGCTCCTCCCACAGCCGGACGGGACCAGCGCACCCCTGGAGATCGTGCTGCTGGCCAAGGTGTCCACTGGCTTCCCCAGTGTGGTCTAGCTGCTGGAGTGGCTCGAGCTCCCCAGCTGCATCGTGATGGTGCTGGAGCGGCCAGAGCAGTGTCAGGACCTGCAGCGTTTCATTGGGGCATGGTGGTTCCTGCCCAGAGAGGAGGCGCGGGAGCTGTTCCGCCAGGTGCTGGAGGCCGTGCGGCACTGCACCAGCTGCGGGGTCCTGCACCGTGACATCAAACCAGAGAACATCCTGGTTGACCTGACCACCGGGCAGGCCAAATTCATTGACTTTGGCTGTGGCACCTGCCTGCAAGACACAGGCAACACACACTTTGCAGGTGAGCCTACCCAGGGCTGTGCTCCTGCTGCTGACATCTCATGGCCCAACATCTCCCAGCCCAAGCTGGCTGTGGCAGCAGGGATTCTCCCTTTTGCTGCCAGTCAGGGGACTGAGTCTTCAGCTGAGTTGCTTTAGAGCAGGACTGGGTGGGCAGCCATCTTCCAGCCCTGCTGGCAGCCTTTGCCAGTCACTGTGCCCCGGACTGGGGCTGGGCTAGGGCAGCCAGCCCGACCAAAACCCCTGTGGGTGGGGGTAGCAGAGAGGGAGGGCAGAACCTGTGCCCCAGCCACTTTGGTGTGCAGGGGAAAGGAAGGGCTTGGACTGCCCCACTCGCCCTGTTTGCCTTGGCTTCATGATATTTTTGGGGCAATGCAGGCAGGGAGGATAAGGGCAGGTTTTTTCCCCAGCACAGAGGGGGTTTTTCCTTTGCTTTTCATGGTCAGACCTAGCCAGGGCTGCCCTCTTCCAACACCAGAGGCTTCTTTTCCAACCCCGAGTTTGTGCACAAGTCCCAGGTGCTGGCGAGAGGGCAGTGGTCACCCTGTGTGCCCCTGATGCAGCCCCCGCAGGCGCAGGGATGCTGGGGCCAGGCTCGGGGAGCAGCAGCATCCCCCTGCTGAACTCCATTTGTATTCCATAGGAACACTGTCCTACAGCCCTCCGGAATGGAATGACTTTAGCTGGTACCATGGCGAGGCAGCAACGGTCTGGTCCCTGGGCATCCTGCTGCACCAGATGGTCTGTGGGGAGCACCTTTTCAGGAGGGGCCAGAACCTCAGCTGGGGCCAGCTCCCGCTGCCACAAAGGCTCTCTCAAGGTGGATCCTCTTCTCTGGGCACGAGGGGAATCCCAGTGCTTTGAGCCAGCAGCGGGCTCGTGAGCATCCTGCTCTGGCAGCTGCTGAGGAGGTGGCACATGTCCTGCTCTCCTCCAAAACAGGGAATTGATGGGAATGTTTAGGCCCAGCTCTGAGCGCATCCAGAATGGCCTGGGCATGGAAATAGTAGGGCAAAGCAGACAGGAGCCTTCTCTGGCCGACCGGCAGTTTCTGCTTTCTCTCCACAGAGTGCAAAGATCTGATCAGGAGGTGTTTATCCGGTAACTCCTTGGACAGACCCACACTGGAAGACCTGTTCTGTGATCCTTGGATGTGGGATATTCCTCTGCCATAGAAGAAGGGAGAGAGCCACAGGCACACTTTGATCCAGGGCCCTGGTAAGTTCCTGCTCCACACATGCCTTGGCAGTAAGAAACAAAGGAACCCAGAGCTTTTTGTGCTGCCAGTGTCACTGCACCGGGGTCATGGGATGGGAACACGCAGCCCTTGTGCTGGAGCTGAGCTGCTCTGCCCAGCACTGGTGGCTGCCATCCAAGCTGGTTTTGCTTGTCCTGGTTCCCTGACAGCTGGGGCCCTGGGCAGAGCCCTGAGAGCCTGGTCTGCCCCCAGGAAAAGAGAAGGAGCCCCTGGAGAAGCTGTACCGGGTGGGGATGCTGCTGCTGCTGCTGCTGCTGCTGGAGACAGCGAGGGTGACATCAAGGATGACAAGCTCTTCCTCAGCCTGGCCACGGGAGGCTGAAGGTGATGGACTTTGATTCTGGCACCTTCTTCAAAGCCAAACTCCACAGGGAATTTGCAGATGAGTCCCCAGCCGGGGAAATTCTGCCAGATTTGGGCATGACCCAGCGTGGCAGGGAACCAAAGGTTCCCCCTTTGCTGGGGCAGATGCAACTCATGCTTCAGTGGCTGCCCAGCTGCTTTTGGCAGGGCTGGGAGGATGGGCTGGGGTGGGTACGAAATGGGAGTGGGCTCCTGGCCCTGCCAACAGCCCCCAGCACCCACCGTGCCCCGGGCTGGGCCTGGGGCTGGGGCAGCCAGCCCGACACAAACAAACCCCATGGTGGGAGCAGAGGTGGGACTCCAGAACCTTTGAACAGCTGCTTTGCTGTGCAGGCAAGGAAGGGCTTGGGCTGCTCCACTGCCCTTGTTTGCTTTGGGATCACCATGATTTTGAGGGGCAGTACAGGGAGGAAGAGAGAAAGTGTGGGCTTCCCACAGCCATGGCTGGGTTGTTCCCTAGCATGTAGGGGTTTAGCCTTCCTCAAGGCCCTGGCAGAGAAAAGAGGTTTTACCGTTTTTCTTGTTTTCCCTTTTTGTATCTAATCTCTTTTCAATAATGTGTTGTTTGTTTTTCCAGAGGAAGCATTCGAGGTGGTCCAGTGTGGATGGGGAAGTGCTTGGGAGCAGCTGTGGCATGGATGGGCCATGCCCTTGGAGAAGGCTGAGGCCATGGTTTGGGAACAGCTTTTCTTGCAGCCGTGGCTGGTGTGAGGTGGGTCCCTGTGTGCTTGGCAGGGTGGGATCAGAGTTTTTGGGAGCTGGCAGCGAGCACAGGAGCATCCTGCTCTGGGCAGCTGCTGAGGGCTGGATGTGCCATGGCTGGCTGCAGGCTGGGCACATGTGCTGCCCTCCTGCTCTGCTGCCAAAGGCAGCAGGGATGGGCAGCTCTGGGCACAGCTCTGGGCACAGCTCTGGGCACAGCCAGCATGGCCTGGGCACCGCAGGCCTTGGCACAAGGGCACAGGAGCCCTCAGCTGACGGGCGGTTTCTGCTTTCTCTCCTTGCAGCCGGGCTCTGCAGGTGCTGAGGCTGCTCTGGGCTCTGCCAGGGCTCTGCTGGGCTCAGCCCTGGGCCCAGCTGGGCTGGCTCTGCCCTCACATTGCTCTGACAGCTCTGCATCAGACGAGCCCCTTGTGAGCACAGTGCCTGAGCTTTCTGCTTTGGCAGGTGAGTGAGACTCTGCTGCAGGCCCAGAGATTGCAGCTGGGGACACACATCCAACTGGCAAGGACCCAAACTCTCCACAGTCGCAGCTGAACGCCTGGATCTGTACAGGGTGTTTTGTCTGTCCCATTCTTCCTTCTTGACTGGCTGGAATTGTGCAACTGCACTTTCTTTCTCCTCTGGCAGTGCCACGAGTGGGCCAAAGCTGGCGAGTGGGCCGTGCTCCTGAGGCAGTGCAGTCTGGAGCTGGTGGATGGAGAATTGCCCTTCTGCCTTTCCAAGCCAGAGCAAAAAGCTGTCAGTGGGACGTTGTGACGCTAAGAAATCCCTGACAGTTTCAAAGGGAATGTGCAGCTCATTTCCAGGCTGAGAAGGAAGATCATCTTCTAAAGGATTTGGGTTTTGACAGAGTTTCCATTCCCAGTCCTGCTTGGAGCTGGAAGGGCACAAAGCAATTTCTTCTTGCTTCGACCACAATTTCAAATACCAATGTTGGAAACAAAGCCCAAAATCTTTTAAGAGGCTGCTGAGGTCAGTAAGATGGATCCATGCCATCAGCACATTTACAATGGAAATAACTGAGTTCTGTTTTTAAAAAGATTATTTACCTCTTAAGGCTAAGAATGTAACTTGGCATTTAAGTTTTGTTTTTTTCATTAATGTTATGTAATGTTTTTTCACTAACACTTGGATTTTATTCCTATCTTTTACAATTTACCTATTTTTTTTCTTTTTCCTTTTTTTTCCTTTAAATAGAAAAAATGTCCTATCAAAGGAATGTCCTTTGCTCCTGGTTCCCGTGTGGAGCAGCTCCCTTCCTGCTGGCTGAGCTGCTCAGGCAGAGCCCGGCAGCTCCTGGCCCTGCAGGGCTGAGGCTTTTCCCCGTTGCTGGGCACAGACTGATGGAGCAGCACTGCTGAACACGGGCACACACAGGCACCAGGAGCAGCTGCCTTTGGCCACCTGAGGCTCCAAGGCCCTGTTGCAGTGTGTTGTAATATCCTGTCTTAAACTTCCCAGTCCCTTTCCCAGGTGTGCCATACCTCTCTTCCCCTTCCCCCCTCGCCCCCTGCTGGGCTGTGAATCAGTTTTAACATTTCAGGAAGACGTCGTGTCGTTCGTCACTTTCAAAGGATGCCCCTCAGGCCTGAGAGTCATTGGCCTATCTAGGTGTCCCTCGTCCCTTGAGACCCTCCCCCTCCCACCTGGTTGGTGGCACACCTGTCCCTCCCCTCCCCCTGCCCCGGAGCTTAAAAGGTGAATCAGACCATGTGCTCGGGATTCTGTTGGAGCTGTTACACCTCTGTGACCATGGAATAAAGCTCTGGATATTAACCCTCCGGCAGAATCCGTCTCCTTCCTCCTCACCATAGCCTGAAGCCTTCTCACCTGAGGTAAACGGAGTTCCTAACAAGCCTGGACTTGTTCAGCTGCCCAGCTGCAACCTCCAGCAAGCTAAAGGTGTCTCTGGAGTGATACAACACAGTTGTTGCCTTTGGCCCAGCAGCAAGGGTCAGACTGGCCCAGGCACAATCTACCTGGTAATATTGGGATTCATATTCCAATATTTTGGCACCCAACATGGGGCTGCTCGACTCTGCAGCCCCAGAAGGACTCTCAGTACCTCGGACAGGCTTCGGCAGCCTGCACCCAGCTGAAAGAGCCTTGGTTGCAACGCTCTCAGTGGAGACTTTGGGAATATTCCCAGAAGAAGTTTTGTGGACTGTTTGGCGCCTCAGGAAAGCCCAGCTCCTTTCTGGTGAGCAGATTTTCCAGAGGAAGAACAGGGTAGCCTCTCCTGCCCATAGAGGTGTCCTGTTCCAGTGAGGAGACCTGCCTGCCTGGACCTAGCCAGCTACAGCTTTCATTTCGGGTGAGTATCTCTGCTCTTGGTGGAGCAGAAGCTCAAAAACAGACTCTGCCATGAGTTCTGTTCCTTTTTTGCCTTTGCATTTCGTCTGCGCAGCCACACAGAATCCATTGCGTTCCAGGCTTTAGCTTTTGTGGTGTGTTTCGCTGTCTTTTGGAATTCGCGCTGGCGGGGGAGGGGGAACTCTCTTGGCGCGGGGGACTCTGCTCTTTCTCTGTGCAGGGGAGGGTGGCTCTCTCAAGCGGGGGACGCAGTTTCTCTCTCTCTGTGCGGGATGGAGGAGTGCTCTGTACATGCGGCATGGGGCAGCCCCAGTTTCGGCTTGCCACGTGTTGTGGGGGAGGCTGCTCTTTCAGCTCTGCGGGGGGGGCTGCATTCGAAGGCGGGGGAGGCTCTGTATCTGCCACGGCTCGGCAAGGCATGTCCCAGCTCCCTGCTGCTGCTGCCCGGGAATTTTTAAAGCAGTATAGACAGCTGCATTATAAAGCTTTTGTCTGCTTGATATTGCTTTCCTATTTGTGGGTTTTTTAATAGAAATTGGTAGCTGATTTTGGCTTTGTTTTTGGTCAGGCGGGATTTTGTACTTTGCCTTTTACATCTAACATGGGTTCGAAGCTTAGCATTGTACAAAAAGGAGTGTATTATCATATTGTTAGCATTTTAGTCAGTGGTAATGTGAAGTTCTCAAAAGGAAAATTGAAACAGTTAATAAGATGGCTTTTTCTACATTTCCCACAAATCTCCACTGAAGAAATCCACAATATTCAATTTTGGGATAAAGCAGGGAATTAATTGATAACCTTAGGACAGTCTGGGAATACACCCTCAGCTAAATTTGTGTTCTGGAGTTTACGAATTCGAACAGCCTTGCTTAAACAAAAGGAATCGGAAAAAAAGCCAAATTCCAAGCCATGTACCTCTACTCTCCCTGTTTCTCCCTCTCCTAGCTCTAAAACCCCTAAACCTCTTACCCCAAAACTTGGTATTTTCAAGAGAGCACACTCATCGGGAAGTCAACTCCCAGAGTTTGTTAAAATGCCTGAGTTGCTCCATTCACAAGGCCCTGGCCAGGCTACGTGGAGCCTTTCCCAACCCCCTGTGTCCCATCCTCTGAAACCCAGAGCATGTGTCAGCTTTCCAGAGAGCAGTGATGCCCGAAATGGCCCCCAGTCCCTAGGGGGTCCACAAGATGAAGGATGCCACGTGGCATCTTCCCAAACCTGGTCTTCTTCTTCCCAAAATCCTCTTAAGCATCCCAAAACTCCAGCCCCATCCCCCTCTCCTCCTGTTCCTCATGACTCCTTCCCCCCTCCCCCTCCCTTTCCTGCAGTACCCTCAGCTCCGCCCCTCTACTCCTCCCAGGGGGCGTCTGCTGACGTAATGTCACCAGGCATCCCCGCCCCCTGCCTGCCCCTTGACCCCGCCCCCTGTTCCCACGGTATCCCTGCCCCTTGCCAGCCCCCTGTCTCCACCCCCTGTGCCCATTGCGTCCCCACTCCCTCTCTGTGTTCCCACAGTAGGGACACACCCACTGCCTGTCCCCAAACCTGTATCTGTGATCCCAATGCTTCTAATTCAAGGGATACAGAGCAGGGAACCTCAGACCCAATTCAGGGTCCCATCTTGTCATTAGCTCCTGTTACATTTCAGCCTGCAGCACAAGGGGGGGCAGCCCCAACTGCTAATTGGAGTTCTTTTGAACAACAATTGATTAAAGACATCTGTAAATCTCATAAAGAATATGGTCCACACAGTCCATATTTCTGCGGCCTTTTAAATTCTGAACTGAGTAGGAATGTAGTAATTCCACATGATCTAAAACAGCTTTTTTCATGTGTCATGACCTCCACAGAATTCAAATTATGGGAATTAGCATGGAAATAGCTGCTAAAAGACACTATCCCAGGCTTGCATGCTGATCCAAACACGGTGAAGGACAACAGTGGTAACCCTATCACCATTGAGCACCTCTGTGGTGAGGGCCAATGGTCCTTACCCTCAATCCAAGCTACTGCAATTCCTGTAGAAGCACTTGAGAAAGTAAAAGAAGCAGCTGAAAAAGCATTCTTTTCCCTCTGACCTGAAGGGCCTTTTGAGCCCTATAGTAAAATTAAACAGCTACCATCAGAGCCTTTTTTGAAATTTGTAGAAAGGTTAACTAGAGCCATTGAAATACAAGTTAAAAAAGAGAATGCTAGGGAAGCGGTTTTAGAGGAAATGGCATTTACAAATGCAAATGAACAGTGTCAAGCGGCAATCCTGAGCCTTCCTATAGAACTTCCCCCATACTAAAAGATATGCTTCTAGTCTGTAACAGGAAAGTGCCTCTGATGAGTGTGGCTGAAAACACAAGACCAAGGCTGCTGCCAAGACCACCTCAGTGTGTCGCCGTTGCCAGCCCTGCGTCTTTCCCCTCAGCACATCAGTACCCTGGGCAGCAGCGGAGACCAGTAATAGTTGACCCCACAAAATCATGCATGCTTTGTAACAACCTTGGGCACTGGAGTAACCAGTGCCCCCTGAAAAGGCAATTTGATTAATTTAGAAATGGCAGGGGAGGAGAACTACAAGCCCTCCCTGGGGGTCAACAACAACAAAAAAACTGAAAAGGGAGCGCCCGCCTGCCAGGCGTGCAGACACAAAAAGAGCAGGCCAGGCCAAGGGAATAAGGATAGCAAAACAAATCAAGCGCTAGATAATATTAATATTTGTGTAAGTGAAGCAGGTGCTTCAAAGACCATGTCTGCTGGTTCACTGTTGAAAGTTAAACAAAATAACCTTTGTTATGGTTTAGGTGATCCTATGTTAACCACGTCTTCTGTCAATGAGCCTTACAGGTTGCAGCTGACAGAGTCACTCCACCTGAAGGACACTGACCGGCATTTTGTCTCTGTCAATCCTGAAGAGAAGGGTACTTGGAACCGAATTCATTGTAAGTACATCGTCATTGGGGACACCAAACACACACCACAAGAGATTCAAAATTGCTCCAGGAATGACAACATCAGATCCTGAGCAATTCAATCTCAGGCTGCACTGTTTCCACCCACCCCTGTTTCTTCCCAAGAGACAAATTGTTGCACAAGCTATCCCTGTGCTGTCTTTACCTGAAAGTACTGAAAAACAAGGGCCCACAGCCGCCCGGGTCCAAGTTATTGGGAAAGACAAACCCAAATTATGGTGTAATGTCACTGGGGGTGGGGAGTGAAAATGCATTGAAATGCTTGTAGACACGGGTGCAGACTGCACAGTGATCCCAGTACAAGACTGGCCACCACATTGGCCTTTGCAAAATGTTGCCAGTCACCTTCAAAGTGTAGGAGGCCTGCAATTGGCAAGACAATCCAAAAGCATCATTCAAATTGAGGGACCAAACGGACAATTGGCAAATATCCGTCCATTTGTGTTAGATTATTCGGAACCTTTGTTAGGGAGAGATTTAATGGCCCAGTGGGGTGTCACAATTGATATTCCAGACACTCCACGGCATTTTTGTACAGCAGTCATTGAACAACAGCGCCCCACCCAAAAACTGAAGTGGAAAACAGACAAACCTGATGACGTGAAACAATGGCCGCTCAGTAAACAAAAAATAAAGGTGCTTGAGGAACTAGTGGAAGAGCAACTAAGAAAGGCCATTGTGGAGACCATGTCCCCATGGAACTCCCCAGTGTTTGTCATCCAAAAAGCTGATAAAAAAAGATGGCGTCTCCTCCATGACCTCCAAGGAATTAATAATGTAATTGAAGATATGGGTTCTCCCCAACCTGGTATGCCATCCCCAACAATGCTTTCCCAAGATTGGAAATTAGCTGTTATTGATATTAAAGATTACTTATTCCAAATTCCCTTGCACCACGATGACGCACTGCGTTTAGCATTCTCAGTCCCTTCCATCAACATGGAAGCCCCTACGAAAAGGTACCATTGGACAGTTCTTCCTCAGGGATTAAAGGTCTCTCCAGCTATCTGCCAGTGGTATGTCTCTTCCCTGCTTTCCCCAGTGCGTGCAGGCGCAGAGAAGGCCATCATCTATCATTATATGGATGATATCCTTGTGTGTGCCCCCAATGATGATTTACTCACACATGCGCTTGACCTAACGATCGGTGCATTGATTGTTGCAGGGTTCGAGCTCCAGGAAAAGAAAATTCAAAAGATGCCACCTTGGAAGTATTTGGGCTTAGAAATTGGAAATAGGACCATTGTTCCTCAAAAACTAGAAATCAATCCAAGGATCAAGACCCTTGCGGATGTTCACGAGTTGTGTGGGTCTTTGAATTGGGTAAGACCATGGCTCGGTCTGACTAACGAAGACCTTGCCCCTCTTTTCAATTTATTGAAAGGGGGAGAGGACCCAGGTGCTCCTAGGTCCACTACCCCAGAGGCATGGAAAGCTCTAGAAAAGGTTCAGATTGCAATGTCCACAAGACAGGCCAACCGATGCCGGCCTGACCTGCCATTCAAATTTATCATCCTAGGTAAGTTGTCACACCTCCATGGAATTATTTTCCAGTGGGAGGTTAAAACAAACACCTAAGGCAAAGGACACACCAAATAAGGACCGGGACCAGAGGGACTCTCTCTTGATCATAGAATGTGTTTTCCTCAGTCACAAAAGGTCCAAGAGACTGACAAAGCCTCAGGAGCTGGTTGCGGAACTGATCCGGAAAGCAAGGACCCGGATCAGGGAGTTAGCAGGATGTGATTTTAAGTGCATTCACATTCCAGTTGAGTTAAAATCAGGTCAAAATACTATGAAAATACTGGAACAATTGTTTCAAGAAAATGAAGTGTTGCAGTTTTCTCTGGATTCCTACTCAGGACAAATTTTGGTAGCGCGGCCCGCTCACAAATTGTTCGAACAAGATGTTCAATGTACCTTAAAATTGAGAAGTGCTAAGTAGGAGACCTTTAAAAAAGGCTCTGACTGTCTTTACAGATGCGTCTGGGAGGTCCCACAAGTCTGTTATGACTTAGAAGGATCCTCAAACCCAGCAGTGGGAGACGGACGTTGCTAAGGTGGAAGGTTCACCTCAGGTTGCTGAATTGGCTGTGGTTGTTAGGGCTTTTGAAAGATTCTCAGAACCATTTAATCTGATTACAGACTCTGCATATGTGGCAGGAGTAGTATCCAGGGCAGATCAAGCAATACTGCAAGTGTCTAATATCACACTTTTTGAATTGCTCTAAAAACTGGTAAAGTTAGTCACTCACCGAGAGCAACCATTTTATGTGATGCATGTCAGGTCACACACTGACTTGCCAGGGTTTATCGCTGAAGGCAACAGAAGGGCAGATGCTCTTGCTGCACCTGCAGTGATGGCCACTCTCCCAAATGTTTTTGAACAGGCAAAAATCAGCCACCAGCTTTTCCACCAAAATGCACCTGGCCTGGTTCGTCAGTTTAACATCACTCGAGAGCAGGCCAAAGCGATTGTGGACACATGCCCAAATTGCCAACAACATGCACTCTCTACAGTGAGTACGGGAGCAAACCCAAGGGGACTGAACAGTTGTGAACTGTGGCAAACAGACGTAACACACATACACATACAGTCTTTTGGACGGCAGAAATATGTTCACGTTAATGTAGATACTTTTTCTGGAGCAGTCTATGCTTCTGCCCACACAGGAGAATCATCTATCGATGCTATTAAGCACCTCTTACAGGCTTTTTCTTTCATGGGCATCCCCAAGGAGCTGAAAACTGATAATGGGCCTGTTTATAAATCCAAGGAATTTGGGAGCTTCCTGCAGCAATGGGGAGTAGAGCACAAAACTGGCATCCCCTACTCCCCTACAGGTCAAGCCATTGTAGAAAGAACTCACCGTGATATTAAAAGAGTCCTGGACCAGCAACAACAGGTTCTGAAGGTGGAACCTCCCACATCCGGTTATCCAGGGCGCTATTCACAATCAATTTTCAGAATTGTTCTTTTGACAGCCTGAATCCACCCATCCCACGCCACTTTGGGGGGAACAGTCATAGGCTGAAAGAAAAGCCTCCAGTTTTAGTAAAGGACCCTGAGACTTGGAAAACGGTGGAACCTTACAAACTGGTTACTTGGGGACGTGGATACGCCTGTGTGTCCACCCCCTCTGGTTTAAAGTGGGTTCCTTCAAAATGGGTAAAGCCCTATGTTCCCAAGGTCTCAAAGAAACCTGTGGGATCTCAGCACCTCAGGGCTGAGGTGCAGAGGGACTGAGACCACCCTTGGGGGGCTCGGAGGTCCTGGAATGTTGCCAGAAGTGTCTGGTGGCTGGACTTTGATCCTACACAGGAGACGACGCCTGTATGAGGATGGGAGGATTTCACTGGGGTAAATGGTGAAGGGATAAGTTAATTAGAGTGTAAGACACAGGGTTTAGGATTTCTGTACAGGGGGGTCTAAAGAAGTAAGATGGAGGAATTGGGGCGTGTCCTCTTCTTCTTCTTCTTCTTCTTCTTGGCCTCCATCTTCTGTGGTGATGGTGGCACTTTGGGATTGGTTATTACTAGAAGTGCACCGGTTAATAAGGGTAAAAGGTATTGGGGAAAAATGATAAATATTGTATACGTAACTTTGAGTATAAAGATAGGTGACCGCCCCGGGGGCTCGCAGTGTGCTCATGGCTGGCTGCTGTGCAGACCTCTGTCGGGCCAAGAGAAAATCTTTTAGATAAACAATTAATAAACACCGAGACCGAGGAAAGATCTGGAGCCTCTTCTCGTCCTTTGAAGCGCGGGTTGTCCAAGGCCACCCCGGGCCTTTCCAGGTCACCTAAACAGCCGAGAAACCGACAAAACCTACAGAAGTGCCCCAGGTTGCTAATGCTGCCTGGAGAAGGAAACACCACACTCGTTCTCTGGAGGAAATTCCATTTATGCCTCCTATCTGGAACAGTTTGTAATATATGTTTGTCTCAAGTTCCTTGTACCAGTTTAGATCCCACAGTTCGTGTGTAGCCTCGAGATGCCATGAGACCGAGCCTGCTTCTCGTCCTACTCGTGATCATCCCACCTGTGATCTCCTGCATAGTGCCGCAGCCCAAAGCACGTATGGACTACCTTGGCAAAAGTTCTCGGACATCAACAGACGAACTGATGACGGGCTGAATGGACTGTTCAATGGCTGGGGACTCTCAGGCTGGTTGGGATCTATTCTGAAAACTGTGTTTTTAGTGCTGTTTATCTTAGTTATAGTTATTGTAGTTGTTAGCATTGTTTTTGGCCTAATCAAACGCATGGTCCTCAAGTTAAATTCAAGGTCATCTCCCCCTCCTGAGGTCTACCATTTGGAAGCCCTCAGTGCTCCAATGGATGACCTGGAAGCCTCAGTGGAAAACACTGACCCTCCTGTAGAGGAAGAACCAATTTACCAACCGTGGTTTAGCAAGCATTCTGCACCACAAACCCAGTCCTCTTCTTTTTAAACAAAAGTAGGGGGAGATGTTGCAGTGTGTGAGCCTATTTCCTGTTTTAGACTTCCCAGTCCCTTCCCCAGGTGTGCCAATACCTCTCTTCCTCTTCCCCTCTCGCCCCCTGCTGGGCTGTCAATCAGGATTAACATTCCAGGAAGGTTGTCGTGTGGTTGGTCAAAAGACGCCCCTATGCCCAGAGATCATTGGTCTGTCTTGGTGTCATCCTCCCCTGAGATCCTGCCCCTCCCACCTGGTTGGTGGCTCACCTGTCCCTTCCCTCCCCGGAGCTTAAAAGGTCAATCAGGCCATGCAGTCAGGATTCTGTTGGAGCTGTTACCAAGATTCAAACCTCTGTGACCATGGAATAAAATTTTGGATATTAACCCTCCGGCAGAATCCGTCTCCTTCCTCCTCACCATAGTCTGTAGCCTTCCCACCTGAGGTAAAACGGAGTTCCTAACAAGCCTGGACTTGTTCAGCTGCCCAGCTGCAACCTCCAGCAAGCTAAAGGTGTCTCTGAAGTGAAATACCACAGTTGCCGCCTTTGGCCTAGCAGCAAGGGTCAGACGGGCCCAGGCACAATCTACCTGGTAATATTGGGATTCATACTCCGATAAAGGAGAAGTAACACAACTCTTCTCCATTAAACCTGAGATAAAGCTCATCAAGTATGTGGATGATTTCCTTCTCTCAGGACAGGAAGAAAACAAAGTTCAAGAGTCCACCATAGTGTTGTTAAATTTTCTAGGAAACCAAGGACTTCAGGTATCAAAAGGGAAACTCCAATTTGTAGAGAGAGAAGTAAAATACATAGGAGATGGGATTTGTCAATGGATCTGGTGGCTAAACTCTGAGAGAATTGCAGGGATAGCCTCACTCTCATGGCCAAAAACTAAGAGGGAAGTCAGAAGGTTTTTAGAGCTGTTGGGATATTGTAGGCTATGGATTGAAGGATACACACAGGCAGTCAAATTCTTGTATGAAAAGCTAGTAGAAGAGGAGATTAGGTGAGAAAAAGATGATGAAAAATTTTGAAGATCTAGAGCAAAAATTAGTCAGTGCATCGGCACTGAGTCTTCCTGCCTTAGACAAACTCTTCTATCTGTTTGTGGATATAGAAAAAAAGGTAGCACATGGAGTATTAGCCAGGGACTGGAGAGGATCAAGGAAACCAGGGGCCTATGTATCAAAATTACTAGAGCCTGTCAGCCAGGGATGGCCAACCTGCATTCAGGCTGTGGCAGCAACTGCCCTGCTCATAGCAGAATGCAAAAACTTAACCTTTTTGGGAAAAAATTGAAGATATATATCCCAAACTCAGTAAGGAGTATCCTGAGCCAAAATGCTGAGAAATGGCTCACTGATTCCCAAGTGCTAAAGTATGAAGCCATCTTAATAGATAAGGGTTTAGAGCTAATCGTGTGTAACCAACTTAACATTGCCCAGTTCTTGTGTGGAGAAACTGATGAGGAACTACTACATAATTGCCTAGAGATTATAAACTATCAAACAAGGAAAAGAGGACCTAACAGATCAACCACTCCAAGGTGGAAAATAGTTGTACATCAATGGATCTTCACACGTAATAAAGGGGCACAGGGTATTAGGGTACGCTGTAGTGCATGAAAGGTTGGTGGCCATATAAAAGAGAAAGATACCTTCCAACTGGTCAGCCCAAGCGTGGGAGTTATATGCCCTAAAGTGAGCTCTGGAAATATTAGTATGGAAATGGAGAACAATATATACAGACTCAAAATACACTTTTGGCATAGTGCATAACTTAGGATAAATTTGGGAAGAGAGGGGGCTATTCAATTCAAAGGGAAAGGGACTGTTTCACGAAAAATTTCTTTTACAAGAGTTAGAAACCTTACAATTACCAGAGGAAGAAGTGGTGGTTTATGTTAAAGGACATCAGAAAGGAGTGCAAGGGAAAAAATTAGCCAATTTAGAAGCTAAAAATGCAACTGAATCAGAGACAAAAAAACTAATAATAGTATTAACACACATGAGAGAAATGCAAAAAGTCCCCATAATTAAAGGGACAGAAGAGGAAGAACTCCTTAAAATAGGAGCCAAGAAAGATAATGAAGGGAAGTGGAGATTAGCAGATGGGAGGGAAATGTTGAATAAACCCCTTGCCAAGAAAATGCTGGAAGGCATACATGGAACAACACATAGGGGTACACAAGTGCTAAGTGATCAATTTCTGAGGGAGTGGGGTTGCATAGGAATTTTCAGAATAGCTAAGCAAGTAACTGAATGGTGTGTGATATGTCCACAAGTAAATAAGAAAATCATGAGGAAAACACTCAGAGAAGGGAGAGAACTAGCCTTATGGCCCTTTCAAAACATCCAAGTAGACTTTACTAAGTTTCCCCAGGTACAATGGTGGAAGTTTTTTCCAGTAATAGTGGATCACGTGACTCATTGGGTAGAGGTGGTACCCACTGTGAAAGCCATTGCCAATGTTGTAGAATCAATCATTCCCCAATATGGGATGGCAAACAGGATTGATTCAGACTGGGGAACTCATTTCACATTTAAATTATTGCAGAAAGTTGTTCATGCCCTGGGAGTAAAATGGGAATTAAACACTCCATGGCATCCACAGAGTTCCGGTTGGGTTGACAGAATGAATGAAACTCTTAGAAGAGCCTTAGTTAAGCTAATGGTTGAAACCCTGATGTCATGGATAAAATGTCTCCCTTTGGCCTTATTAAGAATTAGAACCCAAGCCCAGTCAGATCTGGGGGTGTCACCCTATGAAATGATGTTTGGGTTACCCTTCCCGACCTCATCCCAGAAGGTTGCCACATACAAGGAAGGGGAAGCCAATGCCAAGAAATAAGTAATCTCTACAGCACAAACCTTAAAAGGGCTAAGGCATAAAGGGGCAATTCCTCAAGTTACCACCCTGGATTTCAGAATCCATAATATTAATCCTGGGGATTGGGTGATGATCAAGTCATGGAGAGATCAGCCTCTAACTCCTCAGTGGGAAGGTCCCTTTCAGGTACTGCTCACCACTGAATCGACTGTGCGAACTGCAGAGCGGGGATGGACTCATGCCAACAGAGTCAAAGGCCCAGTAGAAGAACCCAAAGACTGGACTGTAACATCCAGGCTGGATGAAACAAGATTGACTCTCAAGCAGAGACTGATAGACAACCAGAAGAAAACACCAAGATGCCCAAAAAGTAGAGTCAAGCTTCCACCAACCATCTCAAGAACTGTCTTCCTGATTTATGGGGTGAGAATTACCAGCATCTGTTGAGGAGAAGTACACAAGAGACTGTAAAAGGCAATGGGGCAGCATCCTTAAGAAGTAAGACAAGGAATAGAGGGCAAGATCGGGTTGCCCCCTTTGTTTGCTACCAAGAAGGCTCCATAGCCCTGCTGTGGGTAGCAACCCTGTTGGCATGCTAAGGTGGGGACAAAAGGCCATACCAGACCTCTATCATTCCTCAGTTGCCTTTTAATTCAACAAGGACTGGAGGGGAGGACCAAGTTGGCCTCTGTGCTCACCCCTAAGATACACTGACTATGGGTAGCAGCCACATAGGCATGGTAGATGGGAGTCAAAGCCATACTGGACCTCTGTGATGCCCTTTTGTCCATTCCAAATAAGTGTGTCTAAGGAAAACCTGAGATATTTTTCTGCTGTTCCCAAAGTCCTTGCCCACATCAAGAGATGCTGGTATGACTCATTCAAGAGAGAGAGAGAAATTTTTTTACTTAATTGTTTGAGCAAAATTACTTAGAGAAAAAGAAAAGGGGGGTTTGTTACAGATGAGTAATCCTATGGTTGACTCTCACAATTAATGAGTGAATACTGAATATATGTTAAGAGAAGTTTTGTAGATGTATAGTTATCCTTCCCCTCACCCTTGCATTGTTATCACATTGTTATCACAGGATGGCCTCAGTAGTCGGGGCATTTGGGAGGGTTGGCTTGTTACTATGGCAGCACCTGACCTCCAATCAAGGTGTAAGACAGTGATCTCCACCACTGGACAGAGAAGAAGGAGTCGATTGACAAGATTTTGGGAGGGGCTAGAGGTATAAAAGACAGCAGCCATTTTGTAGATGAGCACATGGTGACTGAATTCTCTGCTCCCGGCACTGTATTCTTTTCTTTATTCAGTTTTCTGTTGTATTTTGAAAAGGTCTTAATAAAATATTTAAATTTTTGAAAGCGAAAATCGTTTCTAACATGGGGTTGAGTATTGTGAGGCAAGGTTGTCCATACTGCGTCAGCTCCAAGTTACAACTTCTCCAACCTGGCCAGACCTCCTTAGGAGAGACCCTGGATCAATAGCAATCACAGAATGCTGAAATCACATCTTATGTAAGAAGAACAGCAATAAAGGCACTCTTTATTATAGGAATACATATTTCTTAGAGGCTCGTTGAAATATTTCTCCATAACTGTAAAAGGAAATCTTCCTAATGAACTGCTCAAGACCAGAGGGAAATCAAGGCACAGCCATGGTTTGTCAGGATTTGCTTGATCCTCATGAGTTTCACTGTGCATTAGGAGTTGAGCCCTGGAACCTCAAAGCCTGAGGGGCGATTGCACAAATCTTTCCAGGAGTCAAAGTCAGAAGAAAACCCGGAAATGTATTGAGGCATGAATGGGTCCCTACTGAGGTCAATCCCCAACACAGGCTCGTCATGGACTCCTTGCAGGAGAGAATTGGAGGCCAGGATGGCACAAAATCCTCTCAGAGACTCACTGTGGAAAGTAAAACCAAAGTACCTTAAAAAAACCTTGAGTATCTCAAAGCATTATTGAGCCCCACTGAGTGACAATACAGAGCTCTCAAGGGAATAATTAAAGGAGATAATTGGGGCCATAATTGCACAAAGTTCTAACAAAATTGTTATCAAAAGGGAAATACCAAGTACCTTAAAATAACTGAAGTACCTGGAAGCATTAATGAGCCCCACTGAGTGCTGTTACAGACAAAGCCTTTCCAGGGACTGATTACAGCAGATAATTGCAGGCCAGGATTGCACAAACCTCTCAAAGACTCCAAGGCAAAAGCCAAACCCAAAGTCCTTTGAAAAACCTGCAGTCCCTGGAAGCATGAAGGAGCCCCCAGGGCCATTCCTGAGCAAGGCTCCCCAGGGACTCCTTCCAGCAGATCCTTGAGGCCACTGGGATGTGGGCTAGGGGGGATGCTGAGGGTAGCACAAGGGGCTGACAGTGCCCAGCCTGGCTGGGGCTGTGCCAGGAGGCCCCCGTGCCTCAGGACAAGGTGTCTCCTCCCAGCCCTTGGTGGCACAGACCCTGCTGCTGTGCCCCAGGGCACCAAGACTTGGCTTCTCTTTGTCCCCACCTGTCATCACAGCCTCCAGTTCTCTGCTCTGCCTGGGGCCTGGGGACACTTTCTCAGTCGTGTCCCTCTCTGGGACCCATTAAAAGTCCAAGAAACTTTGGAGTTTGATTCTGACTTGGAGTTCTGGAGAGGTTTCTTCAGCTCCCTCTCAGAGACTGATGCTCAGGGCCTGAGCACAAAGCCCCAGAGGCTCATTAATGTCCTTGTGCTGTGTCTGTGCTGCTGAGCTGGGCTGGGCTCCTGGCACAGAGGCAGCTCCTGGTAACCAAGAAGAGCTTCAAAAGCACATTTCTCTTGATGAGCAGCTCTTCTGCCAGCCCAGCAGGGCTGGGGCACTGCCTGCAGCCACCCTGGCCCCAGCACAGAGGCACAGAGAGCTTCAATCAGTCAGGGCTGGGAAGGTGCTGAGAAGTGCCTGGGGCAGAATCACTGCCAGCCCTTGGCACAGGAACCTCTGGCTGCAGGACAATGCAGCTGCAGCTCCTGGAGCCATCTCCTAAAGCAGGAACATCCCAATGCCTACAGACTCTGTGAGTACAACTCTGAGTAGTTCTGGCGTGTGGGAGGAAATGCTCATGAAACTGTGACATGCTGAGGGGTTCTGGTCAGTCATAGAATATTTCCAAGGCAAAGGTTTTTATAAAAATGAGGAAATTTCAAAAGATTTTGAATTCAGTTTCTGATAATTGGCGAATTGCAGGGAAGGGGATAAAAATCTTAAAGGTTGATTATGAATTAATAATTATGAATTTTGACAAGGCCTGAGAAATCCAAAATGTTCCTTTTAGTGATCAATAGGTTCACAGGAAATCCCTAATGTGCTTTCAGCCACTCTGCCCATGGACAGCACCAGCATCCCCTTTGCTGAAGCCATCAGGCTCAGTCTGAGCTGTCCTTTCTCCAAGCTGCAAACAGAACCTGCTCCCAACTAGTGCCCTGCAAACAGGCAGGGTTCTGTCAAGCCAAGGAGAGTGCACAGAGATTTGGGGTTTGTCAGTACTGGCAGGGAGAGATCAGGCAGAGGGAAAGCCCTGCAGGAGGGAGATCTCCAGGAAGCAGAGAGAAGATTGGGCAATGAGAAATAACAAAACCCAGCAATGCTGTGGCAGGGAGAGTTTAGAGATGTCCATAGGATCCCCTCCAGTGCAGCCCCTCCCTCTGAACAAGCCCCCTCCCCTCCTGTGCCCCAGCCAAGCCTCTGCCCTCAGGGCCGGGGCTCCAAGGCGTGCAGCCCCTCCTGTGCAGGCAGAGCTGCAGCAGAGCCGTGGGGCAGCTCTGCAGCCCCGGGCCCAGTTCCCTCTGCAGAGCACAGGGCTGGGAGCAGCTGCCCGGCCCTGGGGGCTCTGGAGGGGGCACAGCTGGCTCAGGGTGACGCTGTCCCCAGTGCCCGGCTCTGGGCAATGCTGTCAGTGCAGCCAGGGAAGGAGCTGCATCTCTCTTCACCCAATGCCAGCATAAGGACACTTGGAAGTCTCTCTGAGATTTCAGTCCAAGCTGGGAGCTTCAATCCAGGGTGCAAATCTGTCCTAGGGCTTTTCAGATTTATATGATTTATGGGGAAAGGCAGAGGTGTTGTGACAATGAAAATGTTGCTGGGTTGGTAAAGTGAGCAACATGAGTCATTGGCTACAAATGTGGAGCTGGGCTGGGTGGATCCATCTGCTCTCAGCAGTACCTGGGTATTTTTAAGAGAAACATGCTAGTGTGAACATCCTCCATTTGAGAAAAGTCAAAGCCCAGAGAAATTCTAAACAGAATAAAGTGACAGACCATCTCCCCTCACTCTCCACTCATCCTCTTGCTTCATGGAACTCACTCTGTTCTACCAGAGGGCAGAAGAAAATCTGAGGGTTTCTGATATCCAAGAATTCCAGGAGAGACATGGTGGTAGATTAAAAAGAAAAGCTAAGAACTCTTAAACACAAAAGCACGTCTATGTATGTTAGAGAGGATGGTATATGGTATATGGGAAATGGCTTTGATTTTGGTTACAGGTATCTCCTCTAACACTTCATTGTGCTTTCTCCATGAACAGGTCCCCATGTGCAGCCACAGCAAATGTCCAACAGCAGCTCCATCAGCCATTTCCTCCTGCTGGCATTGGCAGATACGCGGCAGCTGCAGCTCCTGCACTTCTGCCTCTTGCTGGGCATCTCCCTGGCTGCCCTCCTGGGCAACGGCCTCATCATCAGCGCCGTAGCCTGCAGCCATCACCTGCACACGCCCATGTTCTTCTTCCTGCTCAACCTGGCCCTCAGCGACCTGGGCTCCATCTGCACCACTGTCCCCAAAGCCATGCACAATTCCCTCTGGGACACCAGGAACATCTCCTACACTGGATGTGCTGCTCAAGTCTTTCTGGTTTTCTTCTTTCTTGGATCAGAGTTTTATCTCCTGACCATCATGTGCTACGACCGCTACGTGTCCATCTGCAAACCCCTGCACTACGGGACCCTCCTGGGCAGCAGAGCTTGTGCCCACATGGCAGCAGCTGCCTGGGCCAGTGCCTTTCTCAATGCTCTGCTGCACACAGCCAATACATTTTCCCTGCCCCTGTGCCATGGCAATGCCCTGGGCCAGTTCTTCTGTGAAATACCCCAGATCCTCAAGCTCTCCTGCTCAAAATCCTACCTCAGGGAACTTAGGCTTCTTGTGGTTACTAGCAGTTTATCATTTGGTTGTTTTGTGTTCATTGTTTTCTCCTATGTGCAGATCATGAGGGCTGTGCTGAGGATCCCCTCTGAGCAGGGACGGCACAAAGCCTTTTCCACCTGCCTCCCTCACCTGGCTGTGGTCTCCCTGTTTCTCAGCACTGGCTTTTTAGCCTACATGAAGCCCCCCTCCATTTCCTCCCCATCCCTGGATCTGGCCCTTTCAGTTCTGTACTCGGTGGTGCCTCCAGCCCTGAACCCCCTCATCTACAGCCTGAGGAACCAGGAGCTCAAGGCTGCAGTGTGGAGACTGATGACTGGATGGTTTCAGAAACATTAAACAGCTGGCCAATCTCCAGAAATCACTTGTTATAAAAGTCATCTTTGATACTTTTTGTAGCTTTGGTTGTGGGGTTTTTTCCTTTGTTTTAGTTTTCTCATAATGTCTAGGGAGAAATGTCATTTTTGGCGCCTTCTCTCATTTTGTTTCTTTCCACCCTCCCTGTGCCCACAGAGTGTGTCAATGAAGGGCTGTGCTCTTGGTGGCTTTAAAGGAACTAAAGGATCTCCCAGCAAAGTTTTCTGCAGAGATGCCCTTTTGTTGCCTTCTGTGGAGCTGCAGCAGCAATGTCTGTGTGCAGAGTTGGGGCCAGAGCAGTGCTGGCACAGCAACTCTGCTCCTGCTGGCCACACCATTCCTGATCCAGCCAGGAGCCATTGGCCTTCTTGCCCACCTGGGCACACTGCTGGCTCATGTCCAGCCTGCTGTCCATCAGTCCCTGAAGGTCCCTTTCTGCCTGGCTGCTGTCCAGCCACTCTGTCCCCAGCCTGTAGAGCTGCAGGAGTTGTTGTGGCCAAAGTGCAGGACCCGGCACTTGGACTTGTTAAATCTCACCTTTTTGGATTTGGGCCCTGGATCTAGGCTGTCCATGGCCCTGTGCACAGCTGTCCTACCCTCCAGCAGATCAACACTCATACCCAGCTTGGTGACATCTGCAAAGATGTCCTTGGTTCCATGGGGCCCCTCAGTGTCATAATGGCTCTTTGGTCACACCAGGCGCAGCACTGTCACACTGGTCTCCTTGGATCCATGAGACCATGCAGAGCAACAATGGTCTCCTTGGTTCCATAGGGCTTCACAGTGTCACAATTTTCTCATTGGTGCTGCAGTTTCATAATGATGCCTTGATTCCATGGGGCCCCAGGGTGTGACAATGGCCCCATGGTTGCATGAGGTCCCACACTGTCACCATGGGCTTTGTGGTTCCACATATCTCCTCAGTGACACAATGGATTAAATTTAAGTGATTTTACATGTAAGTTCTGTTGATTTGAAAATCTGTTAAGCTTAAGTACTGTTAAAGTCTGTTAAACTTAAGTTCTGCTAAGTTAAAGTTCTGTTGAGTTTAATTTCTGTTAAGTTTAAGTGAAGATAAGTTTAAGTGATGTTAAGTTTCTGTTAAGTTTAAATAGTTTAAGTTTGTGTTTTAAGTCTAAGTGCTATTAAGTTTAAGTGATGTTAGATAGATTTATGCTTTTATACTAGGCGTTTATTTTATGACTTGTGTGCAAGGTGTTGTTGTGAACATCAGAGAAACTCTAGTTAAAAGAGACAATCAGAAGCATTTGTGAGTAAAGCCGTTCCGGTTTTAAGTATATCTGCTGTTTAAGAATAGAAAGCAAACTTACCAATCGACACAGATGAAACCTGCGCACCTGTTGCTCCCTTGGCTTATTTTTGTAAGTTGCATTAGCACATCTGAGTTTTATTTGAGCCTTGTAGCAGCATAGAATCTTTTTGTATCTGTCGTATAGCATATGCTATAAATAGTGATAGCCTTTTGGGTTTGTCTCCCTGGCTTAGATCCCTTGTGAAGAGAAACCTTGCTAGTTAAGAATACTGCTTGTAATGTAATTGTTTTTAGAATTGCCTATTCTTGTACTGCAAAGAGTATGACACAGTTAGCCCATCAAACCTTGCTTATGCAACAAGAAAACAGGGGAATTGTGGAGAAATGGCTACATGACAGAGGTCACATAGACATTCGCTTGTTAGCTGACCAGGAGCTGAGAAAGTACCGAACACAGCTAGTTTGAGTTTTGCACCTGCAAGATAGCGTGTCCTTAGGCCTAGCTGGGTATGATAACAAGTAGACAGAGAGACGTGGGAAATAAAGAATGTAGGCCCAAAGGAATGAGGAAGCGTTGATGGTATAGTTTAACCGATAGATCGCTTGGCTTACAGAATATTCATAAGCTTATTATTTGCTGTATAAGTGTCTGATGCTCTATTCAATAAACGGAGCTTGCTGAACACTCATATTGAGAGTCTCAAGCCTTCCCTGCACCAAGACAAATAGCCTGCTGCAACAGTCTCCCAATGGTCTCCTTGGTTTTTCAGTGCGAAAATGGTGAAACCCCTTGGTTACACGAGGCTCTGCAGTGTCACAATGGCCTCTGTGGTTCCACAAGGACCCAGAGTGTCACGGTGCACTCCCTGGGTCCATTTGAACCCACAGCACCACAATGGACCCCTGGTTCTGTAGGGCTGCACGGTGTCACCATGGTCCTCTTAGTTCCACAAGACCCTGAAATGTCACAATGGCCCCAGAGTGTCCCAATCATCACAGAATGACAGAATCAAATAGGTTGGAAAAGAGCTTTGGGATCATTAAGTCCAACCATTGCCCTAATACGGCCTTGTCACCCAGACCATGCCACTGAGTGCCACTGGAGAGGGACAGTGACTCTGCCACCTCCCCCCTGGCCAGCCCATTCCAGTGCCCATTCATCCTTTCTGTGAAGAACTTCTTCCTTTTGTCCAGCCTAACCCTCCCCTGGTGCATCTTAAGGCTGTGTCTTCTTTTCCTGCCCTCCAGCAGATCCACACTCACACCCAGCTTGGTGACATCTGCAATTTGTGAATGGTGGACTGAATCCCCTCAGCCAGATCATCAGTGAAGATATTAAACAGGACTGGGCCCAACACAGATCTCTGGGGGACACCACCAGTGCCTGGGCACCAGGTGGGTGCAGCACCATCCCCACCGCTCTCTGGGCCCAGCCTCCAGCCAGCTCTTAAATCTGCCAGTGAGGAGGGAACCTGCCCAAGCTGTGGCCTGCAGCTTTTCAAGGGAACGCTGTCAGAGACCGTGTCAAAGGCTCTGCTGGAGTCCAGGTACACAACATCCACAGCCTTTCCTGCATCCACAGGTGGATCACCTGGCCATAAAAGGAGACCACAGTGGTCAGGCAAAACCTGCCACCCCTAAATCCACGCTGGCTGGCTCTGACCCCTCGGCCATCCTGTGGGTGCCCTGGGATGGCACTCAGGGTGATCTGTTCCATAACCTTGCCGGGCACTCAGGTCAGGCTGACAGGCCTGGAGTTCCCCAGCTCCTCCTTCCAGCCCTTCTCGGGGATGGGCTCACACTGGCACCTCCAGTCCTCTGGGACCTCCCTGCTGAGGCAGGACTGATGGTAAATGATGGAGAGCAGCTTGGGGAGCTCATCCACCAGCTCCCTCATCCCCCTGGGATGGATCCCATCCGATCCCATACACAGATGAGCACCTGAGTGTCTCAGCAGGTCAGCAACTGCCTCCTCCTGGATTACAGGGGGGGGCTGTTCTGCTCCCTGTGCCCATCTATCAGCTCAGGAGAACACTTGTCCTGAGGACAACCTGTCCTAATATTGAAAATTGAGAGAAACAAGATGTTAAGTAGCTCAGCCTTTTGTTTATCTCTAGTTACTATATTTTCCATGGCATCCAATAAAGAGGAGAGGTTCTCCTTATCCCATGTTTTGCTACTAATTTGTTTTATAGAAACATTTTCTATTCTTTTTCACAGAAAAAATAATGTTAATCTCTAAGTGATCTTTCACCTCTTGACTTTTCTTTCTGCATAACCAAAAAATATCCTTAAACACTTCCTAAGTTGCTTGGCCCTCTGTCCAAAATTTATGCATCCTCTTTTTTCCCCTGAGTTCCCACAAAAGCTCCACAGGCAGCCAGGCCAGTTGTTTTTCTCACTAGCTCATCTTTTGCCGCACTGGGACAGGCTGCTCCTTCCCCCTTAAGATTAGTTTCTTGAAATGTGTCCGTCCTTCCTGGACCCCTTTGTTTTTAAAGGCTGTTTCCCTACAAAAAATCAGTACCTGATTTGGTACTCCCCAAATCTACATCCTAAACAGGCCAAAGTCTGCCCTTCCTAATTCCAGTGTAGAAGTTTTGTTGCTGCCCCTCCTTCTTTCACAGAATATAGAAAACTTGATTATTTCATGGTCACTGTGCCCCAGGCAGCATCCGAGCCCCACATCTGCCACCAGCCCTTCTCTGTTTGTGAACAGCAGGAAACAGAGCTTTCCTTGGCAGTGGGAGTGTTACCAAAAATTCAGTAAAACAGAAAACTCCTTAACACCAATGTAGCATTTAGAAGCAGCATTCTTTATTCAGCTGGATGCACGGGGGAGAGATCCTCCCAAAGCCGTGCATGCTGAGTACAGGAGAGTTTCTGTTTATATTCTGTATTTTGCACACATATGCATTGATTGCCCTGGACTAAACATACATATGATAATCATTTCCCCAAAATCATTAAAATATTTCCCATCCACTTTTACCCATGCGTTCTTAAATCCTGGGGGTGTCTCTGGTGTCCCTGGTGCTCGTGGACCCCGATGTTCCAGGGGGCCTGACTGAGCTGCAGGACACTGAGGCTGGTGAACTTCCAGTTCCCCTTCTCACACAATGGGCATTGTGTAGTTTCCGTAGGCCTGGGGTTTGGAGAACAAGCTCCAGGTGTCAGCTCACCTGGTGTAGACAATTTATCGTCTGGAAACATGAGGTCACAGAGTGGGCTATGACATCACAGAGTGCATTATGTGAGGTCATTGAGCAGCTATGACATCATATACTGCCTCTGTGACATAACAGAGCCAGCTGTGACATCACAGGACAGAGGTCTGACATCACAGAGAAGACTATGATATCACAGCGCAGACTATGACATCACAGACTGTGGTGTGACATCATAGACCAGCTGTGTGACATTAAGAATGGTCTGTGACATCACAGAGTAGGGTGTGACATCGCAGAGGGGCTGTGTGACATCCCAGCAGGGCTGTATGAGCTCACTGGGTTGGTCACTCTGCCCCAGCTCCCCCTCACAGTTTCTCCCAACAACTCCAAAGCTGTTCATGCCCAGCAGGGTCCCTGTCCCCCGGGATCCCCCCGGCCCACCTGGAGCCACAGCCTCCACCAAAGGATGTTCCACAGGATCCACCTCAGAGACTGACATGTGGACAAGGGGCCAGGGCTGTGTGACCAGGACAACAAGGATGTGAATTATCCAGGTCCCTGTGGCCTGGGTTGGGTTGCCCAGGGCAGGAAAGATGTCTGGCAGCTGGAGCAGGGCCTGGGAAGGGCCTCCAAGGTGGGGCTGGAGCCCTTGGGCTGTGATCAGAGGCTGAGGGAGCTGGGCTGGTGCAGCCTGGAGCAGGGAAGGCTGAGGGGCTCCTCATCCCAGCCTGGCAGTGCCAGCAAGGAGGGGATGGAGAACACAGAGCCAGGCTCTTCACAGGGGGCTGGGGGGAGAGAAAAGCCAATGGGTGGATGGGGAAAGAGGGGAGATGAGCCAGGACAGGAGGAGTTGAAATGAGTCAGGCTGCTTTCAGAATTTCCTCAACACCAAGAGCAGCCTCACCTCCCTTCTCCATCCACCACTGACAGCTTTGCAAATCAGGAATTGTTTAAGCTGTTCTGCCCCCACTCCAGGATGAGCACCCAGATACCAGAACTGAATTGTGTTTATATCTACCACAGAATCAGGTTTGTCTGAAAGTAATTGTAGTATGGAAATCACTTGTGGATGGAGGAAATCATCAGACACTGCTGGGACATTGCACATAGCTCAGGGAAGAGTGAGATTGTTATTAAATTGTGTCTTGTTCAGCTATGGTCTGTTGGCCATGGAGAGAAACTTTCTGTGCCTCTGAGTCTCACCAGTTTCTGACTCCCAAAGGACACAAACTTGATGAGTTGTGGTTCCCACTCCAGTGGTGGCACTTGCACCTCCCTCCATATTCAGAGCAGAGCTCCCTTGTCCCACAAAGTCCCTGGCAAAGGAGGGATGAAGGAAACAGGACAGGCTGTGGGGATCAGGGGCAGGGCAAATTCAGGGAGGAGAATGACTTTTGCATTAAATGGAGCTGTGCTTTCCCTTAGGTTTGTTGGCTGGCAATAAATGAACATCCCTCTGTGTCTCAGGCAGCTCCTCCTCAAGGAAAGCAGGTGGGAGTTGGAGCCAAGGAGCTGAAAGCTGCAGGTGCAGCCTGGGCTGGAGGGAGCTCAGATTTGCACAAGGCTGCTCTGAGTGCCAGGGTTTGGATGGGGGAAATGGTGGAGTGGGGGTAGGGACAGAGTCTGATTGATTGTCAGCCATGAAGGGTCTTGATTTTCATATCTATTCAAATTGCATGAGGAGGCACTTGGATTTGTTGTCAATTGGAGATTGCACATATCAATAAATTAACAGGAAAACAAAACTAAACAGGACCAAAAAAAATCTTTTCTGGCTGTCTTTTTAAATATCATGTATTCACTTTAATACATTACTCAGATCTACTTAAACAAAAAGGATTTGAAAATTAAAATCAAATTATTCCCAGAGGCTTGGCTTGTTAAGTTGTTCTGAATGTTAATGAGTCCTGGGACGCTGAATTCCTGCACTGGAGAGCTGAAGGCTGAACGAGCCTCTGGAGCAGGAAAATTCAGCAGCAGCCTCCAAGGTGCTGAGGATGTCAGCAGCCCCCACTGAGGCCATCCCTGCCCAGAGACCGTGGGGGAATGGGCAGACAAGGAGAGCGTCCCTGGGGCTGGGGCAGCGCAACTCAGAGGCAGCAGCGGCTCCAGCTGGGAAATGGAGTGTGGAATGTGGCTGGGAAAGCCCTGCCTGGGCTGTGCCAAGCAGGACACACAAGCCCTGGCTCCCATCCCCCAAACAATTCTTTCAAGGTGACATTTAAAGGAATTACAATTTTTTGTGTCCTCTGAGTTGGACTCCCTGGATAATACCAACAAGAGGTCCTCAGGTGCTCAAAACAACCAAACAGCCTTTACTGGCAACTTTAGAAATTCAGTGAAACTTCGGCGAAATGTTTATTACGACATTGTAGTGGTTTTGGTTTGTTAACTTATGATTTTTCTAATTGTGAGATTTCCTAATTAATGTATTGATGAGTGTGGTGGGTTTTATAGTCAGGTAAATATTTATGTATTATTTTTTTGTGAGATTGGAATATGAGGTAAAGTATGCCGAAAAATTTAGAAGGGTATAAAGGAAAATTTTATTAAAAATAAATTTAAAAGAGAAAGGACTAATACCTCACCTGCCAGTAACTTGTGGTGGAAGTTGTGGTTGGGTTGTGTTAGGATTGGTTTTATGGTTTGTTTTTGGGTTTTTCTGTGTTTAATTTTAGTTGCAGAGTTATTTTGGATGGGTTGCAGGTTGTATAGGTTTGAATGGTGTTGGGGGAAGGGGACTTGATGGTAAGTTTTAATAGGTGTGGCCAACTTTGTTCTGGTTACGGTTTTGTAGAAAGTTTTGTTTTCCTGTTTAGTAGTTTTTTGTGTTTGGTTTGGTCAGAATGGGGCCAGTGCTGGGGGGGAAGGGGGGGGGGAGCAGCCTGGGGGGGGTGGGGGGAAGGGGCTCAGCCCACAGCAGGGTTGCTAGGTTTGGTTTGGTTTGGTTTGGTTTGGTTTGGTTTGGTTTGGTTTGGTTGGGTTTAGATGGGGGCTGGGGCCAGGGCCTGCTGCTTCATTGTTGACTGGAAAAGAAAGAGGAGGTTCCTGAGTTTTTTGTCTTTAACATATGTGTTTCACAGAAATGTGTTCAGTATCTTAGAGGTTTAATCTAACAGATTGTCAGTTACACAAAAAGTTTTGTACGACCTTTTAAAATTCTTCTAATGTCAAACTACAACAGACATTCAATCAACAAAAAACACTTCTCAGAGCATTGACTTGGCCCATTCAACTTCACAAACTCTAAGCCTGTTCAATTTAATGTAAATCAAAATTTGCAGGAGCACAGAAACAGAAGACACAGAAAGAGAGAAAGACAGAAAAGATACAGAGAGGCACACACACAGTTACCAACTCCTGCATTTAAGCACTGTTCAGATGGAAATTCCAAGAGGAGGTAGGGTCAAGATGTGTGCTTGCCTTGTGGTCAGCCTTAAACACCCCTTGGTCTCCCTGGGCCCTTCCCCCAGGTGGACTTGGGCTCATTTGGTCCCTCAGGAGCTGGGCTGGGGCTGCAGAGGTGGCTGTGGAGCATTGCCTGTGCTGTGCCAGGGACAACAGCCTGCAGGGACAGAGGTGCAGGACAGGGACACCGTGGGACAGCCTGGGCTGCACAGGGCACAGGGATGGGCAGCAGCTGCAAGACAGCCCTGCCAGAGCCAACATGGGCAGCACTTTGGCCATGGCTGCTGGCCCTGGGCCCGAGGCAGGAGCAGGAGACAAGTGACCCTTGCAGGCCTGGGGCCTCATTGCCTCCTTGTCCCTGCTCAGCAGCCTGGCAGGGGCCGCCCCATGCTCCTGCCCTTGCCATTGCACATCCCCACATGCCAGTGCCCATCCTGGGAAGAGCCCTGAGCAAGGAGGGAGGGACAGCATCTGCCTGGCCAGGGGCTGGGGCCCAGGCCTTGGCCCTTTGCATTCCTGACACACATCCGGTATGCTCAGCACAGAGTCACCTTTGCCTTGGTTGTCCCCAGCTGTCATCACTGCCTCCAGTGTTCTGCACTCCCTGGAACCTGGGGACAATTTCTCAGTTGTGGCCCTGAGCGGGATGTCTTCAAAGTGCAATAAACTTCAGCATTTTGATGAAACTGAGTTCTTGAGTGTTTTGTGACATCACTGAGGGAGTTGCGACATCACAGAGCTGGCTGTGACATCACAGAGTAGGATGTGAGGCCATAGAGCAGACTCTGCCATAAAAAGCATGAATCTGTGGCATCAGAGATTGGTTTGTGACATAATCAGGTGGCTGTGTAACATCATAGAGCAGGCTGTGACCTCACAGAACAGACTGCGACATCACAAAAAAGACAGTGACATCCCATGGTGACTTTATGACATCACAGTGTCTTCTGTGACATCACAGAGATGGCTGTATCACATCACAGGGTGACATCTCAGATGACTGTGTGTGCAGAAATGGCTACATGACAGGGGTCACACAGACATTCGCTTGTTAGCCGACCAGGGAGTGGAAAAGTACTGAACACAGCTAGTTTGAGCTTTTGCACCTGCCAGATAGCATGTCCTTAGGCCTGGCTGAGTATGATAACAAGTAGACAGAGAGACGTGGGAAAAGGGAATGTAGGTCTGAAAGAATGAGGAAGAGTTAGTGGTATAGCTTAACCAATGGGTTGCTTGGCTTGCAGAATATTCATGAAACTTATTACTTGTGTGTATAAAAGTTGGATGATTTTGCTAAATAAACGGAGCTTCCTGATCTTATATTGAGTGTCCAAGTCTTCCTGCACCCGACAGTTTCCATGGCAACCATCACCAGCCCCCGGTTGCTATGGTCAGTTTCCATGGAAACCACCACCAGCCCCCTGTTGCTGGGCCCAGTCCCTTGGCAGCTCCATGGAGACCCCATGCCAGGGGTGGTTGCCATGGACACCAGCTCAGGCCTGCAGCCAGAGCCCGTTGCCATGGCAACCATTGGCAGCCCCATCCCCAAGCTCATGGGATCCCAGAACCACAGAATTGGCTGAGCTGGGCGGGACCCATCAGGATCCTCCAGTCCAACTGCTGGCCCTGCACCGGACACCCCAACAATGCCAGCCTGGGCCTGGCAGCGCTGTCCAAACACTGCTGGAGCTCAGAGAGCCCTGGAGCTGGGACCCTTCCCTGGGGAGCCTGGGCAGGGCCCCAGCAGCCTCTGGGCAAAAGCCTTTTCCTGACATCCAACCTGAGCCTGCCCCGACTCAGCTGCAGCCGTTCCCTCCACTCCTGTCCCTGGGCACCAGAGGGAAGAGGTTCCCACAGCCCCAGCCAGGGACCCGCTCCCAAGGCGTTTGCCATGGCCACCAGGGCTGAGACCAGCTGGGATGCTCGGTTTCAATGGGCCAGGGTTCAGGAATGGGATTGTCCAATTTCCTGCTCCCGCTAAAACTGTGCTGCCCTTGCTGCCCTCCCACCTCTTGTGGAAAGAACAAAAGGCAAAGATCCCAGGTTGGGATAAGAACAATTTATTTGGAACAGCAACGAGATAAGAAACAAATGGATCAGAAAGGATATTGATAATAAAATTGTTTACAAGGAAAACTTAAACACAACTCACTGGGTCTGCCTGGCCACAATTTCCCTTGTCTGGAAAGGACACCCTTCTCCTCAGGAAGAGAGAAAGAGAGAGAGAGAGAGAGAGAGAGAGAGACCCTTTCCTGCCTCTGGCAATGAACTGAGGCGGGAGTGAATGTAATGACAAGGCCGTGGCCAGACCCTCATGTTCTTCAATCCCACATCACGTCATTGGCGGGGGCAGGTAAAGGGACAGGTGTCTTCCCAGACTGAATCACAAGGAACATGGACCACCAGGGCTCTTCACAATGTGAGACTTCCAATGGGGGATGAAGCTGGAACTGGGCGTAAAGCTCCCCCTGCAGTTGGAGCATTTGCAGGGCTTTCCTTACCAGTGCCTCCGCTGGTGTCTGGTCAAGTGAGAGCTCTGGGTGAAGCTCATCCCACACTGGGGACACTCGTAGAGGCTCTCCCTGGTGTGGTTGCGCCGGTGGATGATGAGGGTGAAGTTTTGCTTGAAGCTCTTCCCGCAGTTGGGACAGCGGGAGGGCCGCTCATCCGTGTGAATCCGCTGGTGCTGGAGGAGATTGGAGCTGGTCTGAAACCTCTTCCCACACTCGGGACATGTGTAGGGCCTCTCCCCAGTGTGGATGCGCAGGTGGGTGATGAGGGCAGAGCAGCAGCTTCACCCTTTCCCACATTGCCCACACTCATAGGGTCATTCCCCAGTGTGGATTATCTGGTGGCTGATCAGGGTGCTGTTCTGACTGAAGCTCTTCCCATGCTCCAAGCACTTGTGGGACTTCTCCCCATCATGAAGCTGCTCATGGACCACCAACTCTGAGCTCTGGCGGAAGCTCTGTCCACCTTCCTGGCACAGGGTGGGTGTTTCCTCCTCAGAGCACCCTGGGCTGTGTTTGAAGCCCCTCCTCCTGTGGGATCTCCGTGGATTTTCCTCCCCACTGTAATTCTGCACTGTGGAGTCACTCAAAACTGCCTCTTCCATGAGGTTCTGCCAAGGAGATTTGTCCTCTGTGGTCTCCATCCTCAGCCTCTTGTCTGGGGGAGGAAGGACAAGGAGAGGATGGGATTTGCCTGTGTGCCAGAGGGAAGGGGAAGGAGATCCCCCCAGTGCATCGTCAGCAGGACAGTGTTGGCAGCAGGGTTGTCCTGCATCCAGGGGTCTGTGCTGGGCTGGGAGATGGAGCAGGAGAGAGGGGGAAAGGGGCACTGACTTCCTCCTCACCTGCCTGAGTGTCCCGGGGCTCCTTCCTGTTCCTCACAGCCTCCTCCTCCATCCAATCAAGATTTGGGAATGGGAAATCCTGTTCTGGGAAGAAAACAAACGGTGCGCACATTGTCTTTTGTTCTGGTTTGAAGGCAAACTTGGGGGAGAGTCTAAGTCGGAGTTACAATTTAAGAAGAAAATTTAGATCAGGGCAATGATACAGAAACACTGCCTTAAACTGACAGAGTCAGGATATAACCTGACACCCTGTTGGTCAGGGTGGTGGCAGCAGTCCCATTAAATGGTGGCTTCAGTCCTGTTGGAGTGATCAACGTGATTCTGTCAGAGCAGTGATCCTGTAGAAGAGTCTGGTCTTCCTCTGAAGGTCCAGTGGTGGTTATGGAGCTCTTGTCCTCTGGGAATCCAGTAGGCAAGCTGCTCCTGGTGTTGCAAGGCTCAGCTTATATCCAGGTAGGAATGCTTGGATCCTCCCCCTGGGCGGAGCATCCCACAATGGGATGATGGAATTTTATCAGTCCTGCAGTGACACTCAATGGCCCATTAGCAGAAGATATCTCCCCTGGAGGGCGTTATCAGGGGTGAGTCATGCAAGAGATAAAGAACACTGCCCTGCCTGTTTATAGCAGTTGATGAAGATGGGGATTGAAAACATGCATTTGGTTACATCTTGCATTGCAGCCTGAAGCAGTGGGGTAATCCCTGCTCCCCTTACCCAAACTGGCTCAAGTGTAAAACCCCCACCCCGGGAAGGCCACACACACAGGGGACAATGTCACACTTGGCTCCCTCCAGACGAGGTCTCTGTCCCTTGCTCTCTCCCCCTTTTCTCTTTCTTTCCATCTCTCTCTCTACCTCACATTTACTGTTCAAAAAAATCCATTTTGGATTTGGTCTCGTTAGCACCTTAATTGGGGCAGAGGCATCTCTGTAACAATTTTTTAACCATATTGCAATATTATTTGGGCACAGTGTGTTCAGGGCGCTGTTCTCTGACTCCAAGTGCCTTGGACAACAGCATGGTTCCCTTCTCTGAGGAGGTTGTGGTTCTTTCTGAAAGAATTCTTGGAAACTTGGAAGGACTTGGAAACAGTCTTGATTGGATGGAGGAGGAGGCTGTGAGGAAGAGGAAGGAGCCCCGGGACACTCAGGCAGGTGAGGAGGAAGTCAGTGCTCCTTTCCCCCTCTCTCCTGCTCCATCTCCCAGCCCAGCACAGATCCCAGAACAAAAGACAATGTGCGCACCCTTTGTTTTCTCCCCAGAACAGGATTTCCCATTCCCAACCCTTGATTGGATGGAGGGGGAGGCTGAGAGGAAGAGGAACGAGCCTTGGGATACCCAGGCAGGTGAGGAGGAAATCAGTGCCCCTTTCCCCCTCTCTCCTGCTCCATCTCCCAGCCCAGCACAGATCCCGGCTGCAGGACAACCTTGGTGCCAAGACCGTCCTGCTGGGGATGCACTGGGGGGATCTCCTTCCCCTTCCCTCTGGAATGGAGGCAAATCCCATCTTCTCCTTGCCATTCCTTCCCCAGACAAAAAGCTGATGATGGAGACCAGGGAGAAAAAATCTCCTTGGCAGAACCAAATGGAAGAGGCTGTTTTGATTGACTCCACAGTGCAGAATTCTAATGGGGAGGAAAATCCCCAGAGATCCTGCAGGAAGAGGGGCTCCAAACACAGCCCAGGGTGCTCTGAGGAGGAAAGACTTACCCAGAGCCAGGAAGGTGGACAGAGCTTCAGCCAGAGCTCAGAGTTGGTGGTCCATGAGCAGCTTCATGATGGGGAGAAGCCCCACAAGTGCTTGGAGTGTGGGAAGAGCTTCAGGCAGAGCAGAACCCTGATCTGCCACCAGATGATCCACACTGGGGAATGGCCCTACAAGTGTGGAGAATGTGGGAAGGGCTTCAGCTACAGATCCAACCTTGTGACCCACCAACGCATCCACACTGGGGAGAGGCCCTACAAGTGCCCCACCTGTGGGAAGAGGTTTCAGACCAGCTCCAATCTCCTCCTGCACCAGCGGATTCACACAGATGAGAGGCCCTTCTGCTGCCCTGACTGTGGGAAGGGCTTCAAGCACAGCTCCCACCTCATCAGACACCGGCGCATCCACACTGGGGAGAGGCCCTACGAGTGTCCCCAATGTGGGAAGAGCTTTGCCCGGAGCTCTAACTTGACCAGTCACCAAAGGAGGCACCGGTAAAGTAAGCTCTGCCAACGCCCCAAGTGCAGGAGGAGCTTCGTGCACTGCTCCAGCTTCAACCCCCATGGAGGACCCATGTTAAGCAGAGCCCTGGTGGTCCATGTTCCTTGTGATTCAGTCTGGGAAAACACCTGTACCTTTTCCTGCCCTTGCCAATGGACATGATGTGGCTGTGAAGAAACACATGAGGGTCAGGGCATGAACATGTCATTATATTCTCTCCCACCTCAGGACATTGCCGGGGGCAAGAAAGGGACTCTCTCTCTCTCTCTCTCTCTCTCTCTCTCTCTCTCTCTCTCCTGAGGAGAAGGGTGTCCTTTCCAGGCAGTGGAAAATTGTGGCCGGGAAGAGACAGTCAGTTGTGTTGTAGTTTTCCCTTTATTTTATCCCTTCTGTTACCAGTATTATTTCTTTTCTTGTTTGTTCCTTATCTTGCTGCTGTTCCAAATAAATTGTTCTTATCCCAACCTGGGATCTTTGCCTTTTGTTCTTTCCACAAGAGGTGAGAGGGCAGCAAGGGCAGCACAGTTTTAGCGGGAGCAGGAAATTGGACAATACCATTCCTGAACCCTGGCCCATTGAAACCGAGCATCCCAGCTGGTCCCAGCCCTGGTGGCCATGGCAACAGCCTTGGGAGCGGGTCCCTGGCTGGGGCTGTGGGAACCTCTTCCCTCTGGGGCCCAGGGACAGGAGTGGAGGGAACGGCTGCAGCTGAGTTGGGGCAGGCTCAGGTTGGATGTCAGGAAAAGGCTTTTGCCCAGAGGCTGCTGGGGCCCTGCCCAGGCTCCCCAGGGAAGGGTCCCAGCTCCAGGGCTCTCTGAGCTCCAGCAGCGTTTGGACAGCGCTGCCAGGCCCAGGCTGGCATTGTTGGGGTGTCCTGTGCAGGGCCAGCAGTTGGACTGGAGGATCCTGATGGGTCCCTCCCAGCTCAGCCAATTCTGTGGTTCTGGGATCCCATGAGCCTGGGGATGGGGCTGCCAATGGTTGCCATGGCAACGGGCTGTGGCTGCAGGCCTGAGCTGGTGTCCATGGCAACCACCCCTGACATGGGGTCTCCATGGAGCTGCCAACGGACTGACCATAGCAACAGGGGGCTGGTGATGGTTGCCATGGAAACTGACCATAGCAACTGGGAGCTGGTGGTGGTTGCCTTCCACAGGTCAGATTTGTCACAGACCCTCAGAGGGATTCCATGGGGATTTTCCAAGACTCTCCAGGCTTTTCCAGAGCTGGAATGTCACACACAGAGACAGGGGCTCCATGGACACCTCCCAGGGGTTTCTGGGATGGTAAAGAGCTCTTTGGTCAGAGGCAGTCACAGCCATTGCATGGTGACATCCCAGGGCACCTTGGGCTGCAAAGGCACTGATCTGTCACAGGCACTCACGGAGGCTCCACGGTGACATCCCAGGAGTCCCCAGGCTGCCAAAGAGCCAGGATGTCCCAGACACTCACAGGGGTTCCTGTCATGGGCACAGTGGGAGCTTCAGGCGAAAGCTTTATTTTTTTATTGGAAAAACTCCTGCTAAATCATGAGGTGGAGAAATGACACTGAACAGCCACCATGGATCCTCAAACCCCTGCAGGGCCCCTAAACTTCTAAAATTCCTTCTAAGACAGGAGACTGGGAGCGGCTGGATCCAATCCCAGCCCCAGACTTTTTCAGAGGTGTAAAGGATTGGAGAGGTGGAATTGAACCTTTAACCCAATTTGTCCCACAGAATTAACGATGGGATACCCAATAGATTTACATAAATATTCCTCTAATTGATTCTAATCATGATTAGAAGAAAGAACTTAACCACATTCATTTACTCCACAGTTCAGGAGCTATAACAATTATTAGAATATAGTGCTCTAAGAAGCAGTTTTCAAGTCAACAGGGCCATGCTGGAGTTGCTGGAGCCCATTGCAGGCAGAGCCTTCTGCTCCAGCAGGAACTGCCTTTCCTGTGCCATCAGCAGGGCAGGTCCCGCTGCAGGCAAAGCCCCAGGCCAGCCCCAGCACAGGGAAGGGCTCGGGCACAAGGGCAGAGTGCCGTGCTGGGAGCTGTGCCAGGGAGAGCCTGAGGCACCAAAGGCACCTTGGCAGCAGCAGCAGCTGCTTGCAGGCCATGGCCAGAAGCCTCCCTTGGCAGCCCGGCCTGCAGAGCTGCTGCCTCAGGGCTCATTCCTGGCTGGGCTCTGAAAAGCCACTTCTGCCGCAGGAGCCTGACTGGGAAGCCATTGGCCCCAGCACCTTGGGGACAAGATATTAATGACAAAAGTCTTCATGGCAGCAGAGCCAAGGCAGGGGCAGAGGAAAGGGCAGAGCCAGGCCCAGGGGACAGGGCTGCCATGGTGATGGCTGTGAGGTCACTGCCCCTGCAGCAGCCTGGCTGCCCTCAGCAGACATTCTGGCCAGAAGCGCTGTGAGGGCTCCCAGGACATCTGAGAACCCACACTACAGGAATTCTGTCACTGGGGAGGAGAGGGTTTCAGTGGGACCCAGTAAAAGTTAAAGAATCTTTGGACTTTGAATCTGATTTTGAGTTTTTTAGAAGTTGTTTGAGCGCACTGTCGGGGACTGAGTCTGATGCAAAGAGCACCAAAGCCCCAGAGGGTCAATAAAGTCCCTGTGCTGTGTCTGTGCTGCTGAGCTGGGCCGGGCTCCTGGCCCAGAGGCAGCTCCTGGCAAGGGCAGCGCTGCAGAGAGACAGCTCTGGCCAGGAGCAGCTCCTGTGCACAGCCCAGCAGGGCTGGGGCACTGCCAGGGCCCCTCAGGGACACCAGCAGGGCACAGACAGAGCTCACAGGGGCTCAGCACTGGCAGGGGCTGTGGGATGGCCCCGAGGGGGCTGTGTGACACCAGCACCTCTGGGGCTGTGTCACAGAGGCACAGAGCAGCTGGAATGTCAGTAAGGACCTGTGTGACAGCACAGAGTGGGCTGTGTGAGGTCATCGAGCAGCTACAGAATCATAGAGGGGTTTGTGTGACATCACAGAGAAGACTGTGACATGATGGCATGGCTGTAAGACATGATAGAGCAGGCTGTGAGTTGCAAATGTGTGCCATGACATTGCAGAGTCATCACAGAGAAAGTTTTCTGACATCACTGAGGGGGTTGTGAAATAACAGATGTGGCGGTGACATCATTGAGTAGGGTGTGAGGCCATAGAGCAGATTCTACCATCATGGACGGTGGCTCTGTAACATGATAGAGTGAGTTGTGACATCACTGGGTGTCTGAGTAACATCACAGAACAGGGTGTGTCATCACAGGACAGTGACATCATGGGATTCCCTTGTGACATCACTGAGATTTCTGTGACATCACAAAATGGCTGTATGACATCACAGAGAGATATGCCAGTGTTGGCTCTGTGACACAGGATGGCTTTGTGACATCCCAGAGTGGACTTTGGACATCACAGGGTGCTGTGTGACATCACAGGTGGTTGTGTGACATCACAGGTGGTTATGTGACATCACAGGGGCTGTGTGAGGTCACTCTGCCCCGTACCCCTTCACAGTTCCCCCCAGAGCAGTCCAACCCTGCTCATGCACAGCGGGGTCCCCTCTCCCCCCGGGTCCCCCCGGGTCCCCCAGGCCCTGCAGCCTCCCCCAGAGGATGTTCCATGAGATCGACCCCAGAGCCTGACATGGGGACGGGGGGCCGGGGCCCTGGGGGGGGACAGTGGGACAGGGACCCCCCGGCAGCGTCCCCGTGTCCCCCAGGGCCAGAGCCTGGGCCAGGGCTCCTTCACCCTGCTACCAATGAGGCCTTGAGAGCGCTGAAAAAATCCTCGGCAAGGGATCAGCAAAAACCAGATTTAATATTAAGGGACAGCAGCATAAAGTTCCTTGGCAAGAGTCACTCTGCTCCTGACTGGACACTTCAGGCACACCAAGGAAACAAAGCAACAACAAATCCAAACAGAATCCGGGCAATCAAACCAGAAATGAACTGAGAACAGTCCCTGTCTGTGTGTGTAACACAATGGCAGTAAGGGCAAGGATAAAAGTAATACGGCCTAAAAGCTTAACAGAGCTCAAACTTAACAGGACTGAACTTAGACCCTAATTTTAACTGATACAGTCAACTTCACAGTTTAGCAAAAGAACAGCACTTAACAGTATTTAACGTAACTTAAAACTTGACTTTGCAATTTAACAGAGAAATAACACTTAAGAATTTTTAACTTAGCTAATAAATTAAACTTAACATCTTAGCAAAAGAACAACTCTTAGCAGCATTTAACTTAGCTTAGATCTCCTGACTTAACCTTCTTTACTGATATCTGGATATCTGCCTGACTCAGCTGTCCAAGGCACTCAAGACCCTCAGAGAGCAGCATTTCTGCCACATTTCCCCAGCACAGGCACTCCTGTGTGCACACAGACACCAAGAGTCAGTGCAAGGCACCTGTGAGAAATTCCCCTGAGGGCAGGAAATGCTCACTGTGGATCCTTTGCCATCTCCCCAGCAAAAGGCAAAGGGTTGAGCCTGGAGGAGTGGGGGGATCGGCCCAGGCTCCGTCGTTGTTCAGGATCCCCGAGTGCAGCAAACGGGAGAGTTCCCGGCTGGGAGAGGCCCCACTCAGAGGGAGTGGCTGGCCCAGGAGAGCTCCAAGGGCTCCTTTTGGAGCGCTGTTTGCAGGGCCCCAAGAGAGGGGCTTCAGTCCCAGCAATGGCTCATCCTGGCCGCACTTGGCACCAACAGCTTTCTTTGGCAGTGTGAGAACAGGGATGTTGTGCCGCTGAGGGAACAGAAACCGTTCCCAGGGCTGCTGCTAAAGGAACCAGGAGCTGGTGGGGCAGCAGCAGTGCCTGGAGCAGACAGTGTTTGTGATGAGCTGCAGAGGAGCTGAGCCCAGGGGCTGTTGGCCAAGGCTGAGGCCCAAGGAGCATTTCTGAGCTGGCAGGGCGGCCTGAGAAGGGGAGGGGGGAATGCAGCAGCCAAGGGCCATGGAACCAAGGGACCATTGTGACACTGTGGGGTTCTGTGAGCCCAAGGGGCCTTAGTGACAATGTGGAGCCCTGTGAGACCAAGGGACCATTGTGAAACTGTGGGACCCTGTGACACCATGGGACAATTGTGACACTGTGAGGCTCTGTGAGACCAAGGGACCAGTGTGACACTGTGGGGCCTCATGGAATCATGGAGAGCACTGTGACATTGCTGGACTTCACTGAACCAACAGGACAGTACTGACACTGTGTGACTCCATGGAATGTAGGGATCATTGTGGTACTGAAAGACCCCATCAAACCAAGGGTCCATTGTTACATTGAGGGGCTTCATGGAATTGTGGAGACCATTATGGCACTTTGGGGTATCATGGAACCAAGGGGCCATTGTGACACTGTGAGCCCCCATGGATCCAAAGGTCTACTGTGATGTTGCAAGGCTCATGGAACCATGGGGACACTATTAAGGGACTTCATGGCCTCATGGAACCAAGGGGCCATTGTGACACTGAGGGTACTCATGGAATCATGGAAACCATTGTGACACTATGAGGCCTCATGGAACCAGTCGGACCTTTGTGACCCTGGGGTTCCTCACAGAACCAAGAGGACCATTGTGATACTGTGAGGCCTCATGAAACCAAGAGGCCTTTGTGACACTGCAGGGCTGCATGGAACCTTGGGGCTATGGTGACATTGTGGAACCCCATTGAACCAAGGGTTCATTGTGACACTGCAGGGCTGCATGGAACCAAAGCTCCAGGGTGACACAGAGGGATCTCCTGTCATCAATCGTCCATTGTGACACTGTGGAGCCAAAGGAGACCATTGTGACACTGCAAACCCCCAGGGTCCAAAGGTCCATTGTGACAATCAGGGCTCATGGAACAGAAGAGACATGTTATTGTGGGGCCTGGGGAAACACAGAAACTATTGTGACACTGAAAGGGCTATGGAATCGTTGGGACCACTGTGATACTCTGGGGCCTTTTGGAACCTAGGGGCCATTGTGACACTGCAAGTTTTCTTGTAATCAGTGGGCCATTGTGACATATTGGGGAAACATAAAACCAAGGGAACACAGAATAGGTCTGGCTGGTTTGGACTCCTGTGGACTGCCTGACTTGTCCAGCTGATGTTGGCATGTTGAAGATCTGTTCTCATCTGCTATTTAAATGATGGAGCTCCATGCTTTCCTTCCTTTGGAAAATAACTCTCCTTCTCCTCCAGGCATCCATGGCCAGAATTGGGATTTCAACTCCAAATTTCCTTATACCCAGAGATTGTTTCCATAGGGATATTCCCAGGACAAGTCTGTGTTGCAGTGGTTTTACAAGGGTCACCTCTCATCTGTCCCCAAAACACTGGGGAAGACTCTGTGTTCTCCTTCCTGTGGAAAGAACTGTTCTGCTTCTGCATGTGCCCAAGGCTGAAATCGTGTTTCCTGCTTGAAAATTCCTTAAATACAAAGACTGCTCCCAGACGAAATCTGCCATTCCTGACAAGTCTAGCTGGCCTTGGCCCAGTGATGCTCTCACCTGCCTTTCAAACGCTGGGACTCTGTGCTTTACTTCCTATGGAAAAGAACTGTCCTTCTCCTCCAGGTGCCCATGGCCAAATTTAGGATTTCCACCTCCAACGTTCCCTCTTGTGACAGATTGGAGGAGATTCTTGGCTGGAAGCATTTCACATGTGGGGGAGGAAGGGGCAGGCCCAGCCTTGCCCTGCCCTGGAACCCCAGCCCTGCCCTGCCCTGGAACCCCAATCCCCCCAGAGCCTCTATCCCAGCCCAGCAGTGGCTGCCAGTCCCTGGCACAGCACAGGCAATGCTCCACGGCCACCTCTGCAGCCCCAGCCCAGCTCCTGAGGGACCAAATGAGCCCAAGGCCCAGCTGGGGGAAGGGCCCAGGATGACCAAGGGGTATTGAAGGCTGACCACAAGGCAAGCACACATCTTGACCCTACCTCCTCTTGGAATTTCCATCTGAACTGTGCTGGAATCCAGGAGGTGGTAGCTCTGTGTGTGCTTCTCTGTATCTTTTTTGTCTTTCTTTCTGTGTCTTCTTCTTCTGTTTCTGTGGTTCTGCAAATTTTTATTAACACTAGTCAAAATTGAACAGGCTTAATCAAAATGAACAGGCTTACAGTTTGTCAATTTGAATGGGCCAAGTCAATGCTTTCAGAAGTATTTTTTGTTTGTTGAATTTCTGTTGTAGTTTGACATGAGAAGAATTTTACAAAGTATTACAAAACTTCTTGTGTTACTGACAATCTGTTAGACCACTAAGATACTGAACACGCCTCTGTGAAACACAAATGTTAAAGATGAAAAAACCCAGGAATCTCCTTTTTCTTTTCCAGTTAACAAAGAAATAGCGGGCCCCAGCCCCCATTTCAACCAAACCAAACCAAACCAAACCAAACCAAACCAAACCAAACCAAGCAACCCTGCTGTGGGCTGAGCCCCTTCCCTCCTCCCCAGGCCACCCCCCACCTCCCCATCAGCGCCATTCTAACCAAACCAAACCCCAACAACTACAAAACAGGAAAACAAAAGAGGCTACAAAACCCCAACCAGAACAAACCTAGCCACACCTATTAAAATCTTACCATCAAGTTCTCTCCACCCAACACAACTAAAACCAGAACCCCCTACATCATACAACCCATACAAAATAACCTTACAACTAAAATTAAACACAAAAAAAGCCAAAAACAAACCATGAAACCAATCCTAACAAAACCCAACCACAACTTCCACCACAAGTTATTGGCAGGTCAGGTGTTAGTCCTTTGAATACTTCAATCCTCCCTCGAGTATAAGAAAAAAACAAAATACAGGCATATAAAAACAATCAAAAACCCCATCAAAATCAGTAAAAAAGAAATTAAATCCTAAACAAAAAAGAAGAAAAAATATCTTAATCTTAAAACTAAAATCATCTTATCAACTATAAAGAAAAAACTATTTTCCTTTAAAACACAAAAAACAATTTAAAAAATTCAAATTAATATCAAACAAAAACCTCCATACTAAAGTAAACAAATGTTAAAATAACTGTAATTTCATCAAATTTTAAACAGGGAAAAAACATAATCCACTATCCCTAAGAGAAGATCTCTATTCTCAGAGGTAAAATAATCTTAAAGTAAATAATAAAAACTTTTACTTGTTTAAGAACTCATCTTTAAAACAATACTGCATAAGTCAACATGGCTCATCAACAAGCTGTAAAACAAGCTTGTAGCAATAAAACCAACTTCACAATAACTAAGTTCCCCAGACAACTGTTATCCATGACTAAATTAAGAACCACAAAAAACCAATTTTTTCCTCTTGTAAAAAAATCTCCATAAGCTTAACGTGGAAAATCATCTCTCCCAAAGAAATCTAAAAAAAAGACTATTCTAGAAGCAGTAAACTAACAAGAAATTTTAAGTTTAGTTTCTTCACATTGTCAGTAAAAACTTGTAAAGAAAAAAAACTGTACTAAAGAGTTCATTTTAATTCTTACTACTTTTTTCTTTTTTAATTTACTTTTAATACCATTTTCTTTATACCCTTTTAAAATTTTAGGCCTACTTTATCTTTCTCGTAATCCTGTCTCACAACAAAATAAATGCATAATTAATTGACACCAAAACCCAACACACTCATCAATACATTAATTAAGAAACTTCAAGATTAGAAAAATCTTGAATTATCAAACCAAAACCACCACAATGTGATAAAAAAACCTTTTGCCAAAGTTCCTCAGATTTTCTAAAGTTGCCAGTAAAGGCTGTTTTGTTTTTTTGAGCTCCTGAGAATCTCTTGTTGGTATTTCTCCAGTGTGCCCAACTCAGAGTACACAAACAATTATAATTCCTTTTAAATGTCTCCTTGAGAGTTGTTTGGGGGATGGGGGTCAGGGCTTGTCAGTCCTGCTTGGCACAGCCCAGGCAGGGCTTTCCCAGCCACATTCCACACTCCATTTCCCAGCTGGAGCTGCTGCTGCCTCTGAGTTGTGCTGCCCCAGCCCCAGGGACGCTCTCCTTGTCTGCCCATTCCCCCACGGTCTCTGGGCAGGGATGGCCTCAGTGGGGGCTGCTGACATCCTCAGCACCTTGGAGGCTGCTGCTGAATTTTCCTGCTCCAGAGGCTTCTTCAGCCTTCAGCTCTTCAGTGCAGGAATTCAGTGTCCCAGGGCTCATCAACTTTCAGAAACCTGAACAGGCCAAGCCTCTGGGGATAATCTGATTTTAATTTTCAAATCCTTTGTGGTTAATTAGACAGATTTCAGTAGTGTATCCAAACTGAATATATTCCATTTTAAAAGACAGTGAGAAAAGATTTCTTAGGTCAAATTTAGGCTTTTCTTCCCTGTCAATTTATTGATCCGTGCAATCTCCAATTGACACAGACTCCAAGTACCTCCTCATGCAGTTTGAATAGATATGAAAATCAAGACCCTTCATGGCTGACAATCAATCAGACTCTGTCCCTACCCCCACCCCACCATTTCCCCCATCCAAGCCCTGGCACTCAGAGCAGCCTTGTGCAAATCTGAGCTCCCTCCAGCCCAGGCTGCACCTGCAGCTTTCAGCTCCTTGGCTCCAACTCCCACCTGCCTTCCTTGAGGAGGAGCTGCCCGAGACACAGAGGGATGTTCATTTAATGTCAGCCAACAAAGCCAAGGGAAGACACAGCTCCATTAAATGCAAAAGTCATTCTTCTCCCTGGCTCTGCCCTGCCCCTGATCCCCACAGCCTGTCCTGTTTCCTTCATCCCTGCATTGCCAGGGACTTTCTGGGACAAGGGAGCTCTGCTCTGAATATGGAGGGACGTGCAAGTGCCACCACTGGAGTGGGAACCACAACTCATCAGGTTTGTGTCCTTTGGGGGTCAGGAACTGGTGAGACTCAGAGGCACAGAAAGTTTCTCTCCATGGCCAACAGACCATAGTTTAACAGGATACAATTTAATAACAATCACAGCTCTTCCCTGAGCAATGTGCAACATCCCAGCAGTCTCTGATGATTCTGCCATCCACAGGGTATTTCCAAACTAAAACTACTTTCAGACAAACGTGGTTTTATGACAGATATACACACACAATTAGTTATTGTAGCAGGATTGTCGTCCTGGAGTGGGGGCAAAACAGATTCAACAATTCCTGATTTGCAAAGCTGTCAGTGGTGGATGGAGAAGGGAGTCAGGCTGCTCTTGGTGTTGAGGAAATTCTGAAAGCAGCCTGACTCATTTAATCTCCTCATGCCCTGGCTGATCTCCCCTCTTTCCCCTTCCACCCATTGGCTTTTCTCTCCCCCCAGCCCTCCAGTGAAGAGCCTGGCTCTGTGTTCTCCATCCCCTCCTTGCTGGCACTGCCAGGCTGGCATGAGGAGCCCCTCAGCCTTCCCTGCTCCAGGCTGCACCAGCCCAGCTCCCTCAGCCTCTGATCACAGCCCAGGGGCTCCAGCCCCACCTTGGAGGCCCTTCCCAGACCCTGCTCCAGTTGCCAGACATCTTTCCTGCCCTGGGGAACCCAACCCAGGCCACAGGGACCTGGATAATCCCTGTCCTTGATGTCCTGGTCACACAGCCCTGGCCCCTTGTCCCCTGTCAGGCTCTGGGGTGGATCCTGTGGAACATCCTTTGGTGGAGGCTGTGGCTCCAGGTGGGCCGGGGGGATCCCGGGGGACAGGGACCCTGCTGGGCATGAACAGCATTGGAGTTGTTGGGAGAAACTGTGAGGGAGAGCTGGGGCAGAGTGACCAACCCAGTGAGCTCACACAGCCCTTCTGGGATGTCACAGCCAGATGTGTGATGTCGCAGACCAGTCTCTAATGTCACAAAGCTGGTCTCTGATGTCACAACCAAATCAGTGATGTCACAATCTGCTCTCTGATGTCACAGACCCTTCTGTAATGTCACACAGCTGGACTCTGATGTCAGAGCCTGGTCTGTGATGTCAGACCTCTGCCTTGTGATGTCACAGCCAACTCTGTGATGTCATAGTCTGCCTTGTGATGTCAGAGCTCTAGTCTGTGATGCCACAGCCCATTTTCTAATGTCACACAGCTGTTCTCTGATGTCACAGCCAACTTTGTGATGTCATAGTTGACCCTGTGATGTCAGACTTCTGCCCTGTGTTGTCACAGTTGGCTCTGTGATTTCACAGAGACAGTCTATGATGCCATAGCTTTTCCATGACCTCACAAAACGCGCTCTGTGATGTCATACCCCACTCTGTGGCCTCATGTTACCAGATGATCAATTGTCTACAGCAGGTGAGCTGACACCTGGAGCTTGTTCTCCAAACCCCAGGCCTATGGAAACCACACAATGCCCATTGTGTGAGAAGGGGAACTGAAATTCACCAGCCTCAGTGTCCTGCAGCTCAGCCAGGCCCACTGGAATATTGGGGTCCACGACCACCAGGGACCACCAGAGAGACCCCCAGTGTGGTAGATAGGGAAAGGCGCTCCGGAAGATCTCGCGATGTCACGGAAAGGCAGGACCCCCTGTTCCTCTAAGATAAGAGATTACCCTAGGGGTGTGGCCCCACTAACAGTAGTGCTAGTAACTTTCCATTCCTTACCCAGTACTTTTCCATTCCTTACTAACCATAGATAAGAAGGACAAACCCCCTTTTGACGTAGAGAACCCCTTAGACTATAAAACCCCATGAGAAGAAGTAATAAACGCCTTTAGACCGTGCACCATATTGGTGTCTGCGTGTGTCATTGGCCCGAGCGACCCTGGAGAGTGGGCTGTCGAGCTGATCCTCAGAACCAGGTCACCTGCCTTGATCCAAAAGGCAACACCCCAGGACAGAAGAAAACATGGGTAAAGGGAAGGGGAAATGTGTTAATGATTTTGGGGAAATTATATTCATATGTGTGTTTAGTCCAGAACAATCAAGGAATATGTGTGCAAAATACAGAAAATAACCAGAAACTTTCCTCTACTCAGCATGCATGGCTTTGGGAGGAGCTATCCCCCATGCATCCAGCTGAATAAAGAATGCTGCGTCTTAATGCTACTTTGGTGTTAAGGAGTTTTCTATTTTACCAAATTTTTAGTAGCGCTCCCACCCAGAGCACTGGAGGTGCCAGTGTGAGCCCACCCCCAAGCGGGGCTGGAAGGAGGAGCTGGGGAACTCCAGGCCTGTCAGCCTGACCTGGGTGCCTGGCAAGGTTATGGAACAGATCACCTTGAGTGCCATCACAGGGCACCCACAGGATGGCCGAGGGATCAGAGCCAGCCAGCGTGGATTTCAATGTCTGCACTGATGATCTGCATGAGGGGACTGAGTCCAGCATCAGCAAATATGCAGATGACACCAAGCTGGGTGTGAGTGTGGATCTGTGGAAGGGTAGGAGGGCTCTGCACAGGGCCCAGGACAAGCTGGATCCAGGGCCCAAGTCCAAAAAGATGAGGTTTATAAGTCCAAGTGCCAGGTCCTGCACTTTGGCCACAACAACCCCTGCAGCACTACAGGCTGGGGACAGAGTGGCTGGAGAGCAGCCAGGCAGAAAGGGACCTGCAGGGACTGATGGACAGCAGGCTGGACATGAGCCAGCAGTGTGCCCAGGTGGGCAAGAAGGCCAATGGCTCCTGGCCTGGATCAGGAATGCTGTGGCCAGCAGGAGCAGGGAAGAGATGAGCAGCAGAGGGAACAGGACTGGGCAAGAGGAAGAATTTTCTACAAGGGAAGAGGAAAGAAAGCAAAGGTGAAGCCAAGGAAATGCTCAGGGCAGTTTGGGGGTGGCTGCCAGGCAGCCCTGGCTCTGAGCAACAGCGTCTGCAGTGGGACAGGAAACTCCCAGCTGATGGGAACAAACTTTCTGGCTGACTGCAGAGACCAGGACAAAGCTGAGTGGTTTCCCTGGTGTCCCCCAGCTCTTGCTGGCCCCAAGGGCTGATGGCATTTGTGCTCCCTAAGGTTCATGTTCCCCCACACCAACAGCATGGGGGTGCTCCCCCTGCTGTGTGCAATGCAAACAGGGGCTCCTGAGCCAGTGCTGCCGTGTCTGTGCCTGCAAGGATGGGGCACCTGTGTGAGCTGGGGGAGAGGCCAGGGCTGCAGAGGGGGGATGTTGTTGGCAGCTCCATCAGGACGCTCTGGGACACTGCCCTGGGCTGTCCAGCACACTGGGGATGGATCAGCCCCTGCTCTGCTGCTCCTTCCCGTCTGCCCCAGGGCCCTTGCAGAGCCCCAGCCATGCTGTTTGCCCCCAGCCTGCCCACAGCCAGCCTGGGGCTGCTCACAGGGCTTTTCTGTGCTGAGCATTGGCCTGGCCGTGTTCTTGAGAGAGCCTGGACAAGGAGCCTGGAGCCCCCAGGGCCTGGGCTGAGGCGTCAGCGCTGCCCCAGCAGTGCCCATGGCCTGTCCCTGCTGCAGCCCCGGCACTGCCACCCCCAGGGCTGTGCCCGGCCCCAAGAGCACTCAGGCCCTGCAGCAACACCAGGGCCACCAGGGCAGCAGGGCAGGGCCACAGCAGCAGCACTGGCAACACCAAGTGCTGCTGCTGGGCACAGCTGCTGGGCCAGCACTGATCTGCCCCAGCTCTGCACACAGACATTGCTCCTGCAGCTCCAGAGAAGGCAACAAAAGGGCATTTCTGCAGAAAACTCTGCTGGGAGATCCTTTAGTTCCTTTAAAGTCATCAAGAGTGCAGCCCCTCATTGACACAGTCTGTGGCCGCATGGAAGGCAGAGAGAAACAAAATTAGAAATGGTACAAACAGCTGCTTTTTTTTCTGGACAATAAGAGTAACTAATACAAAGGAAAAAATACCACTACAACCAAACCATAAAGAAAAATCAAGGATAACTTTTTTTACATGTTATTTGCAGAAATTGACCACCATTTTAGTGTCACTGAAAGCATCCCGTCATCAGTCTCCTAACTGCAGCCATGAGCTCCTGGTTCCTCAGGCTGTAGATGAGGGGGTTCAGGGCTGGAGGCACCAATGAGTACAGCACTGACAGGGCCAGATCCAGGGATGGGGAGGACATGGAGGGGGGCTTCAGGTAAGCACATACTGCAGTGCTGACAAACAGGGAGAGCACAGCCAGGTGAGGGAGGCAGGTGGAAAAGGCTTTGTGCCGTCCCTGCTCAGAGGGGATCCTCAGCACAGCCCTGAAGATCTGCACATAGGAGAAAACCATGAACACAAAACAACCAAATACCAAGCAGGCACTAACTGTGATGAGTCCAACTTCCCTGAGAGTGTTTGAGTGTGAGCAGGAGAGCTTCAGGATCTGTGGAACCTCACAGAAGAACTGGCCCAGGGCATTGCCATGGCACAGGGGCAGGGAAAATGTATTGGCTGTGTGCATGACAGCAGTGAGGAAGGCACTGGCCCAGGCAGCTGCTGCCATGTGGGCACAAGCTCTGCTGCCCAGGAGGGTCCCGTAGTGCAGGGGTTTGCAGATGGACACGTAGCGGTCGTAGCACATGATGGTCAGGAGGAAATACTCTGCTGAGATAAAGAACATAAAGAAAAAGAGCTGAGCAGCACATCCTGAGTAGGAGATGTTCCTGGTGTCCCAGAGGGAATTGTGCATGGCTTTGGGGACAGTGGTGTAGATGGAGCCCAGGTCACTGAGGGCCAGGTTGAGCAGGAAGAAGAACATGGGCATGTGCAGGTGGTGGCTGCAGGCTACAGCGCTGATGATGAGGCCGTTGCCCAGGAGGGCAGCCAGGGAGATGCCCAGCAAGAGGCAGAAGTGCAGGAGCTGCAGCTGCCGCGTGTCTGCCAATGCCAGCAGTAGGAAGTGCCTGATGGAGCTGCTGTTGGACATTTCCTGTGGTGCCTTGGCATAGGGATCTGTAAAAAACGTAATCATGGAATATTTGTGTTTGGAGAGGACTTTAAATATCCCAGCACAGCCTGGGGGCACTTTCCCCCCACTGCCTGCCCAGGGCTCTGCTGCCTGGAGCTGTCCCTGCCAGCAGCTGCTTCCCTGTGCCCAGGGCTGAGCCCTGCCAGTGCTGTCAGAGCCCAGCCCAGCCGTGGGGACTCAGCTCTGCCCTGCAGACCCCTCCCAGCTCTGGCACTGCCAAAGGGCAGCTCTGGCTCTGCAGGGTCAGATGGCAATAGAGCAACTCTGAGGAGGCTGGAAAAGCAAAACTGATGCAGCTTCTAGAGGGCCCTGTGCTGATTTCTGTCACTTCCTGGTTTATTAACACCTGAGAGAAATTTCTGTTTATTTTTCTCGACCTCAACTGAGAGATAAATATCTATGTGCAATTTCCTATCCAGGCAACCCAGAGCAGTAGATTAAAAAGACAGAATTTTCCAGGAATTTCCCTTTTATGCAGCCCCTGCTTTCCTGTGCTCCCTGTATAATCAACTTGGAAATGATGTGGATTTAAATGTCCTGCTGGGACCAGTCCTGAACAATGCAGCACCCTCACCACACAAGCAGAACACTTCCAAGCTTTATCAGCTGTCTCTTCTCACCCAGATCTTGTCCCCCAGTGCTGGGAGCAGCTGCCAGGGCTGGCTGAGAGCTGTTCCTGGCAGGCAGCAGAGTCCCTGCCCCAGCACAGTGCCCTGGGCTGCAGGACCCTGCTCTGCACGACAGCCCTGGGCACCCCTGGCTGCTCTGCACAAGAGACAATCAGAGAATGTACTCACAGGGTCTGTAGGCATTGGGATGTTCCAGCTTTAAGAGATGGCTCCAGGAGCTGCAGCTGCATTGTCCTGCAGCCAGAGGCTCCTGTGCCAAGGGCTGGCAGTGATTCTGCCCCAGGCACTTCTCAGCCCCTTCCCAGCCCTGACTGATTGAAGCTCTCTGTGCCTCAGTTCTGTGCCCAGGGTGGCTGCAGGCAGTGCCCCAGCCCTGCTGGGCTGGCAGAAGAGCTGCTCATCAAGAGAAATGTGCTTTTGAAGCTCTTCTTAGTTACCAGGAGCTGCCTCTGTGCCAGGAGCCCAGCCCAACTCAGCAGCACAGACACAGCACAAGGACTTTAATGAGCCTCTGGGGCTTTGTGCTCAGGCCCTGAACATCAGTCTCTGAGAGGGAGCTGAAGAAACCTCTCCAGAACTCCAAGTCAGAATCAAACTCCAAAGTTTCTTGGACTTTTAATGCGTCCCAGAGAGGGACACAACTGAGAAAGTGTCCCCAGGCCCCAGGCAGAGCAGAGAACTGCAGGCAGTGATGACAGGTGGGGACAAAGAGAAGCAAAGCCTTGGTGCCCTGGGGCACAGCAGCAGGGTCTGTGCCACCAAGGGCTGTGAGGAGACACCTTGTCCTGAGGCCCTGGGGCCTCCTGGCACAGCCCCAGCCAGGCTGGGCACTGTCAGCCCCTTGTCCTGCTCTCAGCATCCCCCCCCTAGCCCACATCCCAGAGGCCTCAAGGATCTGCTGGAAGGAGTCCCTGGGGAGCCTTGCTCAGGAGTGGCCCTGGGGGCTCCTGAATGCTCCCAGGGACTGCAAGTTTTTCAAACGACTTTGGGTTTGGCTTTTGCCTTGGAGTCTCTGAGAGTTTTCTGCAACTATGGCCTCCAATTATCTGCTGTAATTAGTCCCTGGAGAGGCTTTGTCAGTAACAACACTCAGTGGAGTCATTAGTACTTCAGGGTACTTCAGTTATTTCAGGGTATTTGGTGTTTCCCTTTTGATACAGACTCTGTGAGAGGTTTATGCAATCATGGCCCCAATTATCTGCTTTAACGAGTCCCTTGAGACCTTTGTACTGACACTCAGTGGTGCCCATTAATGCCTTGAGATACTCAAGGTTTTTAAGGTACTTTATGGATTTAAGAATACTTTTAGATACTTTTAAGGATTTTCCTTCCCATTTTGAGTTTCTGTGAGGTTTTTGTGCTATCCAGGCCTCCAGTTCTCTCCTCCAAGGAGTCCATGAGGATCCTGTGCTGGGTATCTTCCCCCTTTCTGTTTTACAACAAAGATGGAATAGAAAGAATTTTGTAAGACTTTCTAAAAGCATCCAAACAAACATGGGACAATTAACAATCCAACAACAACCACTAAGAGAATTAAATGACCTGTTTTAACTAGTCATTCTCCAACCCTTTAGTCCCTTGGATTGGAAGAGTTTATTGAACCAGTCTTTGCTTTCCACCTGAACATTCTTGAACCCTTCCTTCAGTACCTGAATGCTCTTGTGGATTGACTCGTGGCTGGAGAGGTTCATGCAACACATGCCCTCAGAGTCTACACAGCCATGCCCATGTTCCCAGAGTAAAAACTCTATCGCTGTTCTGCAAGGTGGCATGCTTGATGCTCTCTGTGTCTGAGAGCAGGCCACTCAGTGTGAGGGAGGTAGCATTGGTTTGCTTACTTAGCAGGCACTCAAGATGGTCTAATTGTCCTAAAGCTTTAGCTGCAGCCACCCAAGGTAGTCCAAATTGGGGGTGCTACCATTCGATACCTGGATTAAAGCTTTCAAAGCCATCTCTTTGATATCATCCAAAACTTTTCTGGGGATACCTGCTGCTTGATCATCTGGTAGGCTTTGTTGTCCTTCTCCAGCTAGATGGTTGATTGTCAATTTTGCCCTTGCCTCATTATTAGCATAGTCTGCTATTAATTGATTTAGTAAACACTTCCATCCCCCTTCCCACAGGGTGTATTCTGTAGGTGACAACAACATGGTCAAATCATAGGGGATTAAGACGTGCTGTAGACATGGCCCTCATTAGGCCATTAAAACAAGGTAAGTCCTTCCTATGGTCTTTAGCTGCCTTACACAGATCCTTGATTTCCCCATGAACCATTGGCTGATACCTGAGATTCTGCCCTTTTCTTTCCTATGGGGCCAACGAGGAGTTTCGAGGCTATTTGCAAGTCTCCTTCCTTAGCTGCTTCTTTCTGGATCCTTTCCGAGAGATCTTCTGGGGTTGAGGGGCAAGGTGGATCTGGGGAATCCAAACTGTCTTCTGGGGAGGAAAAATAACTTGGAGCAGAAACATTTGGATTAGAAATAGTGTGACAATAGAACCCCATGATCAAAGATACTAAGCCCAAATATTTGGGCTTAGTATCTGTGACCATGGGGTTATATTGTTGCCAGAGGGTGAGGCAAAGGGCATGGCCATTTTGTCAGGTGTTGGGGAGGAATGGCCTTGATTAGGATGGCAGAATTCTGGGGTGGAGTTCTGGAGGCATGGCCCAGGGTGAAGTTGGAATGATTGACAGTGGGGCATGACTCGCAGATGTGGGGTTAGAGTCTGGAGGTTCATTCAGGGCAGCAGAGAAGGTTGTGGTAGCAGGAAGTGGAGGAGCCAAGATAGAGGGAGGATGGTCAGGCTCTGGGGCATCTGGAAAATTTTTAATGATCCACCTCATGATTGATTTTAATTTGTTCTTTGAAGATATTTGGCCATGATCAGTGAGAATTAACTTAAAGCATCCATATACACACCTTTCTACTTTGGACATCCGGCTGCCCATTTTTCTTTTTCTCCCCCTTAGGTGGAACAGCCACCGAACACCCCAAATCTATTATGGGATGTGGGTTCATACTGTAAAAACACAGTGGCAAAATGGGCAATAAATGTCTTGCATTTCCCCAAAACCACCTGCAATCCTATGCAATCCATTGTTGTCCCTGTTGATCCTGGGCAAGGTCCCTCGAAGCAATGATGAATCCGCCAGGCCTGGCACAATCCAAAATCCCAGGGAGCATTGGCCTATCCATCAGCTAATGCCAGCTGACATGATTCAATGTCAGGGTCCCTGTTTGGGTGCCAAAAGTCGCAATGAGGGTGGGTGTAACAAACCTTTCTTGTTCCCCAACATCAGGGCAAGGGTGGTGAAAATGAAAAGGAGCAGATGCTGGGAAAGATGAAACAGGAAAGCCTTAAAATTATGATTGCCTGGCAAAAATTTTTGAGAATATGGAAACTATAAGTGAGATTGAAATGAAAGCAAGCTTTGAGACACCAAGCCTTAGTTACTGAACAACTGGAAAACAATGGTATGGTCAGCTGAAAGTAATCTTCTTTTGATGAAACAATACCCTCTGCTTGCAGACAGGTCCCAGGGTCAGAGCAGACCCTGCTAGCTCGGCAGAAGCGGTCCAAAGAGTAGTTTTTAGGGTTTAAAATGTAACACAGTATGGTAATGTAATGATTCTTATAGGCTGTATGTAAATGCTAAAAGATTTGTGTCTTGTACTAGATTGGTTAGTGAAAATTAGAATATGCAGCACAGAAGAAGATTTATTGTATAGTAATGGGAACTCCCCTCCTCTCTCAGGCATCCATTTTGGCCACCTCTTTCAATCTCTTCTTCTGATCCTGCTCTGAGCTGTGGCTGGCAGCTCCAAACAAGGCTCCTGCACCCAAACCCTTTGCAATAAACCACAAGTTCCAAGACTTGGCTTCAGAGATCTCTCATCTCCGTCTGTCGCAACTGTCCTATCCCCAGACGCTCCTACAAGCAGGATCAATGGAGTTGCCCAAAAAGAACTTTATTAACAGGGTGAAAAACAATAAACATGGAGAAGTTGAGCACAGTACGAGGGGTGGGATTCAAAGACCTGAGATAAAGGCGAAGCAACAATATATACACTTGAGGGTAGACCACTCAAGAACAACTATAGACGGGAAATAAGTAACCAGTAGGGGAGGAGAACTTCGACAACTTAGCATAACAACACTAAAGGCTTATGGGGGAACTCTCAAGCTCACCCTAAGTTAAACAAATGATTCCCAGGGCTTGAAACTCACACCCAGTTCTTCTGGGGTAAAATCTGACTGACTCTGAGTTACAGCTGGGCCAACTACCACACCGCTGCTTTGTTCTGGTCCCTTGGGACTATGTGGCCCAAAAGGGCCACAATGGTGTCCTTGGTTTCATGAGGCTCCACAGTGTCACATTGGTCCTTTGGATCCATGGTGCTCTGCAGTGTCACAATGGCCCCTTCATTTCACAAGGCTCCAAATGTCACATTGGGCTCCATAGGAAGGAAACCACAGGGCCCCATGTTTCAGGAGTTGATGAACAGCAGCCACCAGAGGTCAGGGCAAGCCTGACCTGTCTGGCCTGGCAGATTTGCTTGGAGCAACCCTTGGATATTTGAAATTATGAATGTGGAGTCCTAATTTAAAACATTTGTGCCTGGAGAAGAGGGATGGGGTTTTTTTCATAAAAAGGAAAACACAGAGCCCTTTGCAGTGTTTGGAAAACAGGTGAGTGCTGCCCCTCAGGAGTTAAAGACCAGCCAGACCTGTCTGTCCTGGCAACTTTTGTCTGGCAGCAATCCTTGGATACACAGAAATTTTGAGGTGGAATCCTAATTTTAATCCATGGATGCCTGGAAAAAATGGACAGTTATTTTCCATAAATGAAAAGCCCAGAGCCCCAGTGTTTCAGGGGCACTTGGGAGTGGCCTTCCGCATTCCAAGGTCAGTCAGACCTGTCAGGTGACCCCTGGGAGGCCAAGGCAGTTACACCTATTTCATACTCCCTTGGTTCCACAGGGCCCTGCAGGGTCACAATGGCTCCTTGCTTCCATGAGGCCCTGCAGTGCCACAATGGTTCTCTGCTTCCATGATGCCCTCAGGTGTCATAATGGCCCCTTGATAACACAAGTCCTTAAGGATCTTAATGGTCTCCATGGTTCCACGTGGCCTCACAGTGTCACAATGGTCTGTTGGTTCCATGAAGCCTTGCTGTGTCCAATGCCCCCCCCCCCCCCACCAATGGTTCCACAATTTCCCATAGTGTCTCAATGGCCCCTTCCTTCCATGAGGCCTCACAGAGTCACAATGGTCTCCATGATACCATGGGGCCTTGCAATGCTACAATGTTCCCCATGGATCCACGGTGCCCTGCAGGATCACAATGGCCCTTTGGCTCCACGAGACCCTGAAATGCAGCAATGGCCTCTTGGTTCCACAAATCCCTGCTGCTTCACACTGGCCCCTTGGGACCATGCAGCTCAACAGAGCCACAAAGACGTTCTTGGTTCCACCAGGCCCCACAGTGTTACAGTGGCCCCTTGGATCCATGGTATCCTGCAGGGTCTCACTGTTCCCCTTGGTTCCACAAGTTCCTACAGTGTAACAGGTTCCACAAGGGCCTGCAGTGTCACCATGGCCCATTGGTTCCACAATGCTCCGCAGTGTCACAATGGTCTCCATAGGAAGGAAACAAGTGAGCCCCAGTGGTGCAGGGGCAGATGAAAGGCAGTCACCAGAAGCCAAGTCTCACCAGGTTTGACTGTATGGGCAGATTTTGTCTGGGAGTAACCCCTGGATATAGGGAATTTTAGACATGGAATCCCAATTTTGGCTATGGGCACCTAGACAAGAAAGGCAGTTCTTTCTCACTGGAATAAAAGCAGAGAGCCCCAGTGCTTCACGGTCAGATGGGAAGTGGCCTTTGACATGTCAAATTCAGTGGGACCTGTCAGACAGCCTCCAGGAGGCCAAACCAGGCAGACCTGTTCCATGTTCCCTTGATTTCATGGAGCCCCATACTGTCACAATGGTCTCATTATTCCACGAGGTCTCGCAATGTCAAAATGGCTTCTTTGTTTCATGAACCCCAACAGAGTCACAAGGGTCCATTGGCTCCATGTGGCCCCGCTGTGTCACAATGGCTCCTTTTATATATGAGTCCCACAGTTTCATCGTTGACCCTTCCTTCCATAGGGCCCATGACCTGCACAACAGTACCCTTGATTCTTTGAGGTTCTGTAGTGTCACCGTGGTGTCCTTGGACCTGCATTGTCACAACTGACCCATGGTTCCATGAGGTTCTGTAGTGTCACCGTGGTCGCTGTCAGAGGCTGGAAGAGATCGATGTCCTGAGACACCTTGGGATGCTCGGAAAGCCCATGTGGGGCCAGGGCCACGTCAGGCCTTGGTTTGTGGTGGGACAGAGCCCCGCCCCCAGTCCTGGCCTGGCAGAGCTGTCAATCACACAGCAGGGGCAGTTATAACCGAGCTCTGATTGGTTAAGCTGTCAATCAATCACACATTAGCAGCTGGTGCTACCCTGACTATGATTGGACAAGCAACTGGCAGTCCCACCCCAGGGGCGGGCCCATGAAGGCCCAGGGGGTTAAAAGCCAGAGCGTGAGGCCAACTCATGGCCTGGATTCTGCTTTCTGTTGGGGTTCCTCTGTTAGCGATGCTGGAACCCGAGCAGTTTGTACCTATGTGTCTTTCTATGGATCTTCTGCCTTTCTCTTGTTCTCTATTTCTTCTTCTTCTAATACTACTTAACTGGAAAATTTTTGGGTAACTTAACATCTTAAGGGATAAAGGCTTTTAGATTTAATTTGCTAAGTAATTGAAGTTAATACTGTGATAAGGTGGATGGTGGAGGTGGATGTTGTATTAAACCCTTTGCCAAAGTTCCTTGACTTTGTCCATATTTTGCCAGTAAAATTTTGTGTCATTTTGACCTCTTAGCTCACTTGGTTAGAGCATGATGCTGGTATCACTGAGGCTGTGGGTTCACTCCCTGTGTAGGCCATTCACTTATGAGCTGGACTTCATGATCCTTGTGGGTTCCTTCCTACCAAGAATATCTGGCCATGTTGAGAATAGCTGCCTGGTGTTTCTCCTATGCACCAAACTCAAGTGAAGGAACCTTTGATTAGCCCCAGCATTTCAGTGTTCTGGAGTGTTCCTGCCCTGCAGGCTCACAGCAGCCCCTTGTTCCCATGAGGCCCTATAGTGCCACACTGGCCCCTTGGTTCCATGGGCCCCAACAGTGCCACAATGATCCCCTTGGTTCCACAACTTCCCACTGTGTCCCACTGGCCCTTTGGTTCCATGAGGATCTGCAGTGTCACACAGGTTTGTGACATTTGTCCTTGCTGCCCCTCACATCCCAGTGCCCCACAAACAGCCCCAAGCCACCCGTGAGGGACAGGCCCTGCTGGCCCAGGCTGGGCTCAGGGCTTGGCCTTTCTGCTTCCCCCAGCCAAGCCAGGCCTTGCTCAGCACTGCAGCTCCCTGCTCAGAGCCTTGGGCTCCCTGCAATCCTGGCCTCAAGAATCTGCTCTCACCAGTGCCTGGGGAGCCTTTGGCACTCCCTGCCCTCACTGGGGCCCAGCCATGCTCCAAGGGACTTGGAGTTTTGCTGCTGACTCCTTGAGCAGCTTCTTCATCCTTCTCTGTGTGCCTGAGGCTCCTGGACTCAGCCCCAAATCCACCATGGAGATCATTAACATAAAGAAAGCTTTGAGGGCTCTTTGTCTTCCTTCCATGGTCTTCAAGTGCCCAGGGCTTGTGCAGCTGATTAGAGTCAGTTTGGGATTCTTGTAAGGAGGGAATTTAAAGTGCACCTCATGGCTTCTCTTCTTTAATCAAGTGTGTATTATTTAAATTTCCAGTTCAGAGAAGAGCTGACAGAAGCATTCCCCAGGTGACCTTAAGAGGTCTGGGCATGGAGAAGAATGAGGGCTGACCCTGTTTGGACAAGCTGCTCCTCAACCCTCAGCCTCACCATGTCTGACATGGCCCACTTGACACTGACATCCCTGTGCCCTGCAGCAGAACCTTGTCCCCTGAGCTCTGCAGCTCCATGTCCAGCCCATTGCACCATGTCCCACCTGCTCTCCTCAGGGCTCTGCCTGCACACAGGCCCAGGAGAAGTTTTCCTGTTGGGAAGGAAAGAATGGCAAAGCCTGAGCAAGTTTCCTGAACAACAAACCCCACTCAGGAACCACCTGCTCAGTCCAGGCTGCCTGGAATGGTGTCACCTTTCTACAAGGGACAGTGTGAGCAGAAATGATCTCTGGGAGCAGAATGCTCTGAGTCTTGTGGCTGAATTCTCTGTCCTTGTCCTTCCCTGGATCTCTCCTGCAGATGGAATCTGCTGGGGCCATCCTCACCTTTAACCTCTCTCTTGAATGCAAACAGATGTTCCCAGCTGTATTAGGCAGGACTTTTCAAAGTTTCTACAAAACTTTTGTGTTCCTCTTGGAATGAAGGGGCCATTTTGGCACTGAGGGGGTGATGTGGAAGCAAGGGGTCAGTTGTGACCCTGGGGTCCCATGGAACCAAAGGGCCATAGTGACACAGCAGGGCCAGGTGGATCCAGTGGTCCATTGTGACACTGTGGATCCAAGGAGACCACGGAGACACCCCCAGAACCTCATGGAACCAAGGAGTCCATGGTGACCCAGCGGGGCTGCATGGAGCCAATGGTCCATGGTGACACTGCCCCTCCAAGGGGGCCATTGTGACACTGCAGAGACTCATGGAGCAAGGGAGGCCATTGTGACACTGAAGAACTTCATAGCATTAAATACCCATGGTGACACAGCAGGGCTTCATGGGAACCAAGGAACCGCTTTTGGCAGTAGGGAAACTCACGGAACCGGGGGCCCTTGTGGAACTGCAGAACCAACAGAGCTGCTGGACCTTGTCCCCTGGCCCTGCACAGCTCCTTGGGAGACACGGCCGGAGCAGCAGCCTGGGAGCCTCAGGAATGCCCCTCTGGGATCAGTGGCATAAATTCCCAGGGGCTGGAATTCCAGTTCCCAGCCAGGAAAAGATGTTCCTGCCCTGAAAGGAAAAGCTTTTAAGAAGGACCCAAAAGCCAAGTGGAGGAAGATCTTAGAGTGACATTTCACTGCCCACTTTTATAACTTCATCCATGGTTGTTGTAGCTCCAGGATGGGGAATTAAATCAGGGCAAGGTCTTTGGTGAGAGCTGCCCTGGTAATGGAAAACAGAGCAGGGAAACAGAGGCAGGAGAGAAAGGAGGGCACAAACACAATCAGCTGCGAAGGTGGCACTCTGAAAAACAAACTAGAACTGACAGAAAATGAATAGGACAGAAATCAATATTCTGAAAGTTTTATTTACTATCAAAATACATCCCACCCACCCAGCCCCAGACAATTCCCAAGCCACGCCCTTAAATTTGGATCCCACCTCTCCCAATCTCCTTCCAATCCCATCTCACCCCGGAGGCTGTGGAACTGAGTAATTTTGTCATTGGACTGAGTTTTTTATAAGGTGGGAACAAGCTTTGAAACAGCCTGGAGACTCCTGGAAAGTCGCCATGGAACCCCTCTGAGGGCCTGTGACAAATCTGATCCTTAGAAGGCAACCATCAGCAGCCCCCTGTTGCTATGGTCTCTTTCCATGGCAACCATCACCAGCCCCCCGTTGCTATGGTCAGTTTCCATGGCAACCATCAAAAAAACCCTGTTGCTATGGTCAGTTTCCATGGCAGCCATCACCAGCCCCCTGTTGCTATGGTCAGTTTCCATGGCAGCTCCATGGAGACCCCATGTCAGGGGTGGTTGCCATGGACACCAGCTCAGGCCTGCAGCCAGAGCCCGTTGCCATGGCAACCATTGGCAGCCCCATCCCCAGGCTCATGGGATCCCAGAACCACAGAATTGGCTGAGGTGGGAGGGACCCATCAGGATCCTCCAGTCCAACTGCTGGCCCTGCACAGGACACCCCAACAATGCCAGCCTGGGCCTGGCAGCGCTGTCCAAACGCTGCTGGAGCTCAGAGAGCCCTGGAGCTGGGACCCTTCCCTGGGGAGCCTGGGCAGGGCCCCAGCAGCCTCTGGGCAAAAACCTTTTCCTGACATCCAACCTGAGCTTGCCCCGACTCAGCTGCAGCCGTTCCCTCCACTCCTGTCCCTGGGCACCAGAGGGAAGAGGTTCCCACAGCCCCAGCCAGGGACCCGCTCCCAAGGCGTTTGCCATGGCCACCAGGGCTGGCACCAGCTGGGATGCTCGGTTTCAATGGGCCAGGGTTCAGGAATGGGATTGTCCAATTTCCTGCTCCTGCTAAAACTACGCTGCCCTCGCTGCCCTCCCGCCTCCCATGGAAAGCACAAAAGGCAAAGATCCTGGCCTGGGATAAGAACAATTAATTGGTAACAGCAACGAGATAAGGAACAAATGGAACAGAAACAATATTGATAACAGAAGGGATAAATAAAACTGTTTACAGGGAAAACTAAAACACAACTGCCTGGCTCTTCCCAGCAACATATTTCCCCCACCTGGAAAGGACACCCTTCTTCTCAGGGAGAGAGAGAGTCCCTTTCCTGCCCCTGGCAATGACCTGAGGTGAGAGTGAATGTAATGACAGGGCCATGGCCAGACCCTCATGTTCTTCAGTTCTACACCATGTCATTGACAGGGGAAGGTATTGGGGCAGTTGTCTTCCCAGCATGGATCATGGGGAACATAGATCACCCGCGCTCTTCCCAACGTTAGACCTCCATTGGGGATGAAGCTGTAGCAGTTCACAAAGCTCCTCTTGCAGCTGGGGCACTCGCAGGGCTTCCCTTAGTGGTGCCTCCATTGGTGTTTTGTCATGTTAGAGCTGCTGGTGAAGCTCTTCCCACACTGGGGACACTCGTAGGGCCTCTCCCCAGTGTGGATGCGTTGGTGGGTGATGAGGTGGGAGTTTCTCTTGAAGCCCTTCCCACACTCAGGGCAGCGGAAGGGCCTCTCATCTGTGTGAATCCGCTCATGCAGGAGGAGATTGGAGCTGCTCTGAAACCTCTTCCCACAGGTGGGGCACTCGTAGGGCCTCTCCCCAGTGTGGATGCGCTGGTGCCTGATGAGGTTGGAGTTGTTCTTGAAGCCCTTCCCACACTCAGGGCAGCGGAAGGGCCTCTGCTCTGTGTGAATCTGCTGGTGCTGGAGGAGATTGGAGCTTCTCAGAAACCTCTTCTGACAGTGGGGACACTCGTAGGGCCTCTCCCCAGTGTGGATGCGTTGGTGCCTGATGAGTTCTGACCTGTAGCTGAAGCCCTTCCCACATTCTCCGCACTCGTAGGGCCATTCCCCAGTGTGGATGTGTTGGTGGCGGATCAGGGCACTGCTCTGCCTGAAGCTCTTCCCACACTCTGAGCACTTGTGGGGCTTCTCCCCATCATTAAGCTGCTCATGGACCACCAGCTCTGAGCTCTGGCTGAAGCTTTGTCCACCTTCCTGGCTAAGGGAGGGTCTTTCCTCCTCAGAGCACCCTGGGCTGGGTTTGCAGCCCCTCCTCCTGTGGGATCTCTGGGGAGTTTCCTCCCTGTTGGATTCCTGTGCCCTGGAGCCACTCATAACAGCCTCTTCCTCCAGGTTCTTCCGTGGGGTTTTTTTCTCCCTGGTCTCCATCCTCAGCTCCTTCCCTGGGGGAGGAAAGACAAGGAGAGGATGGGATTTGCCTCTGTGCCACAGGGAAGAGGAAGGAGATCCCTCCAGTGCATCCCCGGTAGGATGGGGTTGGCAGCAGGTTTGTCCTGCAGCCAGGGGCCATACCGGGCTGGGAGATGGAGCAGGAGAGAGAGGGGAAAGAGGCACTGACTTACTCCTCACCTGCCTGAGTGTCCTGCGGCATCCTCATCTTCCTCGCAGCCTCCTTTTCCATCTGGCAAATGTTTGGGAATGGGAAATCCAGTTTTCGGAAGAAAACAGCAGATGAGCACATTGTTTTTTGTATTGGTTTGAAGGCAAACCTGGGAAAGGGTCTAAGCCAGAATCACAATTTAAGAAGAAATTGAAGATCAAGGCTATGATAGAGAAAAACTGCCTTAAACTGACAGAGTCAGGATATAACCTGACACCCTGTTGGTCAGGGTGGTGGCAGCAGTCCCATTAAATGGTGGCTGCAGTCCTGTTGGACCGATGAACGTGATTCTGTCAGAGCAGTGATCCTGCAGAAGGGTCTGGTCGTTCTCTGAAGGTCCAGTGCTGATTATGGAGTTCTTGTCCTCTGGTAATCCAGTAGGCAAGCTGCTCCTGGTGTTGCCAGCCTCAGCTTATATGCAGGCAGGAATGCTTGGATCCTCCCCCTGGGCAGAGCATCCCACAATGGGATGATGGAATTTTATCAGTCCTGCAGTGACACTCAATGGCCCATTCACAGAAGATATCTCCCCTGGAGGGCATTATCAGGGGTGAGTCATGCAAGAGATAAAGAACACTGCCCCACCTGTTTATAGCAGTTGATGAAGATGGGGATTGAAAACATGCATTTGGCTACATCTTGCATTGCAGCCTGAAGCAGTGGGGTAATCCCTGCTCCCCTTACCCAAACTGGCTCAGGTGTAAAACCCCCACCCTGGGAAGGCCACACACACAGGGGACAATGTCACACTTGCCCTGCCCCATGGGAGGTCTCTGTCCCTGTCACTCCCTTGCTGTTCCCTCTTTTCTCTTTCTTTCCATCTCTCTCTCTACCGCAGGTTTACTGTTCAATAAAATCCACTTTGGATTTGGTCTTGTTAGCACCTTAATTGGGGCAGAGGCATCTCTCTAACAATTTTCTTAACCAGACTGCGACATTACTTTGGCACAGTGAGTTCAGGGGACTCACTGACTCCAAGTGCCTTTGACAACATCATGGTTCCCTCCCCTGAGGAGGTTTTGGTTCTTCCTGGAAGAACTCTTTGAACTTGGATGCAGTCTCTCCTTCTTCGTGGGGAACTTATGGGAGAACCAATGAGGAAAATGGCTGTTGTGGGTGGCCAGTGTAAAGAAAATATTTTGTTGTCTTTCTTTGAAAAGTTTGTTAAAATCACTGGAAGAGAGGGAGCAAATGATACCAGCGAGACTGACAAGGTTCCTTCACTCCAACGTGAGGAACACAAGGCTGCTAAAAGTCCTACAAGAAGCTCAGATCAAGGAGCTAAATTCCCAAATAACTCCTGAATTCCCAGGCTTGAGTGCTTTGCGAAATGTAAGAATCATTATTCTCTTCATCCCTGTTGCCTTTGTGACAGCTACAAAGAGTTTCCTTTTCTTTTTAATGATATCTGTATTGGGCTGAATGTACACTTTTATCGAATGTGTTGGCAGCTGAGCTGGAGTTGTGCAGGAACCAGTGGAACTTGGAATTGCCAAAAAACTGCTTGTAGTGTCAGTTTATTAATGTTTGGGATTTATTTGCATTTTCATCACATGTAACTTGTGGGAAAATCAAATATTCATCAAAGTGATTTATGCAGAGTCAAGTTTGATTTCTGCCAATTTATTTTGTCCAGTGCCCAGGGGATTCTCAAGGGGTCTCTGTGCCTCTCGCCCTGGGGGATGTTTGGGAGGGGTTTGGGGGGTTTTTCCTATCCCTGTCACCCCAGGCAGTTCCCCAGGGGCTGTCCCTGTCCCTCTCACCCCAGGCCATTCCCCAGGGGGTCTCCATTATTTTCACCCAGGAAATGCCTGGGGGGTCTACCTCCCTCTCTCCCCTCTGCTGGGGGGTGCTCGGGGCAGTCTCTGTCTCTCTCAGCCCAGAGAATGCCTGGGGGGTTCTCCCTCCCTCTCACCCCTGTGCCAGGGGGTGCTCAGGGCAGTCTCTGTCTCTCTCAGCCCAGAGAATGCTCGGGGGTCTCTGTCCCCTCACCCTGGGGGATGCTCGGGGGGTCTCCATCCCTCTGGCCTCAGGCAATGCCTGTGCAGGGCTGGGGACCAGGGGCTCTGTGTCCCTCTCACCGCTGAGGGTACTCGGGGCTGGGGGGGGCTCTCTGACCTTCTCACACCTGGGGAGGCCGGGGGGTCTCTGTCCCTCTCAGCCCTGCTGTGACCCCACCCAAACATCATCGGGGTCAGAGGGACACAGACACCCGCAAACCCCCAGAAGGGCTGAACCTGGGATTTGGTTTGGGGCTGAGGATTTAGGAAGGGGCTGGAATTGGGGCTGGGGTTGGAGTTGGGGCTGAGAATTTGACTAGAGCTGGGATTGGAGTTAATGCTAGACATGGCATTGGCTTTAGGGCTGGGGTTGGGATTGGGTCTGGGGATAGATGAGTTTGGAACTGGGATGAGATTAAATAAAAACTGTGAATGTGCCTAAATGTGGAGTGAGATTGAGACCAGGATCAGGGTCAGGTTTGGCACTGAGCTCACCCAGAGTGGGACAAGGGGGAATGTCACTGCAGGATGGTTTGGGGAGAATCCTGGTTTGGGGAAAAACAAGGTGTGAATGCCTTCGTTTGGGGATTTCTCCCACCCACGTCCATCTCTTGAAGTCACCTGCTGTTCATAAAAACCACCAAAAATCAAAAGTAAATAAAAAAAAGCCACCAGGAGTTTCCCATTTCCAGTCCCATCCCTCTCGGGTTCTGGTGGTCCCCCACCCCATGGGTCCTGGGGATGCCCCCTCCCTAGGGGCCTGCTTAGGGATTCTGGGGGGTTTTGGGGTCCCCCTCCAGCCTCCCCTCAATCCAGCAACTTGGGGTTCTCCCTTCTCTCCACCACCCTGTCCTGGTTTAGGGCAAATTCTGTTGAAAACCTCCAAAAGGAGTTTCCTCCAGAAAGCAGATTCAAGTAGCCCAACCCCCAGCCAGTTCGGGAAAATATTTCCTTGTAGAAGAGTGCAAAAAACCTGTTTATGTTACAGGCAAAGCATTCACCAGCAAAACAAATGAACAATATTAAACAATAAGACCCCTTTCCACTCCAAAAGAGATGAAAAACTCAGAAAGTCCCTCTGTGGGCAGTAGCTCGGCTCACTCAGTCTCTTATCAGTCGCTTATCACTCTCTTATCAGTCCCTCCAGCACTGGAAGTGCCACAGCCCAGGCTCGGCCAGGTGGGCCACAGGTGCAAGGTGCCGGTGGTGTTCTGGAGGTTCAGTGCAAAGCAGGTTTAAACAGCTCCAAAGAAAAAGAAAAACCACAGTCCAGGGCTGAAAACAAACTAAAAGCAAAGGAGAGCTCTGTCCTGCTGTCTGTCTGTCCAGGAGCCAGAATGTGGAGGAGTGAGTGCAGTTTCTGAAAACAAACTGCAGCTTCTTCCTCCTCCCCTTTGCTTTCAGAACCAGCCTTAAAGGTGCAGAACTCATTTCTGCCCTGAACAGACCGATGGGGTACGAGCATCATGAATTCACCCCAGGACACCCCTGTCAGGGTCAGGGGTCCCGTCCCCGCCTCATCTCCTGTCTGCCGGGGGTCCCCCAGCTCCGGTATCGCCCCTTCCCCTCTCCCCGCCCCGCTGGTCCCCCGTTCCACAGCCCCGGCTCTCACGGGGATCCCCAAAACCAATGTCCCACCCCGTCGGCACCAGGCCATCCCCACGTGGAACCCCCGGAACCATCCCGAGGGGCGATCGTGGCTCCTCACCTCCGAAAAAGCTCCTCTTGGGGAGCCCGGGGATACCCGGGGCTCGAGTCCGGGATCTGCCGGCTCCGAACACTCTCCAAAAAATCCTCCTGGAGACCCCTGGCTGGAGTTATTTGGGAATTTAGCTCCTTGATCTGAGCTTCTTGTAGGACTTTTAGCAGCCTTGTGTTCCTCATGTTGGAGTGAAGGAACCTTGTCAGTCTCGCTGGTATCATTTGCTCCCTCTCTTCCAGTGATTTTAACAAACTTTTCAAAGAAAGACAACAAAATATTTTCTTTACACTGGCCACCCACAACAGCCATTTTCCTCATTGGTTCTCCCATAAGTTCCCCACGAAGAAGGAGAGACTGCATCCAAGTTCAAAGAGTTCTTCCAGGAAGAACCAAAACCTCCTCAGGGGAGGGAACCATGATGTTGTCAAAGGCACTTGGAGTCAGTGAGTCCCCTGAACTCACTGTGCCAAAGTAATGTCGCAGTCTGGTTAAGAAAATTGTTAGAGAGATGCCTCTGCCCCAATTAAGGTGCTAACAAGACCAAATCCAAAGTGGATTTTATTGAACAGTAAACCTGCGGTAGAGAGAGAGATGGAAAGAAAGAGAAAAGAGGGAACAGCAAGGGAGTGACAGGGACAGAGACCTCCCATGGGGCAGGGCAAGTGTGACATTGTCCCCTGTGTGTGTGGCCTTCCCAGGGTGGGGGTTTTACACCTGAGCCAGTTTGGGTAAGGGGAGCAGGGATTACCCCACTGCTTCAGGCTGCAATGCAAGATGTAGCCAAATGCATGTTTTCAATCCCCATCTTCATCAACTGCTATAAACAGGTGGGGCAGTGTTCTTTATCTCTTGCATGACTCACCCCTGATAATGCCCTCCAGGGGAGATATCTTCTGTGAATGGGGCATTGAGTGTCACTGCAGGACTGATAAAATTCCATCATCCCATTGTGGGATGCTCTGCCCAGGGGGAGGATCCAAGCATTCCTGCCTGCATATAAGCTGAGGCTGGCAACACCAGGAGCAGCTTGCCTACTGGATTACCAGAGGACAAGAACTCCATAATCAGCACTGGACCTTCAGAGGAAGACCAGACCCTTCTGCAGGATCACTGCTCTGACAGAATCACGTTCATCGGTCCAACAGGACTGCAGCCACCATTTAATGGGACTGCAGCCACCACCCTGACCAACAGGGTGTCAGGTTATATCCTGACTCTGTCAGTTTAAGGACCCCTAGACTTGTAAAATTCCTTCTAAGAGAGGAGACTGGGAGTGGCTGGATCCAATCCCAGCCACAGATTTTGTCAAAGCTGTAAAAGATTGGATAGGTGGAGTTGAACTTTCACACAATTGGTCCTGCAGGATTAAAGACTGAATACCAGATAAACTTATACAAATACAGCTCTGATTGATTCTGATCATTATTAGACAGAATGGTTCATTTACACCATAGAGTAAATGAAGAAAAGAAGTTATTGTTGTGGTCCATGGTGGTGCTGAATACAACCTTGTGCCAACAGGCAGGAGCCATGAGAGCACCAGCACAGATAACACACAGATAACACACAGACAGACACACAGACACACACAGACACAGACACACACACACAGACACAGGCACAGACACAAACACACAGACACAGGCACAGACACACACACATAGACACACAGACACACACATACACACACGCACAGACACAGACACACACACACAGATACACATATGCAGCACTCAGCAGTGAACACACAGGAGGATCCAGGCATGGAGTTCCAATGTGCTTCATTGTAGAGCAACACCAAAAGCGTCCAGGGGCCAAAGGCAAAGACAAAGGAGGGTCCAGAGTATAAATACAGGGAAAGAGGCCGCAGAGGAAAGCACCAGGGCTCCAATGCTCTGAGGGCTCTGGGGCGGTACACAGGGAAGGGACCAATAGGAAATGCCAGGGTAGATGGACAGTGTTACACACCAATGGGAACACAGGGAAGGGAGAACTCATCAGAACATGAACATATAAAAGGAGTAGGAAAGGCCAATGGGCCAATAGGGAGGACAGAACTGGGACAAATTGGCATAGTGCTGCAGAGCACCAGGGGGGAAGCCTTTTTTCTCACCCTGAGCTTTGAGGAATGCCCAGAGCCTACGGTGTGTCTCTCCAGGACATTTCTGCTGCCTTTTCATTGGTAGGCTCACAGGTTTCTACAGTTGTGCAGTGTCACAATGATCTCCTTGGTTCTGCAGCCCTGCTGTGGTTGCTGTGTAACAATGGGCCTGTGGTAATATGAGGCTCTGTAGTGTCACCATGGTCCCTTTGGGTCCACAAGGCCTTGCTGGGCCACAATGGCCCCTTGGTTCCATGAGGTGCCCATTGTCCCACAGCCCCTCACAGACCCCTATGGCCTCTCAGAGTTTTCTATGGCTCCTCATGACCTCTCAAGGCCCTTAATGGTGCCTCATGACTGATGGCCCCTCACAGCCCCTCTCCCCTCACAGCCCTTCATGGCCCCTCACATCCCCTCACAGACCCTCATGGCCCCTCATAGCCTCAGGCCTGGGGCTCCTCCCAACACAGGAGAAGAGGTTGGGCCCTACTTGTTCTCCTTTCATTTCAGTCCCTTCACAGCCACGAGTGCAGAAAGGCTGAAATGGAACCTTTCCCCAGCGTTTCCCTCGGGGTTAACTGCAGGCTGAAGCTCTGTGCTGGCCCCGGCCCCAGCGCCATCATCCCTGCAGCCGCCAGGCCTTTGCTGTCCCCCCGTGTCCGTTCCCTGTCCCCGAGTCCCGCCCGGCTCTGGCAGCAGCAGCAGCCGCAGTGCAGGGGGCGCCGGCCCGGCCCAGCTGGGGCTCCCGCCAGGAGCAGCAGCAGCGCTGGCCCCTTCCCGCTCCTGCCTCGGCTCCCAAGGGCTTTTTCCAGCTCAATTCTGGAGCAGAGCAGCCAGCACCCACACACAGCCCTGACTGCTCAGGGCCCGCCTGTGCTGCCCTGAGCCAGCCCTCAGAGGAAGAAAGGATCAGGTTCCAGCGCTGTTTTCAACGCTCTTTTACTCACCCTGAGGTGACAGCAGGAGGCTGCTGGTTCCTCTGCCTTGGGAATTGGAGATCACGGCTGCTCTTGGCCCTCTTCTGCTTGCCACCTGAATTTTATCCATAAAACTGTAAGTACCTCTTTCAGTTGGTGCTACCCACGGTGCTTTCATGACAGTGAAGTCAGTATTTTTGTCTCGGACATAAAGATCAGCAGATACTGGAATGTCCACCAGCCCCTTGTTTTGCGGAGAAAAGAAGAAACCTCACAACTTTATAAAAGTTGTAAAGCCCGGTATGTTTATTTACGACGCGAGCCGGACGTAAGTCCCCCAACAAGGCATGCGTGCTTCTGAAGACCTCGGGTCTTCTTTTATCCCCCTTCCAAATGCATATGCATACAGTTTCACAATAAGTTCATACATATTCATTCCGTGTGACATTTAGCACCAGTTCTTCTTTATCAAAGGAATTTCTAAGTCGGGGGCAAATCGACCTTGTGGTCTCTTCTGTTTTTCTTTCTCTGTCTCCTTGCTGTCTCGGCATGCGAGTTCTTCCTTCAGCTTTGGCCTCACAGACTTTTCACCTCTCTTAGACACTTCACCTAATTCAGAATGGATCTTTACTCTGTCTCACCCTGAGCACTAAAGTGAGGAGAATTAAAGCCACACAGGCCACATTTGCAGTGCTCAAACAAAGCCCTGTTGCTGGCACTGTTGAAATAGAATGAACTGACAGAGGCCATCACAGAAATTGCCTCTGCAGTGTGGAATTAAATTCAAAAATCCACCAGGAGAAACAGAAACCAGAACTTCTCGACTCACTTCATTGCTCCTTCCCAGCAACAGGAAGTGCAGATGCCCAGAGGTGTTTTGCACTGCTGCTGCCCCCAGTTTGAGCCCAGTCTCTGACCAGGCCCAGCAGGAACCTGAGCTCAGCCCAGGGAGCTCAGCGCACACGGGGCCAGGCCCAGAGCCCCGGGCACGGCCGCCCATGGCGGGGCAGCAGCGCAGATGGAATGTCCTGCGGCCAAACCTCCTGCTCCTGCCACACAGCGCCAGCCTTCTCCTCCTCCTCCTCTCCCAGCACGGCACAAATTCCAGCTTGGAGGAGGCTGCCCCAGAGAGGGCTCCAGCTCCTGTTCCAGCCTGAGTGTCCCTGCAGAGGAACAGGGCATCTTTCAGGCACTTGTGGAAGCTCAGGCTTCTCACTTCATCGGGAGTCTGGGATGCAGATGGCCTTGCTAAGAAAGCCAGAAGCCAAGGGAATGGATTATAGATTACTGAAAGAAAAAGTCACCCATCTTCCACGCAAGGTTTATCAAGTCATTTCCTGCATTTCTTCTTTTCAGATTCTTTCAGTTGGCTACTCTGGGAAGTCCAGCTTGTACTGGTGCTTATCATGAACTGATTGTGCTCTTGATTTACGCACCAAGACACCAAATGGGGAATCATCTATATGGAACTGTTATGAATCATCAATCGAAAGCCAAATTATAAAAAATGCGAAAAAATTTCTTTATCTTTTTCCGCGACTAAAATATGGTCTTCAAAATCACCACAGCCAAAGACACAGCGTCGAGCCCGCGTTCGGTGCTGGGTGAACCTGGATCCCACCTCTATTGCATCGGACCCTCCACCATTCACGAGAGCTGCTTCTTGTAGGGATGCTTTATACAGTTTATTATGCCTGAGTGAAGAAGTCCCAGTTTCTTTTGTAACTCTGCATATTCATAGCTGGTTCTTGCAGTGTGCAGAGCTGGACAATCGCCATTTCTTTGTTGATAGCCAGCACTGATCGGATTCAGGGAAGTCACGTATTCACAGGTATCTTTCTGGTGACTTTGGCTATCTTGATCAATGTTATCAACAGGGCAATGATCGCTCTTAGGCATCTTCTGATGACTTAGGATAATGGTGATCATTACACTGGGTGTGTCTATTCTTGGGCTAAAGTGCCGATCATTATCTGGCCACCATCAGGAATTTTGGAATTTGAATAGACGCCTGCCTCTCAGGCTGCTTGTGGTCAGAGACTTGGTTGGATTTTGCAATCTTTATGAAATACACGCTTTTATAGCATGAATTATTTCCCAACATATATTACAACATCACTACAGTCTCACAGAAGAAGGCAATCATACAGATCAGTGTATGGTCAAATTGCCCCCTAATTCCCATAAAGTCCAGCTACTCTGCATACGCTTACTTTGTATTTTTGTTTCTCAGTTATCACAGAACTGAGAGCTGCAAGAAAAGAGAAAGAAATATGAACAGTCCTTAGGTAAGGGAAATACTGGACTGTCAGGAACTAAAAATAGCAGAAAGCGTCTGTATCAGGCAATTTTTTTTACTCTCTACCAGTGTCCATTTCAGGCATCCTGTTAGCATGACCTAGGATTTTGCAGCTAAATGTAATGGGCTGCAATTTGAGAGGGCTGCAGTTTGAGAGGCCTACAAGAAAAAAACTTATCAGACTTTTTTTCCCCCCCGAGTGACAGGTGCAAAGAAATTTAAAATTTTCTAATTTTAGAAAAATATAGTATTAGCATCAGATTCCAAGGGCATAGAGATATAGGAGCAGCAAGGAAATGCTCCCAGAAATGTTTTCTAGCCTGAAGAGGCAAGCTAGCCACAGGAAGAGGAGAGAGCCACTTCTTTTAAAATGTGTGAATTACTGAATGCAAGAGCCATTGGCCCTTTCAGCTTCTGTTTTTAACAAAAAGTAAGCTATTAACTTGTGTTTATGAAGACTTTAGTTGGACTTCAATGTTTTTGAGACAGCTTCTGAGCAAAATACAAAGAAACTACATTACATATTAGTAAATGCAGCATTTAGAATACTACTTAATAGTCCTATCTCATAGTTAAATGTTCAGTTCTTCATTAATTGTGATCAAGTCCATGAAATGCAGTACCTAATCCAGTTAAATCCCACCTACACCTCAGATTTGCTTGTTTAACTAATATGTTCCACTCCACTCCCTATCCCTTCTCTCACCACAGTCCTCAAGCCCTCAGCCAGGCACCAGCCAACTTCTCACCTCAACTGCTGTTAGCTATTACCAAGCACCTGTTGGTAATTACCTGAGCACCTGCCCCACCCACAGCAGCTGTAGGTCCCTGACTGCTGGGAGAACAGGTCTGAAGTGCAGACCCCAACACCACCACCCCCCCACCAAAAAAAAAAAAATCAAAACTTCTCTAAATAATTTGAGACTAGTAAAAGATCAGGACATGGAGGGACTTGTTTATCCCCTTTAGGCCAATCAAGAAAAAGTTTATAGCCTTCTCTGGAAAGGGAAGACTGGGGGGTTTTTCTTGAAGCAGAAGCATGTTTTATCAGCCCAGTTTCCTTCCTCATTTGTTCCTGCTCCCCAGGAGGCCATTCACCAGGCATATATATATAAATATCTATGTCTGAAAACACATCTACCTGAGTGCATAACTTACTCTGTTGCAATTTAAAGCATAGTTTTTATTGTACAAAAATGCAAAAATCTGTTCTAGGAGAGGCACATCTTGTGGAGCTGTAAGGACCCTGACAGCACATCTGCTACCAAAGCAACAACTCCTGCTCTGCAGTGGCTTAAGCAGGCTGAGATGGAAGTGTTTCTTCATCAATGCATAAACCACAACAAAGTAGCAGTGACAAGCCTTTTTTCCATGTCTGACTGAAGGTTTGGGAAGCAGGTCTGCCGGCAGAGGGCACACAGAAGCATGACACGTTTGCCTGCTCTGCACCTACAATTTCTACACCATCATATCACTACTCGGTCACTGAGCAAGCTGACTGTGTATGACAGGTTATCTGTCCTGCATAGAAAGTCACAGAGAGAAGAAGAGAGGAAGAAAACACGGAAGATGACAATGCAAAAGAAGTTGAAGAAGTGTGGCAAGGATTGAACATGGCGGGACAGAAATAAGAAGAGACCATACCCTTGAACTGTAAAGTCCTGTCAGGAAACTGCAAGTACTTGCATATATGAGTTCACCACCTGGACTTGCATGCTTCTCCACATTTTCATTATGTCAAAAATTTTGCTTCCTGGACAAGCTGCCAGGTCTCCAGTACCAGTTCTAGCTCCCTTCCAGCAGTCTGCATCTGAGCAGGGAGTTGAAAATAGATCAGGGATTACCTTTTACGCTGTAAGCATTCAAGACAGCCAAAGAACTTTGAGGGAAAAAAAAAAGGCCATACTGAGTGCCCAGGACAAAGAGATCTTAAGAAATTGGAAGAAGGAAGTATTGATTGAGGGTCACAGTTATGTTGAGATCTAGCCTTTCAAAGGTTTGTTGCTTTTCTACTGAAAACTGCAGGTGAGAAAGCCTAGGCAGAAAAGGGAAGGAGAAGCTATGTAAACAAACCCATAGCTGTACACAAGGACAGAAGCAGATTTCTTCTTCACCAGGCTGAAGAGAGTGGTTTTATTATTCAAAAAACAAAAGCCAAACTACCCCAAGTCAAATATATATTCTCCCACTGCATTTAGACATTACAACAATAAAAATGCACTATAAAACTACTGCAGTAAATTAGTCAGTTAGGAACAATAAACAGGGCACATGTTAATAGTATCCATATCTATCTTTGGAAAGATGAGCAATTACAATCTGCATCCCAGCTCATGCTCAGTATTTATTACAATCTCAAATAACAATAAAGTCAAACACAACAGATGACTGATGTTCCTACCTTCTGCTTACCAAAGAATGTTAAAAGATAGTTTATTGCAAAATCAGTCTCAAGTATGTTCAAGGCCTCGGAAGCTCTCTGAGCTTAATTAACAACAGAAATAAAAACTACATCTTTATAACAAAGTTATAAAGATCACAACTTTAACATCACACATGTAGAATAAATTTTAATATTTGTGTAAAGACATTATTATAACATTATAATTTGTATATAACAATCTATTTGTAATATTGCTGAAAGAAGGCACACTTTTCTAAATACCTACTGGCTTTGGTAACTGCTAAAGGTAATGTAGATTGGGCTGTACTACTGTTTACTCATCTTTCTGTTGCACAGAAATCTTGGATACTTTAGTGCATACATCTGTAATTCTGACATTTCCTGAAATTAAAGCGAGAGGAGAAATGGGCTAAATTCAGGTACCTAAAGATACGTATCAACATTTGCAGACCTAAATCAAATACACAAGGAAAGCTTTTCTATGGGAAGAATACCAGAGCAAATTAAAATATGTATTGATAAGAATAATCAATAGTAGAATCAATAATCACCAGTAGAAATAAAGAGCATCTGCACCATAGGAGAAAGTGTATTAAATCACACTCTGCATCAAGAGAACATAATTCGTACTTTTTCACAGCCTTCTCCCTTTGCATGCCCCTCTGCAAAGTGCAAGGGGCCTCAAGGACTGGAGGAAACACAGGGAGTCAAATGGAGACACTTGCACCTGTCTCACTGGGGGCTCCTGGGGAAGCAGTTCCCTTGGCAATCAAGCCCCTCTCTGCCAAGGGCACTTCCCCAGATGTGTACATTTCATGGGCAACACCAACCCACCCTTAAGTGCATGGTTCGGAGGTTCATGGACATCACACCGTGACCAAAATGATCCAGTGAAGCTAAATTTATTATTCCTAAAAAGATTCTATTTACAATAAATCTCTACTGTCCACGTGTCTCTAGCTAATACATGATTGGTTAATGCTAGCTGTTCACATGTCTAAAATAGAATGCTGATTGGATCACCTAATGTTTTATGCATCTTGCTGTGGTTGTCTGGCCCACCCATGGCTCACTTTCTCAAGCCTGCTGACAAACTTGCTGAGTCCTGATGACTCTTCTTGTATCTTTTTTGAGGATATACCGAGCTTATTTCTGAATATGTCCATAATTAATTCTTTGTGAAGGTTTTCATTGTCCATTAGTACAAGCAGGCTGGATTGTGCATCAGCTGAATATGGCCATTGTCTTGCAAAAACTCCTCCATTCTGTCTCTGAGCCATCATTTGAGCTGGTTAAACAAAATCCTCCCTCTCACGCTGTAAAGAATGTGGAATTAGAGTGACCTGCTGCTCATGGTCCAAGCCTCTCCCAACTGTTCAATTATTCTTAAGGCAAGGTATTTCTATGGTCTCTGCTTCTTCACAATTGCTTCCTCCATCCCTGTCACTCCTAGCTTTACGTTCCTAATATATTTGGTACTCTTTAACTAAGGGACGTGATTTCTGCTACCTGTATTACTAACTTAGCTTCTTACCTCATTTGAAAATCTTAACTAAAACATGCAATCTTCTACTATCCCAATTCTATTCCCAACTGGCCCCTTGACTCATCTGCACTTTTTAATTATCCTCATTACACTTTCAGCTAACCCCTTGACTCACCTCAGGCACATCCCCGACTGCCTCTCTCCCAGCAGCTCAGAGCTGCATTGCACAGCGCTTGCTGTGCGCCAGAGAGCACAAAGCAGGCTGGCCTGGTGGGCCTGAATATTTCTGCCAAACACTCTGCATCTCACACCTTTGCTCTGGCTCAGTGCAGAACTGCAGGATTGCAGGCGCTTCCTCCCAGAGCTGCGTGAGGCGCTGGCTCCTGCAGATGGGCCCTGCCAAGCTGTCCCTGCCTCACGCTGGCCTCGCTTCCCTGGCACAAGTGCCGGGCCTGAAGGAGCTGCCCTGTGCTCCAGCCTGCCGAGCAGCCCGGCTCCCTGCCCCGGTGCCCAGAGTGCTGCACACACTGCTGGCCTTTGCCAGGAGTTGCAGGGCAGCTGGCGGAAGAGGAGGAATCCTCAGCCAGCCCAGCGGCCCGCGGCTGCCCTTGGCCTTTCTTTGCTCCTGGGCACACTCCAGACGGCCATGGCCTCCAGGCCAGGCTGTGCCCAGCACGGCTGCGCTTCCCCTCGGCAGCAGCCAGCTGCCACCTGGGCTCTGAGAGCGGAGGATTCGCCCACTCCCAGCAAGAGGCACCCAGGGCCCGGCTGCTGCCCCTTGCAGCTCCAAGGGCCTCCTTCCAGCCTGCCTCTGCTGGGGCTCAGGCTGCTCCGGCCTCTGCCGGGGCTCTGCTGGGGCTCCAGCCCGGGCAAGGCCGGGCCCGCTCTCACCTCACAGGCGCTGACAGCTCTGCGCCACAGGAGACCTTCCCGAGCACCCTCTCTGATCTTTCTGCTTTCTCACTTGAGCAAGGCTCTCCTCCAGCCAAAGAGATTATTGCATTTAGGGACAAATCCAAGTGGCAGGAACCCCAAAGCTCTCCAGTCACAGCTGAAGGCCTGCATCTGCACAAGATGTTTGGGCTGCCTCATTCTTCCTTTGTTTTTGCCTTCAAATGCCATTGCCCTTTCTGCCTCAACTAGAAATATCACAGCTGTGCCATAACCAGCCAGCGGCTCATATTCCAAAGGCAGTGTGGTCTGGAGAAGATGAATGAAGAAGAAGAGCCCTCCTCACTTATGAAACCATACAAAAGAAGCCATGAAATAAACAGGGCCAGGAGACTTCTTCTCCTTTTTAATGCCTTTATTAAAAGTGATCAGCTCAGGATTGGGCAGCTCGGCGGGACTGCAGTCTCCCGTCGTGTCTCCCAGGGCGACTCAGAGGAGGAGGATAAGCACAGCTCTGTCCACGAGGGGCAGTGCTGGGGAATCACATCCTTGTGAGAGCCTTTAGAGCGTGGTGTTCCCTTCAGATGTTACCCTTCCTGGCCCAGTGGGCTCAGTCTCACCGCCGGGGACGACTCCCATGGTCAGGGCGAGAGGGACTCCGAAGGTGTTCCACATCTCTGCAGGCTCAGCACTCGGCTCCTCACGTCCAGACATCACTCCACTCTCTCAACTCTTATTTGGCTCGTTGTTTTTGGGGTTTTCTCCGTGCATTTGGAGTCGGGGTCCCACACAGCATTCTGGTCCTAGAGTCACTTTGCATAGCCCCCCCCACCCTCTCAGGTCTCTTCACCCTTCTGGGAAAAGTACACCTTAGCCTCAGGCAAGGCTCTGCTAATACAAAAGGAACGATTAGCCACAACGACCTCTGATTACAATAACAAAACGCGCAGAACTTCGGCAGCTACAGTGATCTGGCTGCCTTTTTGTAACTTTTTTCTCACAAAAAAAATGTTAACCGAATTTTTGTTCATAACAAGCCATATATGTGACTTAGCACCAAAAAAAACAATTGGTAATTCAGAAGGAAATGTTGAATTTTCTGAAGGGGTCAGAAGGAGGAGAATCTTCCAAATGAGTTGGTGTTTCAGAAACTTTATTAATTACAACTCTAATTTATAATTCTATGCTACAAATCTCTTTAGCAACCCTACTCTACAATCCTATTCTAAATTGGTAACAGAGATAACATCTTGACATGATTGCTATGTTCTAGTCTCCCAGGGTTAGGGTCAGGATTAGAGTTAGGCTTAGGTTTAGGCTTAGGGTTGGGGTTAGGGTAAGGGTTAGAGATAGGGGTAGGGTTTGGGTTTGGGTTAACATTTAAGGTTAGGGTTAGGGTTTAGGGTTAGGGTTATTCATCTTCTTCACTGAGTTGATGAGTTGTTCCAGGATGAATGGTGGCTTGGCTGAAGTTACAAATGGATGTTGTCCACCGGAAAAAAAAATACAACAAAGAACAGTGAACCATTACTTTCCAAGCTCATTCCTTCAGGAACTCAGTCAGGATACATCAAGTTCCTGGAAAGACCCAGAAAGAGGAGCAATGGGACCATCTGCTCCCCAGTCATCCCCAGTGTGCAAGACCTTGCCATCACAGGCAAACCTGGCCCAGAATCCCACTCATCTGTTTATTGTGATGTCTTCATCATGCTGGGATTTTTGCCCTGCCAGTGCTCAAGAAATGGAGCTTTCTGTCCCTGGGTTTTCTTCCTTTCAGGAAACTCCAATGACTCACATAGGTCCGTGCCTTTGAAAGACAGGCACTGTGCTGATTCCCACAGGGACAGAAAGCAGTGTCTGCCTTTCCATGCCCTGCCCCTCGTGTGCTGGATGGCACCTTCCTTCCCAGCAGGGCCAGCCCAGTGGCACTGGGCCCTGCAGTTCCCTCTCTGCCACACAACCTGGCAGTAACCCTGGCACAGTTCCCGTCTGCTTGAGCGTGCCAGGCAGCAGATGGGGCTGGGACAAGTCCCTCCCAGCTGTCCCTGTTTGCATGGCAGAAACCTCTGAGGGTGGGCTGGGGGGCACAAACCAGGGCCCCTCAGAGGCTCACAGTGAGCCCCCCACAGCCCCTCCTGCCCACAGCCAAATCTCTGACCCCTAGGCTGGGACTGGCTTCCTTGGGTTCCTCCACCACCATTTCATGTCTCTGTACCCTGCATTGCTCTACTTCAATTCTTTTGCCTTTAGATAAAACTGAACACTCCACCAAATCACAGAAGAGGGCAACAGACACAGTAAGAGGACAGAGCACCTCTCCTCACAGGAAATGCAGAGGGAGCTGGAGTTATTCAGTTTTGTGAAGAACAGGCCCCAGGGAGACTTTATTGCCACTTTCCAAGACTTCAGAGCAGCTTTGAAGAAAGTGGGGGACATCTTTTTTAACAGGGCCAGTTAGAATAGGATATGGACAAATATTTTTAAACACTAAGGGCATCTAATCAGAGTAGGTCTAAGGAAGAACTTGTGTACTCGGAGCATGGTGTGACCCTGGCATAGCTTGCCCCAAGAGCTTGTAGGAGCCCCATCCCTGCAACCATTCCGGCTCCGGTGGCAACGGGCTCTGAGCAACCTGATCTCTTTAAAGATGTCCCTGCTCATTGCAGGACACTTGCACCAGAGGACATTTACAGGGCCCTGCCAGCCCAGCCCAGTCTAGGATTCCTCACCATTTTCATTTGAAGAGCAGCAAGAGTGGAGGTGAGGAGGAAGGGGGCTCATCTGCTGCCTTGGGCTTGAGTGGAGGAGGAGCCCATCCCTCAGAGCCTGTTTCACCTGCAGCCCCTTCACATTTTACCTGCAGGAGCTCCTTGGCAGACCAGCGCTGCTCCTTGTCTGTCTGCAGGCAGCAGCTCAGGAAGTCACGCAGGCAAGATGAAAATGGGTTGGGCTGCTGCAGCTTTTGTCTTCCTCCTGTGGCTATCAGGACTTGAGGCTGGGGGAAAAGGAGACACCAGGCTCCACCTGCTTCTTTCCATCTGTCACTGCTCTCCCAGATCCCATTGATTAAGCTCCACTCTGCAGTGGCAGTTTCTGCCTTTGCAGAGACCCAGAGATAAATTTCCTTTACCAACCAAAACCCCAAACCCCGATGCAGCCACAGTGTCTCCAACATGCCACAGATCTTGCCTTGGCAGCTGATTTCATTGACTGATCTAGTTAGTGGGAACTACATCACCACAAGCACATTTCCTTCCCTGAGGATTCATACCAGCTTGAGAGGCTTTTTGGAAGAAGGACTTTGCTATACTAACTCTGCTGTATCCAAGGGTTAGTACATGGAAAGTATTTCTGCAGTGCTTCTTGGTCCCTTAAGCACCACTGCCACAAAACAAAACTCATCAAGCTTTTTGCTTTGTTCTTGAAAACAATGGGAATTGGAGGGAAAGAAAGGAAATCCACCAGGTGTTCTTCAGGTAAGGAAACAAACATTTGGAATCTCATCTTCAACACAGACACATTAAGATGCCTGCATAAATGTACTGGGATGAAAATGCCTGCTTGGACACACAGGAGCCACCTGCAGCTCTGTTTCTCAGCAGTCTGAAAATTTCTGCTTTCCTTACATGGAAAAGAAAAACTTTTCATGGTCAAATCAGAAGGAGAGGTTCCATCCCTATGATCACCCTCTACTCATTTGGCTACTCAAGTCAATGCATGAATGGTAGGCCCATCCCAGAAAGTGCCAGGAAAAAAACAGGAGGTTTTGGCAGGCTCTCCACATCACCAGGCTCTGGCTTGGTGACAGGCAGAATGTGGCTTGGGCTGGGAGAGAAACACGGTCACTGAGTGTTTCAGCAGCACTGCACAAGAAGCAGAAGAGACTCTGTGGCCTGTAGACCCTCATGCCCAGGTTTCAGGCACGTTTCCCAGTGAGAAGAAACTGCACAGGGGGTTAAGTTTCTCCCTAAAAACCAATGCCTTAGCAACTTTCTTGTGTTTGGGCTTCTTTTCTTCATGTCTGCAAATGTAACACCAGTTCTGAGAGGCTTGCCTTGTGTTTGAGGGGCATCTTCACAGACAGACAAGTGGAAACAACTTGAAACCCAAAGCAAATGTTGCCTGAGAAGAGCTGGGGAGTGTTTACCTGTGGTGAGGCTTGAGCTGTCTGGCAATCCCTTTCCATGATGTGCAGAAACATCCAGCTGCTCCCCAGAACTCAGTCCCTCTGGGCATACAGGCCTCTGGAAACACCTGACAATTCCAGCCTTTCTCCTGCTCAAGAGCATCTAACCTAAGCTGAGCTCCGGTTTCTTCAGCAAGGCCAAGGATGCTCACTTCCATGCAGCTGACAGTGTCCATGGAGCTCAGCAGGTCTTTCTGATACTCCTTAGGCCAAGGAATTACAGTGTAGATTGGCAAGACATCAGCTGATCCTTATCCAGCGTGGTTCATGTGGAACCAAGCTCTAACATGCTGACAAGTCAGAGGGAGAGAGCTCATTCTGCTTTTGCAAGATGGTATTTAGAAACATAAGACATCAACTTAGAACTATTCAAACCTCAATTTGCAGAATCCATCTCAAATAGACAAAAAGAACAATGGCAAGAGGCCTTGGAGTCTCCATAAAAATGCCCACCACTGTCATGATAACTCTGTACTCATGGCACTGAAATAGATGGTGACCAAAGAGACTTTGCTATTATCCTCTTTAACCCAAAGGAGAATTTCAAAGCCAGAAATGGCAATGCGCTCCCCTTGTGTACAAATAATTGATGCGGCTTTCTGTCCTTTCCCCACATCACCAGAGGTGACAAAGAGGGTTTTATCCTGACTCTCAGCTGAGCTCAGCCACTGGCCATGGTGGGGAGCTGGAGCCCTCCCTGTCATTAGAACTGTGCAGGCCAGGGATGGCCCTGCTCCTGTGGTAAAGAAACACAGCACCGGTGTCAACTGCCCACGCTGGATCCCAGCCCAGGCACCTGCCTGCAAGCTCATCAACTTGTTAAAGTACCCAGAAACAGCCAAGGGTTTGGCAACTGCAGTCGGAGAAAAACACATCCTAAACTTATCCAGGCCACCCACACACATGACTGAACAATGTACAGATGACTTGAAAGCCTGAAAGTTTTGAAGACCCACAGGATTTGGAAAAGATGCTACAGAATGGAAGAGAAGAGCTGTGTTTAAAAAATGAAAAAGCAAGCAGAACTGCTTGAGCATTGCTTTGATAGTAGGGTTTTTTCTCTTTTTCTTTTTTGTTTACTTTTCTTTTTCCTCTTTTTCTTATGTTTTCTAGAAAATTGAAACTGGGAAGGTCTAACCTCCATTTCTCAGGATATTTATCACATGTCTGCCCTCTCCACTGAAAAATTATTATCCTTCAGAAACAGAGTTCCAACATTGTTCAAAAAACAAGTGAGAAATGCCAGACATGGCTGGAGGCCAAAATGGCAGGTTTCTGAACTGGTTAGGTTTCTGAACTGCCCCTTCCCTTTCTGATACAACCAAAGCTACAGCAGATGCTGATGTATTGCAGGGGCATTTTTAGGAGGGGACCTTGGTGGAAGTGGTGCCAGCAGATGGCAATGGGATTTTGTCCAATGGCACACAGAACACGGGACAGTTGAGAAAGACAGTGGGATCAGTGAGTATTTGCACCTTACCAAGACAGGAGTTGCATTCCAGGAAGGAACTTCTCGTTCCACCATTTCGATGCCCACGATTCCCAAAGACCATATGTCCACTTTGGGGCCACATGGTTGACCTGTCACCACTTCAGGTGCCAGCCACCCAGCAGCGCTGGCCACGGAGCTCCGTCTGCCCTGCTCAGGGCTGAGCTGAGCAAAGAGGCCAAAGTCAGCTGTGGAGAAAACAACAACCCATGAAAGCCAGCTCCAATTAGGAAACCAAGCAAAAGAATTCCCCTCTCTCAGGCTCAGAATGTGCTCTTGGATCTCCTGGAGAACTGTCCACGCTCGATTTCCTTGGGGCTTTAGCCAAGGGAGTATGGAATTGGCCACTTCCAAAAAATCCCAGGTTTCTTAACGCTGCTCACGGCAGTGGACTTCATTCCCCTGAGGCTTTAGATTGTAGCTCCCTCTGTCTGGAAGGGACACACACAGAGCAAGGCCACTCTTGACTGCTTGTGGTTCCTTATACCTCTGTGCACGTTGCAACTGTGCCCTCAGCTCGCAGCAGGGGTCCCTGCACTGCCACCAGCACCATTTTTGGGGAGCTGGCAGTCACTCCAAGCAGCCCCACACCCACATCCCTGGAACGCTGCACCTGACCAAGAATATACTGACCCAGTTTGACAGAACCGTCGGTTCTGAGAAGGATGTTGCTGCTCTTCACATCTTGGTGGATAACATGGTTTGAATGAAGAAAATCCAGTCCTTGCAGGCACTGAGAGAGAAAACAGAAAGTGGTGGGCAAAAAAGAGTGATGTGATTTCATCACACAAGAAAGGAAACAAAGAATATAAAAGATTCCCTCTCCAGGGGAATGGGGAGTAATGGCAGAACAGTAATGGCCACTGAGAGGAAGAGCTTGCTGCTCCAACACCTGCAGAGCAGGACCTTTCTGAGGAAAGGCACATCAGCTTTTGAAAGAGCAACAGCACCTGTTGTAGGCTGTCCCCTGCCAACCAGCCAGGATGACTCCTGCTGCAGTGGACATGATTTTTCCATGCAGAGGACAAAGGAGGGGTTTTGAAAGGAAAAGTCCCTCCCTTTGGTGGGAAGCGGATCACTTTTGGGTGGGAGGCTGCATGACAAAGATTTTCTTGCAGGCTTCAGCATAGGCTTGGAAGTATCACACCAGTCACTTTCTGGAACCAAAGAGCATTTTGTCTGCACTACTATCCTTTTCAGCTGAGGACAGTGAGAAATGAGTCTTTTTTCTTTGCTGATCATTTCAAATCCTGTCACCAGCACCTTTGCTTTTACAGGCAAGGAATGCAGAGAAGACAGACTCCAGGCAAACATTTAGAGAGGCAAGGTGGAGAACAGCAAATACAAATACAAGAGACAGAGCGAGAATACAACAGCAGGAGATAAGAGTACTGGCACTGAGTACAGGGAGTGCAGGGGCACTGGCAGGCCTTTCACTTGAGATGCTTTTACTTGCCCATAGCATACCAGCAACACAGAAACAAAGCTCGGCACAGGAAACCTCCCCTGTTCTGAGCCCCTGTTTCCCAGACAATCCTGCCCAAGCCCTTGGAAACACAGATGGGATTGCTGACCTCCCGACTGATGGCTGCCATCTCATCTTCTGACAGGAAGGTTTAGCTGATGACATTGCTCAGAGTGCCTCCATCCATGTACTCCATAACCAGGGACAGTTCCTCACCCACAAGGTAGCTGAAAGAAGGAAACAAGGGTGTGGAGATGAATGTACATGGCTAGGTTGCTGTTTGGAAAAGACAGGTTGGTTCTTCTTTTCAGGTCCCTTTGAGACAAAGACAAAGGAATAGACATTCCCTCTTGGCTGTGCATTGTTTTCTATCTGTGCAGTCTCAAGGAGAAAGGCACAGCTGCAAAAAAGGAGATGTCTTAGATGGGCAGCAAGCAAAATGTGCAGTTTAGAAACAGCCCAGATAAAAAACCTGTCACGCATGGTGTTTCTGGAAAAAAGCACCTAGTCTTCTTGGCATGCATAGCAATGGAAAACAGTGGCAACAATCCAAGGGAAATCCTTGTTAGTTTACCTGGATGTAAGAAGACACTTGAAAAAAATCAAGCTCCAAAACAAAGTGGTGGCTGTGAATATAGAGATCATTGATTTAGTAAGACACGACTCATCTGGGTTTGTGAACAATTTTCAAATACCATGTGCCACGAAGACTCATGCAGACAAAATGCAATCTCTTCCCATCCACTGGAGATGAAAAGAGCAATAATAATTAGCCAATAATTACAGCTCTATTTTCTGCCAGTGACCAAAGTGGGATTTTACCTTGCCTGTTTGCAATATGTGAACAAATATTCATGGGACAAAAGCACAACTCAACTGTCTAAACAGTTGACCAGGTTGGGATTCCTGTTCACCTTCATGACCATGAGTTCACTGACTTTTAGTTCCTCCTTCCTCAGTCCTTGAAGCTGTATTTTCTTAATGGCCACCTAAAATGACATTGAAAATCAGTAACTTGAGAGGTTGGTGGCACGAGATCACAAGGCACATGGAGCGAGTGATTTTGCAATGACACAGCTGAGCTGTGCCAAACTGTATTGTGATTAGGCACTGCAGTAATCAGGAACTGACATTCCAACAGCCCATTTCTCTGCTCCCTTGGGAGCCAGTTACAGGACACGTGGGGCCACTGACATTTTGCCTTGTCCACTTGGTAAGAGTGGTGTCTCAGTTATCACTCACAAACCTCTGACCACACTCTCTGCTGCTTTGTTTGGGACTCAGAAGAAGGAATCCATGCCTTAATACTCTGTGGATACATCTTGTGATATGGGCAGGGCTTAGGGCTTTCAGGGACGCCTTGCAGATCTCACCCTACGTGCAGTTCCCAAGTGCAGCACTGCAGGTGGCTAAGGAACTACCAGTAACTTTCAGATGGATTTGCTGGCAGCCAGAAATGAGCATTCAGGACTCTGAAGCTGCAGCCCCAAAGAGCAGTGAGGTGCTCAAAGGCACCACCTTTGTTCTAGCAGTGGAGAGCGAGTGAGCGCGTCCTTCTCTGAAAGGAACCGCTGCCCTCCGTGCCTTCCTTCTGGCAGCTGAGGAGGACAAAGTCCCAAATGGGTTTTGTGTACTGGCCCCACTCTGTGCCAAACCGGTCACAAAGCGTCCACGGTACAGTTACGGGTCATAAATTCTGGTACAGTTTGTGCTGGTAATATGCCTAGGAAAGAAAGGTTTGACATCTTTTTTGACTTTCAAATGGAACCATGATTTGAAAAACCTAAGAGTTGGGGTTCCCCCCCCCCCACACACACACACCCCAAGTACTTCTCTTTGCAATATTACTCAGGGATTACACATAAAAGCCCACCCTGTAAAATACGTTGCAGATACTTTGCAAGAAGTGCAGCTTAGCAGCTAGAGATGATAACGTGGCTTAAATAACATTGCTTCTGCAGTGATGGAAACTCTGTCTACGCAGACATACTCAACAAGGTTACGATGGCTTAGCTCCTGTGCTCAAGTGAACGTGCATTTTAGAACTTCCCAAGAAGGTGAATTCAACCTCCTTCATTGCTCTCTGCTGGAGTCCCAAGAGAATTTCAGTCTGCTTTTTGTCATTTACAGCTGTCACTGCTTAGCTCTTGAACATGAGACTCCCTCATGACTGATGAAAGTTGTCTAGTTAAGAGTGGGTGAAAGACATGGTCTTGCTCTAGAAGGAGATGAGAAGGTTTCTGCAGTCTTTGTCATCTCTACTGCTTGTGATTTCTAGACAAAACCAGTGGGAAGTTTTCTGAAGGCAGTCCAGAAGCTGGCAATATGGACAGCTTACAGCCCAACACTTGCTGCAGTGCAACCATGGTGACACCAGAAAGGACTTCAAAAAATTCAAAGGGCAAACAAAGCAGTTGGAAGGAAAAGAACATGAACCATTATTCCATTTTTCTAATCTATCTTTCTTTAAATCATCATTTTCGTGCAGTTTCACGGCTTGCAGTGGTATCCCTCCAAAGGAATCTGAGACAGAGTAAGCTTTTGAATGGAGTAGAAGTGAGAAACGCAGGCCAAGTTGCCTTTTTTGCCATCAAATACCAGTTATGCTTGAACTACCCTTTGCTTAAGGTGCTTAGCTTACACTAAGAATTGATTAGCACATTTTGATGTGAGCAAATTTTACTGTCATGACTGAGTAAATTTTGCTGTCACTCAGAATTTTACTGTCGTCTGAATAGCAGTGTTTGTGTCAAAATAGTATTTTGTCTCCTGTATCTGCAGCAGGTAAGCCTTTTGCTGTCAGCAGTGTTGCTTAACCTTTCATGTCATATCCCTCTTCACATCCATCTTCTGCTTAAGGGTTATTAATCTACTTTAGAATTGGCAGGTGGAATAAAACTACTTTTCCTTTTTGAAAGCTAATGCCATTTGACCTACTTACAGCAAATAATTCATTAATTGCAAGTCCCCAGCTAGCATCTTTTAGGCCTATTCTAACCTTCTAAAGAAGTAACAAAAGCACTCTCCAATACTTGACTTTCTTAAGCACACAAAATGCTTCCCTCCTTTGCAGTTGGCATCTCTCAAATGAACGATGTCTGCAGTATTTTAACGTGTGCCATATTTAGCCAAGTCATTCAAAACAAACAAAAAGCAGTCCCTTCAATTCAGAAATAGTTTTCAATTGTTCTTGAATATACAAAACATACCCTTACCGTACACATTGCATGCAGATTTAATGGTCGTGAAAGCAAACCCTATGTTTCTCTTGTGATAGAAGGGTTTTCCACAGTTTTCCACAATTGTTCTTGGCACAGTTTTCTACTGATGTGACTGTTAGGAAACTTGAAAGTACTTCTAAGGTACTGTAGTAAGCAGAAAAGGAGGAGAGGTTGTGCCTTATTTCTGGCTTCCTTTGGTTTTCCTTCTGGTTTTCTTCCTCTTGCTCTTTTTCATGTCACCTTTCTAGATATTGTGATTTAGATTGGTAGTTTACTAAGCTGTGTTTTCTGTCGGGAATTCTTGTAAATTCCAAAAGGAACCCAACTGGTGAATAGGCATCTTGTTATGATTTGCTAGCTACATAGAAAATCTTCCTGCTGCTCTAAAATGCTTTGATTTGATAGGCATTTTTATCACCATTCAAATGAAAAGAGAACGGTTCCTCTAGTCACTACTTTTGTACTAGATTCAGTTCAGTGTTCACTAACGGTGCAAAAAAGTCCTGCTGGAAGAAAGGATCTGCATAGAAATTGACCAAGACAGGTGCTATATGGGTCTTGGAAATGTCTGAAGTTTCTCTACTTTTCTGGCAGTCTGTCTTCACAGCAAGACTTGAGGAGGGCTTTTGCTAGCATTTCTTTGACAGAAAGCAAGAACAAAGCAAGCAAAATGGAGCAGCAAAAGAAGATAGCAGCAAAAGGCACATTATCCCCTCTGTTATTCATGCATCAATGGAGTAGACCATCTATGCATGCCACCGGCAAAACTATATACAATCACGAACGGAGACGGGACATCCGGACCAGTGACATGAGCTATTTATTCAGCACATCGGTCTCAGCACATTGTTAGACCATGGAGACAGGATGTTAAGGGCTCGCTGATCCACAGGGAATGCCAAGGGGGTGTGACAATACAGCATAGCATAAAACCATCTCAGCCTAGATTTCAGCCCATCACACCTAGAGGAACACATATTATTAGCAAGAATTCTATCCAGTCATATGAAACACACGTGATGGTAGGTAAAACAAAGACTGGTTCATAAGAGACAGAGATCCATTCATACTAACCTTCTAAAGAGATGCATTAAATAACCTTTTTGCAATCCATAAGCCAGTTCTACAGAGATCTATTGTTATTTGTCATCTATGCTCTACTGCTTAGGAAACTTTTTTGCTGTATTTGCAATGCTAACAAAACTTCTGCCTAAAGCCTACTCTTTTTAAACATTTCCTCAAAACCCTCTATGAATTCCAGCATATGCATACTAATAAACGGGGACTCCAGACAAAGGAGCAAATGCAGATGAATTTCAGGGAAGGAAATTAGTGGAGAGCTAACTGCAGTCCCTGGACTTCACAAGAAATGGTGTCCGGTAATCCCAACCAGAAAGAAATAGAACTCCATTTTCAAATGGCTTGTCATCTATGGTCCTCTGTACTTCCTATATGAAGGAACTGGTTTTGAATCAATCTTCAAGATGGGATGCCTAAAGACCTTAATGCCTCCAATTATTTTTTTTTACAGAAGATACTGTCTCAAAACCTCTTGAAAGCTGACTTTTTCTCTTAAGATGCCATCATTTAAAAGAGCACCTTTTCATTTAACAGGGTATTTCAAACATCATTTACGAATTTATACCAAAAGTAAGTAAGACCAAAAAGACCAAAAGTGTACTTCCACGAGCAAAACTCACCTGCCCTGCTTCTGGTAGGAAGATTACAGGAGACACTTGGCACTTTCAAACCAGCCCGACTTGGCACTGGTGGCGGCTTGGGTCTGGGAACCATCCTGCGTAGCATGGAATTTCAGGAGGAAGCCGGCCACTCCCGGCCACAAGCCCCTGAACAAAAACCTCGGCCCTTTTCCTTGGCAAACAAAACTTACCTTCCCCGCTTCTGTATGGCACATGGCAGGAGCCACTTGGCGCTGTCAAACCAGCCCGATTTGGCACTGGTGCCAGCTTGGGTCTGGGAACCATCCTGTGTCTCGTGGAATTAAAGGAGCCAGCCCCTGCTAGCCACATGCCCCCAAACAAAAACTTCGGCCCTTTTCCCCGGCAAACAAAACTCACCATCTGTGGTTCTGGATGGCAGATTGCAGGAGCCACTTGGCACTGTCAAACGAGAATGTCTTGGCACTTGTGCCAACTTGGGTCTGGGAACCATCCTGCGTTTTGTGGAATTGCAGGAGCCAGCCGGCCACTCCTGGCCACAGGCCCTCAAACACAAACCTCGGCCCTTTTCCCTGGCAAAGAAAACTCACCTGCTCTGGTTCTGGATTGCAGGTTGCAGGAGACACTTGGCATTGTCAAAGCAGCCTTTGATGGCACTGGTGCCATCTTGGGTCTGGGAAACATTCTGTGTATCATGGAATTTCCAGAGCCAGCCGGCCACAAACTCTGGCCACAGGCCCTCAAACACAAACCTCGGCCCTTTTCCCTGGAAAACAAGACTCACCAGCCCCGCTTCTGGATCGCAGATTGCAGGAGACACTTGGCACTGTCAAATCAGCCCGACTTGGCACTTGTGCCAGCTTGGGTCTGGGAACCATCCTGCGTATTATGCCATTTCAGGAGCCAGCAGGCCACTCCCCGCCTCCATGCCCCGAATAAAATATTCGGTCCTCTTCCCTGGCAAAGAAAACTCACATGCCCTGGTTCTGGATGGCACATTGCAGGAGCCACTTGGCACGGTCACACCAGACCGATTGGGCACTGGTGCCAGCTTTGGTCTGGGAACCATCCTGCGTATCGTGGAATTTCAGGAGCCAGCCAGCAACTCCCGTTTACAGGCTCCCGAACACAAACCTCGTCTCTTTTACCTGGCAAAGAAAACTCACCTGTCCCGCTCCTGGATGGCAGATTGCAGGAGCCACTTGGCACTGTCTAACCAGCCTGACTTGGCACTGGTGCCAGCTTGGGTATGGGAAGCATCCTGCGTATTGTGGAATTTCAGGAGCCAACCGGCAACTCCCGTTTACAGGCTCCCGAACACATACCTCGTCTCTTTTCCCTGGCAAAGAAAACTCACTGCCGCTCTTCTAGATGGCAGATTGAAGGAGCCACTTGGCACGGTCACACGAGACGGATTTGGCACTGGTGCCACCTTGGGTCTGGGAGCCATCCTGCGTATCGTGGAATTTCAGGAGCCGGCCAGCCACACCCGGCCACAGGCCCCTGAACACAAACCTCAGCCCTTTTCCCTGGCAAGGAAATCTCACCTGCCCCGCTTCTGGATCGCAGATTGCAGGAGCCACTTGGCATTGTCAAAGCAGCCTGAGATGGCACTGTTGCCAACTTGGGTCTGGGAACCATCCTGCATATCGTGGAATTTCAGGAGCCAGCCGGCCACTCCTGGCCACAGGCCCCCGAATAAAAACCTCGTCTCTTTTCCCTGGCAAACAAAACTTACATGCCCTGGTTCTGGATAGGAGATTGCAGGAGCCACCTAGCACTGTCAAACCAGCCTTAGATGGCCCTGGTGCCGGCTTGGGTCTGGGAAACATCCTGCATATCGTGGAATTTCAGACGCCAGCCGGCCACTCCCGGCCATAGGCCCCCAAACACAAACCTCAGCCCTTCACCCTGGCAAGCAAAACTCACAGGCCCTGCTCCTGGATGGCAGATTGCAGGAGCCTCATGGCACTGTCAAAGCAGCCCGACTTAGCACTGGTGTCAGCTTGCGTCGGGGAACCATCCTGCGTATCATGGAATTTCAGGAGCCAGCCGGCCACTCCTGTCCACAAGCCCCCGAACACAAACCTCGGCCCTTTTCCCTGGCAAACAAAACTCACCTTGACGAAGTGAAGGGAGACGACCATCCGATTGATGAGCATCGAACTCCAATTTATTGATCCCGCTTACACACTTTTATAATGGTGTTAATCAAGCTCATACATATTACAAAACCCGAGCTCATCATTGGCCACAGATTACACACCAACCCCTACTTTGTTGCCGAAACCTGTGGTTTTCTTGTTGGGACTAACACTTGTTTTTCTCATCCTGTTATTGACTTGTTATTTATCATTCAAGGCCTCCATGTTTTTCACCATGCCTTTCTCACCGTCTCCTCAAGGACAAGGTGTTTACTGTTGTTAAGGGAAAGCCTGAGAACTTGCTGCTTACAGCTGCCTTTTATTTTTTAACCAGCTGTATATGTTCATGGCCTCTTTCTACAAGCCATGCTTGAGCAAAGCTCTCCACACTTCCCCCGTTTTTTTCTTTTTGCGCAAGGAGGTTAGTCTGCCAAGTTTTCTCTATCATCCTACTAACCATATTTTGAATACAATTAAAAAGACAAGGTAAAATAAGTAAAAGCATTAAAAGCACACCTAATATCCCTATAGCATATGTCACAAGGTTCCTTACCCACGGCCCAAGTCCCAAACTTTTAAGCCATTCATCAATTCCCAGTCCTTCTTCTTCTTTAAGATTGTGAAGTCCTTGCTGCAACTCTTTGATCTTAGCATAAATAGATACAGAGTGATCAGACAAATTCATGCAGCACATCCCTTCAAACTCTTCACACCGATGGCCTTGTGCTAAAAGCAAAAAATCTATAGCGACTCTATTTTGCAAAACAGCATGATTAACACTTTGTACATCTGCAGTTAGCATGTCTAAAATTTGTGACGTCTTATTTAATTCACCCTTAGTCCAGCACCCTAGTTGTTTTGCTAAGTCCATAGCTTTGTTTGCAGCACCTCCTGGCAAGATAGTTGAAACCACTATTTGTTTCAGCTCACTCCAGGACCGTGGATCTCCTATCTGACTACAGTCTAAGTCATGTATGCTACGCCTCGGTCTGCTTGCATTTTGGCTTAATTGCATTAGTATAGATACATTGGGGTGAAATAATGACAATTTACCCAAATAACAAGGTCCACCCTGTGGCCGGGCTGGTATACCATTCCAGGCTCTGTCCCCACAAATTGAAAATATCCCTGTGGGTAATTTCATCGGTGTCACGATCTTAGTGCCTTTACATTGGCTGTTAAGTTGCTGGGACACTGTGCCCAGACTCAGAGATGAATCTAGAGTAGCCCATGTTCCTCTCTGCTGGTTTAATTTTTGAAGATTTAAAGGATCAAAGCTGAACCATCCGCCATTTGAGGTGTTTGTCATACTGGCGTTTGCACTTCCGAAAAGATCCAATTCCTCTGGGGGAGAGTGCAAAGGAGTATTAAGTGATTGGATTAATAAACATTGGCGGTAGCTGTCACTTTGACTTGCAGTATACCCTTGTTGTGCGGGCAATTTAATATTTGTCATATTACGCATGCATAGAGTTCGGTTGTTGAGTAGACTGCAAAATTCTCGAGGAGACCATACTGGGAGTCCCACCAAGCATGTTCGAAATGGGTTAGTGACCCCTCCAAGGCTGAGACAAAGCGATGATTGGTTAATTTGTCTAGCAAGCATTATCCATATATTATCTCTAGGTTGATTAAAGTGTGTTACCCTTACATCTCCAGCCACCATTGCACTAAGCAATATAACAAAAATAAGCCTCATTTCTCTGCTCTCTTTTTTGTTTTCTTTTTCTTATCAGTCTTTAACCTTACTGTCCCTGACACTTGTAGTCTCCACCCCCGTAATCTCTTAATGCAGTGATCTAATACCTTATTGGGATCTCCTCTAATGGGTCCTACAACAGAATGCTGTGTTAAGGGCACCAATTTTCTACACCTAGCAGAGGCTATGTATGACTCACTTTGAGCCTTAACTCTTTTCAGAATACACTGGACCTCCCACCGATAGTAGGCCAAGATTTTCTGCTCGTGAGACTCATAAAGATCTAAAGCTGAAGCTGTATTTAGCCCTGTCTGACTCCATAGTTCCCGCTCCTAATTATGGTCCCATGTGTCCTTATAGTTACAAGTGTTACACCACAAACTCCAAAGCAACGACTGTTCCACCCAAAAGGTCCTACCATGACCCCCACAATATAGTGCCACCCAAGCAGCACAATCCGGGCTGTGGCATTCAAGGCAGTTCTCTCTTGCCGGTCCCCTTATGTGGAAAGATGATAATGATTCGACGGTGTCAATCAGCTCCCTAGCCGTCTGGCAGCGGCGTGTTACTGCCCTGTCAATCGCTTTCAAGTGTCCCTTCAGCTGTAGCAGTAGTGGTCGCAGGATCAGGGGTAGTTTCTTCTCCAGACATTCCTTGTCCCCTTCCGTGAGTTGATCCACCAATTGCTGCATCAAGAACAGGTTTACTTGGCAGGTACCCACAGTGCTCCTGTAGGGGTGGAAATACAGAGATATCCCCTTCCCCAGAACAGGACCTTAGCAGGATCCTTCCACAGCCCTGTTTTGGGGTCCCAGTATCTCACCCATATTTCGTTTTTCTGCTCAGCAGGCTCTTGTGGCTTATAGTGCAGTTCTGCCGGGGGTTGCCCTGCATCCCCAAATACACACAAGTGATTAATCACAAATAAACTTTTTAGCAATCTCGCCTGGGGGTCAGTTATTCCCTCATGCTTGGCTAAATACCTTTTCAAGGTACCATTTGCCCTTTCCATTACGGCTTGCCCTGTCGGGGAATTTGGGATACCTGTAATGTGTTTGATTCCCCAATTTCTTAAGAATCTCCCTATCCTCTGGCTGATATAGGCAGAACCATTATCCATTTTAATTCTTTTTGGTGTACCCATCACTGCAAAGCAACTGTACAAATGCCTTTCCACATGTATAGCTCTTTCTCTGGTCTGAGCCATTGCCCAAATATATTTACCATAAGTATCAATAGATACATGTACGTATCTTAGCCTACCAAAAGTAGGGACGTGTGTGACATCCATTTGCCATAATTCATTTGTTTGCAGGCCTCGTGGGTTTACTCCTAGGCCTAAACCACCACTCCCATTATGGTGACTACAAGTTGGGCAAGCCCTCATGATGGCTTTTTCTTCTGTGAGTGTTACCTTAAATTCTCTACTTAAGCCTTTTGCATTTTGATGAAACATTGAGTGAGCTTCTCGTGTCAATTGATGATTTGACAGGGGTGTGTTTTGGGTTGTGGTGACCAATCTATCTGCCCTATCATTCTCTTCTCCTAAACCGACATTCCATTTGTGGCTTCTAACATGAATTACAGCATAAGCGTGCTCCCTTGATCGTGTAGCCCTCTTTAGTTGCATTAATAGTTTATACAGTCTCTGGTTTTGTACCTCCTTTATGGAGGCATCTTCAATTCTTGCTACCACTCCTGCAGCATACAAAGAGTCTGTAACAACATTCAAAGGTTCCTTAAGCTGTGCCATTGCCCATACCACTGCTAACAGTTCCATGGTTTGTAGGCTGTCCACTGCTTCCACTTGCAGAAGGCGATGTTTCCATACTCCCTTTTCTTGCCAAGTTATTGCAGCAGTTCTTGACTTCCTGCCAGCGTCTGTAAATGCAGTAATGGCATCTGGTATAGAGGAGTTTTCTCGCTTTGGGTGAGTTATCCAGTCCCAGTCCCCTATCCACTGAAGCAAAGCTGGTCGAAGGTTGTCTGTTTCAATGGGGCAACATGCACCTAAGAGAGCTTCCTGCAGTTCTTTCGAATTACTCAAATACCAATCCAAAGTGTCCTTTTTCATCGGTATCCTAATGATAGCTGGTTCTGCCCCGGCCACCTGTAACATCCTTTCTCGGCCCCTCTTTATTAGATCTGCTAATATTTCAACTTTTTGAAGAAGAGTTTTAGTTTGCTGTAGCGGAAGGGAGATCCATTCTAGTATCCGTGTCTCCCCCGTTTTCTTTTTAAATTGTGTTAGTGCTCCAAGAAGATATTGTGGACCATTCCAAATAGTCAAGTCTATGGGTAGGTCTGGATCCCTTCTATAAACATGTCCATGTGTAACAGGTCCAAAATTTGCTGAATGACCTGCTGTTGTTTGTCAGTAATTCGCACCGGGCAGGTTGGGTCAGTTCCCTTTAGCAGCGGGGGCAACTCATTGAGTAGTTCGTTGGATATTCCCACTATTGGCTTTAACCACTGCAAATCACCCAAAAGTTTTTGAGCATCATTTAAAGTTGCCATCTTTGTTTTCAACTGCAATTTCTGAGGTTTTACGGTTTGCTCTGACATGGACCATCCCAGATATTTCCAGGGGGCTGTTGTTTGAATTTTCTCAGGAGCTATCACCAAAGAATACTGTGCCAGTGTGGTCCTTATTTTCTGGATTTGTTGTTCTGTGAAAGGCACAGGCTGAGCAAACAATACGTCATCCATGTAATGATATATCACTGTGGTGGGCCATTGTTTTCTTAATGGCTGCAATGCTGCATTAACATAAAGCTGACACAAGGTGGGGCTGTTGCGCATTCCCTACGGAAGTACGGTCCACTCGAACCTTTGATCAGGCCCTTCCCTGTTAATTGCAGGCAATGTAAAAGCAAACTGTCGCATATCCTGTGGATGAAGGGCAATAGTAAAAAAACAGTCCTTTAGGTCAATAATTAGCAGAGGCCAATCCATTGGAATCATGGCAGGGTTAGGTAATCCAGGTTGTAATGCGCCCATAGGCTCCATTTGATCATTAACAGCACGCAAATCGTGGAGCAACCTATACTTTCCTGACTTTTTCTTTATTACAAAAATTGGAGTATTTCAGGGGCTGGTAGATAATTTCAAGTGTCCCTGTTGAAATTGTTCTGACACCAGATGATGTGCGTGTTGAAGACTTTCCTCTTTTAAGGGCCATTGCTTAACCCATACCGGGGTGTCAACAGTCCAGGTGATGGGAATTGGGAAAGTCCAAGCAATGGCTTTCACTCCAAAGGGTGTTCATTAGTTAAAACTACCCCCAACTGAGCCATAATGTCCCGTCCTATAAGGCATTGCACAGTAGGCGGTAACTGGACTACTGCAAAAATAGCAGTTAGCTGTTTCCCATCTATGTGAACTCGGAGAGGAGGTGAACGGCTAGCCAGGGTAAATCCTCCGACCCCGGTCACTGTGGTGGCTGCTGGCTGCAAAGGCCAGTGTTGGGGCCAGCAGCTAGGGCTAATGATGCTGGAATCTGCTCCAGTATCCAGTAGACCTGAGAATGACCTTTTTTGTCCTTTGAACTCTACTTCCACACTTTTCTTTGGTCTCTCAGAAGGGTTTAAAGTCAACAAAGTAAGGCCTCCAGTGGAACCAAAAGCACTTTCCCCCCTGTCTTGTCCTTTTATGGGCTGCATTCCCTTAGTCATTTGCTCAAGTGGTACTAGCTGAGTGATCCTCTGTCCCTCATTGATTTGAAGTGGGGGAAAAGGGGTATATGCCATCACCATAATCAATCCTTCATGCACCTGTCAGTACTGGCCTATCTCTGCCTCCTCCTGGTGGTGGATTCGCCCATTCTCTGGTTACCTTGGATTGTGGTATAGAATTGCTTGCCCCTACACCTTCCCTAGCTACAGCAACCATGATCCTAGCCTTAGCTTTTGCTTTTTAATCCTCCCTCCTTAAATACACCTTCAATGCCTCTCTTAATAACTCATTTATGTCCTTCTCTTGCCAATCTTCCATCTTTTCCAATTTTCTCCTTATATCAGGCCAAGATTTGGTAACAAATTGGACTTCTAGTTACCATTTGGTAATTGGACTTTTAGTTAGCATTTGACCTTCTAGGGTGTCTGGGTCTATTCTAGAGTACAACTGAAAGTTCCGCCTTAGGCGATTAAGCCAGGCAGCAGGAGCTTCATCCTTCTCTTGTGCACCCTCAAATGCCAATTGGGTATTAGTTCCTTTGGGAACTGACTCTTTGAACCCCCGTATTATCAAAGACCTATATTCCATCATGGCCTTCCTCCCCTCCTCCTGGTTAGGGTTCCAGCTGGGCTCAGTTAGTGGCAATTTCTGTTCACCTGATGGCACCTGGGGTCCTGGATGGTTCTCTTTCTCCCAAATTCTTATGCCAGCCGCCCTAATCATCAGGACCTCTTCTGGGGAAAATAATATACTCAGGATGGAATTCATCTCCCCGCGAGTGTAGATATTTGGACCTAGAAATTGATCCACTTGGTTGGCTATGCCCACTGGGTCCTCAACCAAATGCCCCAACTCTTTCATGAATCCTCTCACTTCAGAAGCAGTTAGGGGAGCATTCACAAAGCCAACACCTCCTGCCACTCCTCCCATAGGAACCTCTCTGAGGGGAAAGAGTTTCTCTGCCTTGGAGGTCTTGGATCTGGTGCTACAGTATGGCCCATCTTCAGATGCCAAACTACTTTGAGGGATATCTGGGTTACCCTGAACGTTCTGCCCATCAGCAGGTGTATTTGCTGATAGCTGTTTATCAGGCGAGGAGGCATTTGTGTCCCAACTAGGAGGAGGTGAAAGGACAGCAATAGGAGGGGGAGAAGGGCCTGAGTAGATATTAAGTGGAGCTGGAGAAGGGGTGGAGAATGCAGCAGGTGGAGTAGGCGCTTGTGGTGGTGCAGAAGGAACTGGAGGAGATACTGGGTTCATCATAGCGGAAGCTGAAGAGGTAGAAGGAGGAGTTTGAGCAGGTGGTAATGAGATGGCAGCTGAGGGAGGAACTGGACCTGCCATTTGAGGTGCTTGAAGAAGAGGATTATAAGGTGGAGGGGCAGAAGGAGGCAAATAATCCAGGGAGTCCCATCTTTTACTAGTCCTATCATCCCCTCCTTCAGTCCCCTCTTTCTTTCTCTGTACCTTACAAATTCGCACCCCTTCATCCCCAACAGCGCTCTTTACCCAGCAAGATACATACAGTAATTGCTCAGGATCAGTATCGCCTCGAGCTGTCAGATAATTATTTAATTGTTGGCACATCCACTTATCCTTTGTCCCACACCAAGGCTATCCTCCTTGCAACTCTAATTCTGGCCCCACTTCCATACAATAATGAATCATTTTCACTTTATCTAATCCCTCCGTGGCCTCTATAGAATCCCATTTTACTAACAGTTCTCCTAAGTGACTTCTGGGAGGTATATCTCTCAGTCTCTTGCCGGTCTTTTTACTATTACACCCTCCCATTTTCCAGGTCTCAACAGTAAAAAAATCCCAAAGGTGCCTTCACTAACCGGTAATTTAAAAAAAAAATCTTGTTTGAGGAGCTTCAGCCTCCTCCACTGAACTTCAAATTTCTGCCTGATGCTCAGGACTTTATACTGAAACAACTGCACAATCTCTTGATTGCCCAACTTTCCCAACGTCAGGTCTTACATCTATGGGGAATTGAACACACAAAACCTCGGCCTAAGAATCCGGGTCGTGCCTGACTCCCTCAGTCAGGAAAAACAACTGCCTGATTTTTAGTTTGCCTAACCTGCCAATATTTAGGCTTCACCGTATCAGGACTTAGAAGCAAACGACAGCCTCCTTCGCTGGGGTTTGTGCCTGACTCCTTTGTCAGGACTTACTTTGCCTGCAGGGCTTGTGAGCTACCCGAATCCTTCTCGGGACTGACAAATCCTACCCAAATCCTTCTCGGGACTTCCAAATCTTACTCGAATCCTTCTCGAGACTTACAAATGCTACCTGAATTCTTCTCGGGACTGACAAATCTGCCTGACTTCCCTCTGTCAGGACTTACATTGGGTGCGTGCCACTCATACAACTATTCCCTCCGCACGCCTGGAGGGGGGGCCCCTTTATTCCCCCTTGGGAGATGACTCACTCACACTAATTCCACTCGCTTTCCCCGGTTCCCGGCCGGCTTTCTCGCGAAAGTTCGGAAACGCGGTACTGAGGGGCCGCTCTCGCTCCAAAGGTCCGGCTGCCGGCCCTCGTCTCACTCACACACACATGTGCACGTCTCCCACTCCCGCCACCGGATTTCTCACCAGTCCGGTGCTCCGGTGCTCCTCTGCGTCGCTGCTTCTGAGTCAATCCCTCTGGTCCTGGTAGCCAGCTGTCCTGGAGGTCCAAGATGGCCAGTCCTGAGTCCTCTCCCGGCGTGGCTATTCCGGACGAGCGCCCCATCTGAAATAAACAGGGCCAGGAGACTTCTTCTCCTTTTTAATGCCTTTATTAAAAGTGATCAGCTCAAGGATTGGGCAGCTCGGCAGGGCTGCAGTCCCCGTCGTCTCTCCCAGGGCGACCCAGAGGAGGAGGATAAGCACAGCTCTGTCCACCAGGGGCAGTGCTGGGGGATCACGTCCTCGTGGGAGCCTTTAGGGCGTGGCGATCCCATCAGATTTTAATTTTGCTGGCTGTCTTAGCAGGCCCTCATCTCCAGGGACGACTCTCAAGGTCAGGGCGAGAGGGACTCCGAAGGTGTTCAGCATCTCTGCAGGCCCAGCACTCCGCTCCTCTCGTCCAGACATCACTCCAATCTCTCAACTCTGAGCTGGCTCGTTGTTTTTGGGGTTTTCTCAGCGCATTCGGAGCAGGGGTGGTCCCACACAGCATGCTGGTCCTTGGAGTATTTTCCACATCCCTCCCCTCCAAAGTCTCTTCTCCTCGCTGTTGAGAGAGGTCCCCACCCTTCACTGTCTCAGAGCAGGGCCATTACCTCACCCCAGCCAGGGCTTTCACTGATACAAAAACAACCATTAACAACAGCGACCCGTAATTACCATAACACAGGCAGCACCCCAGCAGCAACAGTGGGAACCTTTTTCTCACAGAAAAAAAATCAACAGAATTGTTCATAACACCAAGAAACCCCAAATCCCCAAAATGTCCCGAAATCCCAAAACCCCAAATCCCAAAATCTTCAATTCCCAAAAACCCCAAGTCCCAAAAACCCCAAAATCCCCTCAAATAGTCCCCCAAAATGCCAAAAATCCCCATTTTATGCCCCAAAAACCTCAAATCCCAAACATCCCAAAATCTCAAATCCCAAAATCCCTAAAAAACCCCAAAACTCCCCCAAAGTCCCAAACACCCCCCAAGAAATCCCCATAATTCCCAATTTTATGCCCCCAAACTCCCCCAAAACCCCAAATCCACCCCAAAACCCCCAAATTTTACCTCCCAAAACCCCATAAAAACCCCAAAAACCCCAAAATTCCCGCACTCACCACTCAGCACCTCCCCTCCACAGCCGCTGCTGGAGCTGCTCCAGAGCCGACTTTGGGGTCAAATCTGGGGATTTTGGGGCCCAAATTTTGGGATTTTGGGTCCAAATTTTCAGATTTTGAGGCCAAGTTTTCAGATTTTGGGACCAAATCTGGGCATTTTGGGTCCAAATCTGAGGATTTTGGGACCAAATTTTGGGATTTAGGATCAAAATTTTGATATTTTGGGTCCAAATCTGAGGGGTTTGGGACCAAATTTTGGGTCCAAATTTTGGGGTTTTAGAGCCGAATTTGGAGCTGATTTTGAGGCCAAATCTGAGGATTTTGAGGCCAAATTTGGGGATTTTGGGGCCGAATTTTGTGGATTTTGAGGTTTTGGGGCCAAATTTTGGGGTTTTTGGGGTTCCTGGGGTGGATTTTGGGGTGGATTTCGGGGATTTTGGAGCTCCTGCTGCAGCTGGGTCAGCGCCCGGCCCAGGGAGCCCTGGAAGGCCGAGAGCCCCTCCCGGAGCAGGAGCTGCCTGGGGAGGAAATTGGGGTGAGAAATGGGGAAATTGGGAAAATGGGGGAAAATGGGGATTTTTGGGGATTTTTGGGAATGAAAACGGGGATTTTGGGGCAGAAAAATGGGGATTATAGGTGGAAAATAGGGGGAAAAATGCGAATAAAAATTGGGATTTTGGGGTCGACTTTGGGGCCGAATTTGGGGATTTTGGAGCCGATTTTGGGACCAAATTTTGGAGATTTTTGGGGCTGAATTGTGGGGATTTTGGGACCAAATTTTCAGCATTTTGGGGCACAATTTTGGGATTTTGGGGCTGAATTTGGGGGGCTAAATTTTGGGGATTTTGGAACTGAACTTTGGGGCCAAACTTGGGGATTTTGAGGAGCTTTTTGGGGCCAAATTTTGGGATTCTGGGGCTGAATTTGGGGCCAAAATTTGGGATTTTTGAGCCAAATTTGGGCATTCTGGGGCCAATTTTTGTAGCCAATTTTGTAGCCAAGTTTTGGGGTCTTGGGACCAAATTTTCAGGCCCAATTTGGGGATGTTGGAGCCATTTTTTGGGATTTTAGGGCCCATTTTGGGGCCAAATTTTGGGATTTTGGGGCTGAATTTTGGTGGCTTGGGGCCAAATTTGGAGATTGGGGGGCTCAATTTGAGGATTTTGGGGCCGAATTTGGGCAGAAATTTTGGGGATTTTGGGGCTGAGTTGGGGGATATGAGGGGGTGAAATATTGGAACCGATTTTTGGGAATTCAGAGCCAATTCCGGGGATTTTGGGTCTGATTTAGGCGCCAAATTTTGGGGGTCTTGGGGCCAAACTTGGGAATTTTGGGGCTGAATTTTGGTGGTTTGGGGCCAATTTTGGGGCTGATCCTGGGGATTTTTGGGTGAATTTGGGAATTTTGGAGATTATCTGGGGATTTGAGGGCCAAATTTTGTGGCCAAACTTGGGGATTTTGGGGCTGAATTTTGGGGTTTTTTTGTGGTTTCAGGGGTGGTTTTTGGGGTGATTTTGGTGTTTTAGGGGCCCTTGGGAGGCCCGGAAGGCCGAGAGCCCCTCCCGGAGCAGGAGCTGCCTGGGGAGGAAATTGAGGGGAGAAATGGGGAAATTGGGAAAATGGGGAGAAAAATGAAGATTTGGGGGAGGAAATGGGAATTTTGGGAAGAAAAATGGGGATTTTGGGGGGAAAATGTGAATAAAAATGGGAATTTGGAGGGAAAAATTGGAATAAAAAAGGGGATTTTGGAGAACAAAAATGGATTTGGGGGAGAAAAATGGGGATTTTGGAGTAAAGGAAGAATTTTGGGAATAAAAATTGAAATAAAAATTGGTATTTTTGGGAAAAACAGGGGAAAATGGTATAAAACTGGGAATAAAATAGGGGATTTTGGGGAAAGGGGAATAAGAATGGGGATTTAGGAGAGAAAATGGAGATTTGGGGAATAAAATAGGAATAAAAATGGGGAAAATGCAAATAAAAATGTGGCTTTTTGGGGACAAAAATGTGGATTTTGGTGGGAAATGGCAATAAAAATGGCAATTTAGGGGGAAAATGGCATTTTGGGCAATAAAAATGAGATTTGGAGATTAAAAATGGGATTTTGGGGTTTTTTTGTGGAGGCAAATGGGAATTTGGGTGGGGAAATAGGAATTCTGGGTTTTTTATGGAATAAAAATGGGAATTTTGGGGATTTTTTGGGAGGGAAAAATGGGAATTTGTGGGAGGAAATGGGGGAGAAAAGGAGAACTTTGGGGGAAAATATCAATAAAAATGGGGATTTGGAGGGAAATTGAGATTTTGGAGGGATAAAAATGGGGATTTTGGGAGGAAAAGGGAATAAAAATTGGGATTTTGGGAATAAAAATGGAGGTTTAGGGAAAAGAAAAGGAATTTTGGGTTTTTTAGGTGAGAAATGGGAATTTGGGTGCGCAAATGGGAATTTTGGGTTTTTTATGGAATAAAAATGGGGATTTCGGGGAGAAATGAGGGAAAAAATTGGAAATTTTAGAGAAAAATGGGAATAAGAATGGGGATTTGGGGAAAAATGAATAAAAATGGGGAATTTATTTTGGGGTTTTATGGGATCTTTTGGGGGTGTTTTGGGCTGGATTTCAGGGATTTGGGATATTTTAGGATATTTTAGGGATAATTCAGGACATTTTGGTCTCACCTGGCGACTCCATCGGTGCCCATCCCCCGCTCCAGGTGCGTCCCCAGCTGCCCCCTCAGGTGGGACAGGAGGGGGGGCAGCGCCCCCCACACCCCCCCACGGACCCCAGCGCTCCTGGGGACCCCCAAAGCACAACAGGGACCCCAAAAATGGACTCGGGGACCAAAAAACACCAAAAATGCACCCCAAAAATGCACCCAAAAATGAGCTCAGAAACCGCCAAAACCCCCAAACCCACCCCAAACACGGCTCAGGGACCCCAAAAATGGACTCGGGGACCCCAAAATCCCAAAACTCCACCCCAAAAATGAGCTCCGAAACCCCCAAAAGCCCTAAGTCCACCCCAAAAATGGCTCAAGGACCCCAAAAACGGCTCAGGGACCCCAAAAGCACAACAGGGACCCCAAAAATGGCTCAGGGACCCCAAAATCCCAAAAATGCACCCCAAAAATGAGCACAGAAACCCCCATAATCCCCTAATCCACCCCAAACACGGCTCAGGGACCCCAAAAGCACATCAGGGACCCCAAAATCCCAAAAATGCACCCCAAAAATGAGCTCTGAAACCCCCAAAACCCCCCAAAACGGCTCAGGGACCCCAAAAATCAGATCAGGGACCCCAAAAATCAACTCGGGGAGACCAAAAAACCCCAAAATCCACCCCAAAAATGAGCTGAGAAACCCCCAAAACCCCAAAATCCACCGCAAAAACGACCCTGAAAATGAACTTGGAAACTCCGAACTACCCCAAAACCACCCCAAAAACCCCAAACTCCCCCAAAACCAGGTAAGGAACCCCAAAAATGGACTCGGGGCGCCCAAAGATTCCAAAATCTGCCCCAACCCCCCCCAATACCCCAAAAATCCCAAATCCAGCCCAAAAACACCTCAGGGACACAAAAAAATGGATTCAGGGACCACACAAACCCCAAATTCACCCCCAAACCCCAAATCCTGACCCTAAAATTGCCAAAATCCCCCCAAAAATCCGAAATCCCCCCTAAAAATTCCAAGTCCCAACCCTAAAATTTCCCAAAATCCCTCAAGGCCCCCAAACATTCCCCAAAATGCAAATTTCTGACCCAAGAAATCCCCAAAACCCCCAAATCCCCACCAAAATCCCCCAAATTCAAAATCTTGACCCCAAGAAGCCCCAAAATCCCCAATTTTGACCCCAACCCCGTTCCCCTCCCCCCTCGCCAGCAGGAGACCCTTCAGGGTGGGCGGGGCCACAGCTGAGGGGGCGGTGCCAGCCAGGAGAGCTCTGTGATTGACAGGTGTGAGGCCACGCCCCCAATGGCACCAGAAATCCCCTCAGGGACCCCAAAATGACCTAAAAACCCCCAAAATTCCCTCCCACCCCATTAAGCCCCACCCACCCACTGAGGCCACACCCATTCCTTTTGGCCACACCCACTCCTTAAAGCCCCACCCATTCCTTTGGCCCCACCCACCCATTTAGGCCACACTGACCCCTTTAAGCCCCACCCACTACTTTAAGCCCCACCCACTTTAGCCCCACCCAATCCCTTTCAGCCCAACACACCCCTTTATGCCACACCCAGCCCCTTAAGCCCTGCCCAGCCCTTCAAGCCCCACCCATCCCCTTAAGCCACACCCACCCATTTAGGCCACACCCCTCTGTTTAAGCCCCACCCACCCATTTAGCCCATCCAATCCCTTCAAGCCCCATCCACATTTTAAAGCCCCACCCACCCACTTAAGCCCCACCCACTCCTTTCAGCTCCGGTCATCCCCTTAAGCTTCACACACCCCGTTTAAGCCCCACCCTTACTTTAGGCCACACCCACCTTTTAAAGCCCCACCCACCATTTTAAGACCCACCCATTCCTTTAAGCCCCACCCACCTCTAATCCCCACCCACCCTTTAAGCCCCACCCCCTCTTTAAGCTCCACCCACCCCTTTACGCCCCGCCCACATCTTTAGGCCACACCTATACCCTTTAAACCACACCCTCACCTTAAACACTGCCCACCCTTTCTAAGCCCCACCCACCCCTCTAAGCCCCGCCTACATCCCAAAGGTCCACCCACCCCTTTAATCCTCACCTCCCTATTAAGCCCCACCCACCCATCAGGCCATGCCCACCCTTTTAAACCCCACCCATCCCTTTAAGTCACACCCACCCATTTATGTCACACCCCTCTAAGCCCCACCCAACATTTCGCTCACCTAATCCCTTTAAGCCCCACCCACCTTTTAAAGCCCCACCCATTCCTTTAAGCCCCACCCACCTCTAATCCCCACCCAACCTTTAAGCTCCACCCCTCTCTTCAACCTCCACCAACCTTTTAAGCCACACCCACTCATTGAAGCCACACCCCTCTGGTTAGGCCCCACCAAACATTTAACACACCCAATCCCTTCAAGCCCCACCCACATCTTAAAACCCCGCCCACATCTTTAAGACCCACCCATCCCAAAAAGCCCCACCCACCCCTTTTACCTCTACCCACCTCTTTAAAATCCACCCACTTCATTAAGCCCCACCCACACCTTTAAGACCCACCCACACCTTTAAGACCCACCCAATCCCTTTAAGACCCACCCACCCATTAAGCCACACCCACCCTTCTAATCTCCACCCACCCCTCTAAGCCCCACCCATTTAAGCCCTACCCAGTCATTTTTGCCACACCCACCTATTCAGCCCCACCCACTCCATTTAAGCCCAGCCTATTCCTTTAAGCCCCACCCACCTATGTTTAAGCCCCACCCACCTATTTAAGCCCCACCCGAATCTTTAAGCCACACCCACCCCATTTGGCCACACCTATTCTCATTAAGCCACACCCAGGCATTTAAGCTCCACCCACCTTTTAAAGCCCCCACCCACCTCTTTAGGACCCACCCATTCCTTTAAGCCCCACCCACCACCCTAAGCTCCACCCATTCTTTTAAGCCTCACGCACTCCTTAAAGCCACACCCATTCCCTTTGAGCCACACCCACCTCTTTAAACCCCACCCACCCTTAAGGCCCCACCCACCCTTTAGGCTTCACCCAATTAGGCCACACCCACCCCCTTTAATTCCTACCCATCCCTTTAAGCTCCGCTCACAATTTAAGCCCCACCCACATATTTAAGCCCCACCCATTCATTGCAGCCCCACCCACTCATTTAAGCCCCATCCACACCTTTAAACCCCACCCACCATTTAATCCACATAATCCCTTTGACCCCGACCGACCCTTTAAGCCCCACCCACTCCTTTAAGCCCCACCCACCTTTTAAGCCCCCCTCACATATAAAGTCCCACCCACCCGCTTAGGCCACACCCACACTTTAAGCCCCACCCATCTCTTTAAGCCACACCCTCCCCTTTAAGCCCCACCCACTCCTTTAAGCCACACTCACCTTGTGCTCTGATTGGCCAGTGCCTCCAGCACCCAAAGCACCGTCTCTGGGCTGTGGCCAATCAGTGCAGCCTGTAGGGGGCGCCATGTGTCAGAGCAGAGGGCGTGGCCTCAGCAGAGACACGCCCCCTTCCCCAGCCAGCCACGCCCACCTCAGCCTCTTCTGACCAATCTGGAGCCTCCTGAGCCTTCCTGGAGTGATTGTCAGCTCTGGGGTTCATTATTTAATTGATTAATTGATTAATTGAGGGGTTAATTAGGGGTTAAGGAGGAAGGGGTGTGGCTTACCTGTGTACGTGCCCTCTGGAGCTCCGCCTCCCTGGCCTTGCACAGGGCCTTGATTGACACCTGCGGAGGGGGAGGGGTTGGGGGAATTTGGGGATTTTGGGGGGTCCTGGGCTGATTTTGGGGTCCCTGAAGGGTCTTCCGGCCCCGCCCCTAACCCAGACAGGCCCCGCCCACTGTGTCAGGCCCCGCCCACTCACCAGCACTTCCGGCTCCGCCCCTGCAGCCAAGGTGGCCGACAGCTCCGCCGAGGATTGGCCCAGCCTGAGGGGACCCAAAACTCTTTTAAAACACCCAAAGTCTCCAAAAAGTGCCCCAAAATCCCCCACGTTTACACATAATCCACTCAGGAACCACAAAAATCCCATCAAGAACCCCAAAGTCTCCTCAAAATCAGCCAAAATCCCTCAAAATTTCTTCAAAATCCCCTTAGGAACACAAAATCCCCCCAAAATCCCTCAAGTACCCCCAAAATCCCTCAGGGACCCCAAAATCTCACCAATTTCCAAAAAAATCACCTCAGAAACCCCAAATCCCCTCAGGAACCCCAAAAATCTCCTCAGAATGCAAAAATTGCCTCACAATCCCCCAAAATCCCCTCAGAGACCCAAAACTCCCATCAAAATTTCCTCATAATCCTCCAAAATCTGAAAATTCCCACCGGGGACCCCAAAATCCCCTCAGGAACCCCAAAATCCCCCAATAACCCCTCAGGGACCTCAAAATTCTCTTACAATCCCCAAAAATCCATCAGGGACCCCAAAATCTCCTCAAAAACCCCCAACATTGGTCAAATTCCCCCCAAAATCTCCTCACAATTGCCCAGATCCCCTCAAAATACCCCAAAATCCTCTCAGAAACCCAAAAATCGCCAAAAATCCCCTCAGGGACCCCAAAATCTCCTCAAAAATCCCCCAAAATCTCTTCAGAAACCCCAAATTGCCTCAAAATCCCTCCAAATTTCCTTAAAATTCCCCAAAATTACAATGTTTTATCCAGGGACCACAAAATCCTTTCAAAATCCCTCCAAAATCCCCTTAGAGACCTAAAAATTCCCTTAAAATCCCGAAAATTTCTCAGGGACCCCAAAATCTCCTAAAAGTCCCCCCAAATCCCCTCAGAGACTCCAAGATCCCTTAAAAATCCTCTCAGCAACCCCAAATCTCCTCAAATGCTCCAAAATTTCCTCAAAATCCCTCAAACGTTTCTCAAAATTCCCCCAAATCCCCTTAAGGACACAAAATCGCCCCAAATCCCCTCAAATTCCCCAGAATCCCCAAAAGAATCCCCCGGGGACCCCAAAATCCCCTCAAAACCCCCAAAATCACTGAAAACCCTTCAGGGATCCCAAAATTTCCTCAAAATTCCCTTAAAATGCCCCAAAATCTCAAAATTTCCACCAGGGACCTCGAAATCTCCTCAAAATCACCTCAGAGACCCAAAATCATCTCAAAATCCCCCAAAATTCCCTCAGGGACCCCAAAATCGCCTCAAATTCCCTCCAAAATCCCCTCAGGAACCCAAAATTGCTTCAAAATCCCCCCCTAAATCCCCTCAAGCTCCCCAAAAATCCCCTCAGAAACACTAAAATTCCCTTAAAATGCTCCCAAATGCCCTCAGGAACTCCAAAATCCCCTCAAAATCTCCCAAAATCTCCTCCAATTCCCCCCAAATTTCCCTCAGGAACCCCAAAATTAACTCAGAGACCTCAAAATTCACTCAGGCACCATAAAATTCCCCAGACTCCCCTCAAATTCCCAAATTTCCCCAAAAATCCCTTCAGAAACCCAAAATCACCTAAAATTCCCCCAAAATCCCTTCAGGAACTTCAAAATTGCCTCAAAATCCCTCAAAATTTCCTTAAAATTCCCCAAAATCTCAAAATTTCCACCAGTGACCTCGACATCTTCTCAAAATCCTCAAAAACCCCTCACATTCCCCCAAAATTTCCTCAGAAACCCCAAAATCTCTAAAAATCCCCTCAGAGACCCAAAATCGCCTGAAAATCCCCCCAAAATCCCCCAAAAAAACCCCAAAATTGCCTCAAAATCCCTCAAAATTTCCACCAGGGACCTCGAAATCTCCTCAAAATCCCCAAAAATCATTTCAAATTCTCCCCAAACCCGCCAAGGACCCAAAAATTCCCTTAAAATCCCCCAAAATCCACTCAAGGACCCCAGTATTTCCCTTATAATCGCCCAAATCCCTCAGGAACTCCAAAATCTCATTCAATTCTCCCAAACTCCCCGAAAAATCCCCTCAGAAACACCAGAATCCCCTCAGAAATCCTCCAAAATCACTCAGGAACCCCAAAAATCCACCAAAATCACCACAAAATACCCCAAAATCTCATCTAAATTACATTAAGGGCCCCAAAAATCCCTTGAAAACTGCTAAAATCCCTCAGGGACCTCAAATTCCCTTAAAATGCCACCAAATCCCTCAAGACCCTCAAAATCTCCTTAAAATCCCCCCAAATCCTTCAAAATCCCACAAAACACTTCAAAATCTCAAAAAATCTCCTCAGGAACCCAAAATCGCCTCAAAATCCCCCCAAATGCCTTCAGGAACACAAAATGCTTCAAAAATCCCCTCATGGACCCCAAAACCTCCTCAAAACCCTTCAACATTTCCCAAGATCCCATTAGGAACACAAAATCCCCTCAAAATCCTTCAAATTGTCTCAAAATTCCCTCAGGAACCCAAAAGCCTCAAAAAATGCTTCAGGGACCGCAAATTCTCCTCAAAATGCCCCAAAATCTCCTCACAATCCCCAAGGGACACCAAAAATCTCTGGAAAACCCTTCAAAATCCTCCCAGATCCCACGGAATCCTCCAAAATCCCCTCAAAAATCTCCCAAAACCCCCTGAGGGGCCCCAAAATTCAGTCAGGGACCAAAACATCGAAAAATGCCCCAAATTCCCCATTGCCCATAGAAGGAAACACCGCAAGGCCCCGCCCCTTCCACCCTGCCCCCAGGCCCCGCCCCTTTTACCTTTTATGGATTGACCTCAGCGCCCCTCGCTGAAGCCCCGCCCCTCTCTGAAGCCCCGCCCCTCGCTGAAGCCCCGCCCCCAGCAGCCGCAGCCCCGCCCCTCGCTGAAGCCCCGCCCCTCGCTGAAGCCCCGCCCCCAGCAGCCGCAGCCCCGCCCCTCGCTGAAGCCCCGCCCCCAGCTGCCGAAGCCCCGCCCCTCGCTGAAGCCCCGCCCACCGCCGGCTCCAGCGAGGCCTCTGGGGGGGAAATGGGGACCCCAAAAGCTTTGGGTGGGAACCCCCAGATTTGGGGCGTGGGGGATCCTGGGACCCCAAACCTGGGGAAGGGGACCCCGGAATTGGGGGGAGGGGCCCAAATTTGGGGTTCGGGGGGGGTCAGGGGCCCCAAAATTGGGGAACGGACCCCAAAATCTGAGGGTGGCGACCCTAAAACTGGGGACGGGGACCCCAAATTTGGGGTTTAGGGGGGTCCAGGCACCACAAATTTCACGTTCAGGGGTTCTGGGATCCAAAAATTCAGAGGGACCCCAAAATTTGGGGGTGGGGACCCCGACATTGGGATGTGAGGAGGGTCAAGGAGCCCCAAATTGGGGTTTAGGGGAGTCAAGGACCCCAAAAATGGGCAAGGGCACCCCAAAATTTGGGTTTTGGGGGGGTCAGGAACCCCAAACATGAGGGAGGCACTCAAAATTTGGGGTGCGAAGCCCAAGATTGGCCTTGGGGGGGCTCTGGGACCCCAAAATTGGGGTTTGAGTTCATCAGGGAGCCCAAAATTGGGGTTTGGGGGGTCCTGAGAGCCAAAATTTGGGGTGAAGATGCCAAACTTGGGGTTTAGTGGCTCAGGGACCCCAAAATTGGGGTTTTGGTGGGTCAGGGAACCCCAAATATGGGGGGGGACCCCAAAACTGGAGTTTGGGGGGTTCAGGGATCCAAACCATTGGGGAAGGGGACCCCAAATTGTGGTTCAGGGGTGCTGGGACCCCAAAATTGGGGTGGAAATCCCAAAGCTGGGAGTTGGGGCCATCAGAGAGCCCAAAATTGGGGTCTGGGGGGTCTCGGACCCTAAAACTGGGGGAGGGCCCCAAAATTGTGGGGTTGGGGACCCCAAAATTGGGGTTTGGGGTACAGCCAGAGACCCCAAAGTTTGGCAATCGTGGGGCTCAGGGATCCCAAATTCGGGGTTCGGGGGGCTCAGAGACCCCAGGTTGAGTCGTGGGGACCCCAAAATTGGAGTTCGGTTGGTCCTGGGAGCCTAAAAGTCAGGGGAGACCGCAAAATTGGGGTTCAGCGGTCCTGAGACACTAAAATTGGGGAGGGGGACCCCAAAGTTGGGGCTGGGGTGTTCAGGGACCCCAAATTTGGGGTGGGGACCCCTCATTTGGGGTTAGGGGAGGGGCCGGGACCGCAAAATTGGGGTTTTGAGCGGGCAAGGAATCCCAGATTTGTGGTGAGGACCCCAAAATTGGGACTTAGGAGGGTCACGAGACCCCAGAAGTGGCGCGGACCCCAAAATTTGGGGGTGGGGAGCCCCGAAATGGAGGTTTTGAGGGTAGGAACCTTCGTGCGGCGGCCGCGTTTCCGGCCGGAGCCACCGAGGCGCTGCGCCGTTTCCTGTGCGTCCGCAATGGCGTCCCCCGGGCCCCGCGGCGCCCCCTGCTGGCCCGGCCGGGCCTGCGCCCAAACGGCCCCAAAGCGCCGGAACTGAGGGGAAATTCAGCCCCGGGCACCGGGCCGGGCCCAGGGATCCCCCACAGCCAAACCCGCCGAGCCTGGAGAAAACTCCACAAAATGTTCCAAAAGTGAGCCTCAAATGGATCCCAAATCCGCCCGAATTCACTCCAAAATCCCCTCGGATATCCCTGACATTGTCAAAAAATCCCAAAATCTCCCCAAAATTCCCTCCAAAAAATTTCCCCAAACCCCCCCCCCCACAAAAAAAAAAAAAAAATCCCCCCCCAAAAAATCCCCAAGAGGTCTCAAAAAAATTCACAAAAATTCCCCAAAAAAAATTCCCCCAAAGTCCCTGAGATTGTCCCCGATCCACTCATGATACCCAAAACTCCCCCAAAAATGAGAAAATTAAAAAAATAAAACCCAAAATTCCACAAAAATGAGGCTCAAATTTGACCCCAAAAATTCCCTGAAAAAATCCCCAAAACTCTCCAAAATTCCCCCCCAAAATCCCCAAAATTCAAAAAAAACGAGGCTCAAAATGGACCCAAATCTGCCCAAATTCACCCCAAAATTCACCCAAATCTCCCTGAGATTGTGCCCAGCGTTCTCACGATTCTCAAAACTCCCAATAAAATGAGAAAGTTTAGAAAAAAAATAAAATTCCACTAAAACGAGGGTTAAAATGGCCCCAAATCCTCCCAAAAATCCCCCCAAAAACTCTCCCCCAAAAACTCCCTGAAAAAATCCCCCCAAAATTCCCCCCAAAATCTCCCCAAAAAATCCCCCAAATTCCACCAACAAATTCCACCAACAAATTCCACCAAAATCCCAAAAAATCCCCCCAAAATCCCCAAATTCAAAAAAAAAAAAGGTTCAAAATGGACCCAAATCCACCCGAATTCACCCCAAAATCCCTGAGATTGTGCCCAGCGCCCTCATGACACCCAGAACTCTCAAAGAATCGAGAAAATTCCACCAAAAAACCAAAAGTTCCACAAAAATGAGGCTCAACATGACCCCAAATTCACCCAAATCTTCCTGAGATTGTCAAAAACCACCAAAAATTCCCCAAAATATAAAAAAAAATCCCCAAAAATTCCCCCCCAAATCCCCACATCAACCCCCAAAGTTCCCAAAAAACCCAAAAAAATCCCCCCCAAACCCAAAGTATTCCCCAAAGATTCACCCAAAATCCCAGAATTGCCCCCAAAATTCCCAAAAGAATCCCCAGGATTCCCCCTGACACTCACCCAAATTCCCAAAAAATCCCCCCAAAATTCCCCTTTAAAGGCCCCAAAGTCCCCAAAAAACCCCTGAGATTGTCCCCAACCCCCTCACGATTCCCAAAACTCCCAAAGTTTGGGGAAATCCCATAAAAAACCCCAAAATTCCACCAAAGTGAGGCTGAAAATTCCACCAAAAATTCCCTGAAAAAATCCCCAAAATTCCTCCAAAAATTCCCCCAAAAAATCCCCCCAGAACCCCAAAATTCCACAAAAACGAGGCTCAAAATTGACCCAAATCCACCTCAAGTCACCCCAATGTCCCTGAGATTGTCAAAAAATCCCAAAAACTCCCCAAAATATTTTCCAAAATTGCCAAAACCCCTGAAGAATCCCACAAAAAATCTCAAAAAACTCCCCAACAAAATCCCCACATTTCCCCCCAAAGAATCCCCAAAATTCCCCCAAAAATTCCCAAAAATCACCAAAAAATCCCAAAACTCCCCAAAGTCTTTTCCAAAATTCCCCCAAAACCCTGAAAATTCCCAAAAACCCCGCAAAAAATCCCCAAAATTCCCCCTCAAAATCCCAAAAAAATCCAAAAAAAATCCCAAAAATCCCCAAAACCTCCAAAAATCCTGCAAAAAATCCTCAAAATTCCCCCCAAAAATCCCCCCCCAAATCCACCAAATTCCCCTAAAAAATTAAAAAAAAAAACCCAAAATTCCCCAAAATTCCACAAAAACGAGGCTCAAAATGGACCCAAATCCGCCCAAATTCACCCCAAAATTCTCTCAAATATCCCTGAGGTTGTCAAAAGTTCCAAAATTTCCCCAAAGTTTTATGAAAGTCACAATTTAAACCCCAAAAATTCCCATTTCAAACCTCAAAATCCCCAACACTCCCCCCCCAAAATTCCCCCCCAAAATTCCCCCAAGCCCAAAAAAATTCCAACATTTTTCCAAAAATTTCCAAAGAAAAATCCCAAAAATTCCCCCATAAATCCCCCCAAAATTCTCATATCAAACCCAAAAATTCCCCTTTAAAGCCCCAAAACTCCCAAAGAACCGAAAAAATCCCCAAAACCCCAAAATTCCACAAAAATGAGGCTCAAAATTGGCCCCACATTCTCCCAAATTCACTCAAAATTCACCCAAATATCCCTGAGATTGTCAAAAAAATCCCAAAATCTTTTCCAAAATTCCAAAAAAAACCTGAAAATTCCCAAAATTGCCCCCAAAACTCCCGGAAAAAATCCCCCCAAAATTGTCCCCAAAATCTCTCCAAAAAATCCCCGAAATTCTCCAAAAATTTCCCTGAAAAAATCCCCAAAATTCCACCAAAAATCAAAATAATCCCCCCAAAATTGAAAATAAACGAGGCTCAAAACAGCCCCAAATCCGCCAAAAATTCCCCCCAAATTCACCCAATGTCCCTGAGATTGAGCCCAACCCCCCGCGATTCCCAAAAATCCCAAAGTTTGGGGAAATCCCACAAAAAAACCAAAACCCCACAAAAATGAGGCTCAAAATTCCCCCCAAATCCTCCGAAAAATCCCCAAAATTCCACAAAAACGATGCTCAAAATTGACCCTAAATCCTCCCAAATTCACCCCAAAATTCCCTCAAATATCCCCGAAATTGTCAAAAAATCCCAAAACCTTTTCCAAAATTCCCAAAAAAACCTGAAAATTCCCCCAAAATATCCAAAAATCCCCGAAATTGCCCCAAATCCCCCCAAAAATCCCAAAAAATGCCCAAAAAATTCCCAAAAAATTCCACAAAATTCCTCTAAAAAAATCCCCAAAACCCCAAAAATTCCCCCAAAATCATCCAAAGTTCTCCCCAAAAATCCCCAAAAAATTCCCAAAAATCCCCAAAATCCCACAAAAATGAGGCTCAAAATGGACCCCAAATCTGCCTGAATTTCCCCAAAAATTCACCCAGATATCCCTGAGAGTGTCAAAAAATCCCCAAAACTCCCCAAAGTCTTTTCCAAAATGCCCCAAAACCCTGAAAATTCCAAAAGTCCTCACAATTCCCCCCAAAAATCCCAAAAAAATCCCAAAAAATCCCAAAAAATCCCCAAATCCCCCAGTCCCAAAAAAACCCCAAATCCCCCAAATCCCCCCTAAATCCCCAAATCCCCAAAAATCCTAAAATCCTTAAATGCCCAAATCCCCAAATCCCCCTAAATTCCCCCAAATCCCCAAATCCCCCAAATCCTCAAATCCCCCCAAAAAACCCCAAATCCCCAAATCCCCCTAAATTCCCCCAAACCCCCCCCAAAATCCTCAAATCCCAAAAAATCATAAAATCCCCAAATCCCCAAATCCCCCAAAACCCCCCAAATCCCAAAAAAAACCCCAAATCCCCCAAATCCCCCTAAATTCCCCCAAATCCCCCAAATCCCAAAAAATCCCCCAAATCTCCAAATCCCCAAATCCCCAAATCCCCCAATCCCCAAAATCCCCAAAATCCCCCAAATTCCCCAAAACCCCCCAAATCCCCAAATCCCCAAAAAAACCCAAATCCCCCAAATCCCCCAAATTCCCCAAAATCCGCAAATCCCAAAAAATCCTAAAATCCCCAAATCCCCCTAAATTCCCCCATATCCCCCAAATCCCCCCCAAAATCCCCAAATCCCAAAAAAACCCCAAATCCCCAAATTCCCCAATTCCCCCCAAATCCCCCCAAATCCCCAAATCCCAAAAAATCCTAAAATCCCCAAATCCCCCAAATCCCCAAATCCCCCTAAATTCCCCCAAAATCCCCCAAATCCCAAAAAATCCCCCAAATCCCCAAATCCCCAAATTTCCCCTAAATCCCCAAATCCCCCCCCAAAATCCCCAAATCCCAAAAAATCCTAAAATCCCCAAATCCCAAAAAATCCTAAAATCCCCAAATCCCCAAATCCCCAAATCCCCCTAAATTCCCCCAAATCCCCCAATTCCCCCCAAATCCCAAAAAATCCCCAAATCCCCAAATCCCAAAAAATCCCCCAAATCCCCAAATCCCCCAAATCCCCCAAATTCCCCCCAAATCCCCCAAATCCCCAAAAATCCCCAAATCCCCAAATCCCCCAAATCCCCCTAAATTCCCCCTAAATCCCCAAATCCCAAAAAATCCCCCAATCCCCAAATCCGTCCATTTTCAGCCTCATTTTTGTGGAATTTTGGGGTTTTTTTGGGATTTTTTTTGGGATTTCCCCAAACCTCGGGAGTTTCGGGGTTGTGGGAAGCTCGGGGACAATCTCAGGGACGTTGGGGTGAATTTGGGGGGAATTTTGGGCTGAATTTGGGCAGATTTGGGTCCATTTTGAGCCTCGTTTTTCTGGAATTTTGGGGATTTTTTTTGGGATTTTTTTGGGATTTTTCAGGGGATTTTGGGGGGGAATTTTGGGAATTTTTGGGGGAATTTTTTCAGGGTATTTTTGGGGATTTGGGGGGAATTTTGAGCCTCATTTTTGGGGAATTTTGGGTTTTTCATGGGATTTCCCCAAACTTTGGGATTTTTGGGAATCGCGGGGGGTTGGGCTCAATCTCAGGGACATTGGGTGAATTTGGGGGGAATTTTTGGCGGATTTGGGGCTGTTTTGAGCCTCGTTTATTTTCAATTTTGGGGGGATTATTTTGATTTTTGGTGGAATTTTGGGGATTTTTTCAGGGAAATTTTTGGAGAATTTCGGGGATTTTTTGGAGAGATTTTGGGGACAATTTTGGGGGGATTTTTTCGGGGAGTTTTGGGGGCAATTTTGGGAATTTTCAGGTTTTTTTTGGAATTTTGGAAAAGATTTTGGGATTTTTTTGACAATCTCAGGGATATTTGGGTGAATTTTGAGTGAATTTGGGAGAATGTGGGGCCAATTTTGAGCCTCATTTTTGTGGAATTTTGGGGTTTTGGGGATTTTTTCGGTTCTTTGGGAGTTTTGGGGCTTTAAAGGGGAATTTTTGGGTTTGATATGAGAATTTTGGGGGGATTTATGGGGGAATTTTTGGGATTTTTCTTTGGAAATTTTTGGAAAAATGTTGGAATTTTTTTGGGCTTGGGGGAATTTTGGGGGGGAATTTTTGGGGGGGAGTGTTGGGGATTTTGAGGTTTGAAATGGGAATTTTTGGGGTTTAAATTGAGACTTTCATAAAACTTTGGGGAAATTTTGGAACTTTTGACAACCTCAGGGATATTTGAGAGAATTTTGGGGTGAATTTGGGCGGATTTGGGTCCATTTTGAGCCTCGTTTTTGTGGAATTTTGGGGAATTTTGGTGTTTTTTTTTAATTTTTTAGGGGAATTTTGTGGATTTGGGGGGGGATTTTGGGGGATTTTTGGGGGGAATTTGGAGGATTTTTTGCAGGATTTTTGGGGATTTTTGGGATTTTTTTTGGATTTTTTTGGGATTTTGGGGGGGAATTTTGGGGATTTTTTGCGGGGTTTTTGGGAATTTTCAGGGTTTTGGGGGAATTTTGGAAAAGACTTTGGGGAGTTTTGGGATTTTTTGGTGATTTTTGGGAATTTTTGGGGGAATTTTGGGGATTCTTTGGGGGGAAATGTGGGGATTTTGTTGGGGAGTTTTTTGAGATTTTTTGTGGGATTCTTCAGGGTTTTGGCAATTTTGGAAAATATTTTGGGGAGTTTTTGGGATTTTTTGACAATCTCAGGGACATTGGGGTGACTTGAGGTGGATTTGGGTCAATTTTGAGCCTCGTTTTTGTGGAATTTTGGGGTTCTGGGGGGATTTTTTGGGGGAATTTTTGGAGGAATTTTGGGGATTTTTTCAGGGAATTTTTGGGGGAATTTTCAGCCTCACTTTGGTGGAATTTTGGGGTTTTTTATGGGATTTCCCCAAACTTTGGGAGTTTTGGGAATCGTGAGGGGGTTGGGGACAATCTCAGGGGTTTTTTGGGGACTTTGGGGCCTTTAAAGGGGAATTTTGGGGGGATTTTTTGGGAATTTGGGTGAGTGTCAGGGGGAATCCTGGGGATTCTTTTGGGAATTTTGGGGGCAATTCTGGGATTTTGGGTGAATCTTTGGGGAATACTTTGGGTTTGGGGGGGATTTTTTTGGGTTTTTTGGCAACTTTGGGGGTTGATGTGGGGATTTGGGGGGGAATTTTTGGGGATTTTTTTTTATATTTTGGGGAATTTTTGGTGGTTTTTGACAATCTCAGGAAGATTTGGGTGAATTTGGGGTCATTTTGAGCCTCATTTTTGTGGAACTTTTGGTTTTTTGGTGGAATTTTCTCGATTCTTTGAGAGTTCTGGGTGTCATGAGGGCGCTGGGCACAATCTCAGGGATTTTGGGGTGAATTCGGGTGGATTTGGGTCCATTTTGAACCTTTTTTTTTTTTTAATTTGGGGATTTTGGGGGGATTTTTTGGGATTTTGGTGGAATTTGTTGGTGGAATTTGGGGGAATTTTGGGGGGATTTTTTCAGGGAGTTTTTGGGGGAGAGTTTTTGGGGGGATTTTTGGGAGGATTTGGGGCCATTTTAACCCTCGTTTTAGTGGAATTTTGTTTTTTTTCTAAACTTTCTCGTTTTATTGGGAGTTTTGAGAATCGTGAGAACGCTGGGCACAATCTCAGGGAGATTTGGGTGAATTTTGGGGTGAATTTGGGCAGATTTGGGTCCATTTTGAGCCTCATTTTTTTTGAATTTTGGGGATTTTTGGGGGGAATTCTGGAGAGTTTTGGGGATTTTTTCAGGGAAATTTTGGGGTCAATTTTGAGCCTCATTTTTGTGGAATTTTGGGTTTTATTTTTTAATTTTCTCATTTTTGGGGCAGTTTTGAGTATCATGAGTGGATCGGGGACAATCTCAGGGACTTTGGGGGAATTTTTTGGGGAATTTTTGTGAATTTTTTTGAGACCTCTTGGGGATTTTTTGGGGGGGGATTTTTTTTTTTTTTTGTGGGGGGGGGGTTTGGGGAAATTTTTTGGAGGGAATTTTGGGGAGTTTTTGGGATTTTTTGACAATGTCAGGGATATCCGAGGGGATTTTGGAGTGAATTCGGGCGGATTTGGGATCCATTTGAGGCTCACTTTTGGAACATTTTGTGGAGTTTTCTCCAGGCTCGGCGGGTTTGGCTGTGGGGGATCCCTGGGCCCGGCCCGGTGCCCGTGGCTGAATTTCCCCTCAGTTCCGGCGCTTTGGGGCCGTTTGGGCGCAGGCCCGGCCGGGCCAGCAGGGGGCGCCGCGGGGCCCGGGGGACGCCATTGCGGACGCACAGGAAACGGCGCAGCGCCTCGGTGGCTCCGGCCGGAAACGCGGCCGCCGCACGAAGGTTCCTACCCTCAAAACCTCCATTTCGGGGGCTCCCCACCCCCAAATTTTGGGGTCCGCGCCACTTCTGGGGTCTCGTGACCCTCCTAAGTCCCAATTTTGGGGTCCTCACCACAAATCTGGGATTCCTTGCCCGCTCAAAACCCCAATTTTGCGGTCCCGGCCCCTCCCCTAACCCCAAATGAGGGGTCCCCACCCCAAATTTGGGGTCCCTGAACACCCCAGCCCCAACTTTGGGGTCCCCTCCCCAATTTTAGTGTCTCCGGACCGCTGAACCCCAATTTTGGGGTCTCCCCTGACTTTTAGGCTCCCAGGACCAACCGAACTCCAATTTTGGGGTCCCCACGACTCAACCTGGGGTCTCTGAGCCCCCCGAACCCCGAATTTGGGATCCCTGAGCCCCACGATTGCCAAACTTTGGGGTCTCTGGCTGTACCCCAAACCCCAATTTTGGGGTCCCCAACCCCACAATTTTGGGGCCCTCCCCCAGTTTTAGGGTCCGAGACCCCCCAGACCCCAATTTTGGGCTCTCTGATGGCCCCAACTCCCAGCTTTGGGATTTCCACCCCAATTTTGGGGTCCCAGCACCCCTGAACCACAATTTGGGGTCCCCTTCCCCAATGGTTTGGATCCCTGAACCCCCCAAACTCCAGTTTTGGGGTCCCCCCCCCATATTTGGGGTTCCCTGACCCACCAAAACCCCAGTTTTGGGGTCCCTGAGCCACTAAACCCCAAGTTTGGCAGCTTCACCCCAAATTTTGGCTCCCAGGACCCCCCAAACCCCAATTTTGGGCTCCCTGATGAACTCAACCCCAATTTTGGGGTCCCAGAGCCCCTCCAAGGCCAATCTTGGGCTTCGCACCCCAAATTTTGAGTGCCTCCCTCATGTTTGGGGTTCCTGACCCCCACAAAACCCAAATTTTGGGGTGCCCTTGCCCATTTTTGGGGTCCTTGACTCCCCTAAACCCCAATTTGGGGCTCCTTGACCCTCCTCACATCCCAATGTCGGGGTCCCCACCCCCAAATTTTGGGGTCCCTCTGAATTTTTGGATCCCAGAACCCCTGAACGTGAAATTTGTGGTGCCTGGACCCCCCTAAACCCCAAATTTGGGGTCCCCGTCCCCAGTTTTAGGGTCGCCACCCTCAGATTTTGGGGTCCGTTCCCCAATTTTGGGGCCCCTGACCCCCCCCCGAACCCCAAATTTGGGCCCCTCCCCCCAATTCCGGGGTCCCCTTCCCCAGGTTTTGGGGTCCCAGGATCCCCCACGCCCCAAATCTGGGGGTTCCCACCCAAAGCTTTTGGGGTCCCCATTTCCCCCCCAGAGGCCTCGCTGGAGCCGGCGGTGGGCGGGGCTTCAGCGAGGGGCGGGGCTTCGGCTGCTGGGGGCGGGGCTTCAGCGAGGGGCGGGGCTTCAGCTGCTGGGAGCGGGGCTTCAGCGAGGGGCGGGGCTTCGGCTGCTGGGGGCGGGGCTTCAGCGAGGGGCGGGGCTGCGGCTGCTGGGGGCGGGGCTTCAGCGAGGGGCGGGGCTTCAGAGAGGGGCGGGGCTTCAGCGAGGGGCGCTGAGGTCAATCCATAAAAGGTAAAAGGGGCGGGGCCTGGGGGGTCAGGGTGGAAGGGGCGGGGCCTTGCGGTGTTTCCTTCTATGGGCAATGGGGAATTTGGGGCATTTTTCGATGTTTTGGTCCCTGACTGAATTTTGGGGCCCCTCAGGGGGTTTTGGGAGATTTTTGAGGGGATTTTGGAGGATTCCGTGGGATCTGGGAGGATTTTGAAGGGTTTTCCAGAGATTTTTGGTGTCCCTCGGGGATTGTGAGGAGATTTTGGGGCATTTTGAGGAGAATTTGGGGTCCCTGAAGCGTTTTTTGAGGCTTTTGGGTTCCTGAGGGAATTTTGAGACAATTTGAAGGATTTTGAGGGGATTTTGTGTTCCTAATGGGATCTTGGGAAATGTTGAAGGGTTTTGAGGAGGTTTTGGGGTCCATGAGGGGATTTTTGAAGCATTTTGGGTTCCTGAAGGCATTTGGGGGGATTTTGAGGCGATTTTGGGTTCCTGAGGAGATTTTTTGAGATTTTGAAGTGTTTTGTGGGATTTTGAAGGATTTGGGGGGATTTTAAGGAGATTTTGAGGGTCTTGAGGGATTTGGTAGCATTTTAAGGGAATTTGGGGTCCCTGAAGTGTTTTTTGAGGCTTTTGCGTTCATGACGGGATTTTGAGACAATTTGAAGGATTTTGAGGGGATTTTGGGGGCCCTGATGGGATTTTGATGAAATTTTGTGGGGTTTTGAGGAGATTTTGGTGGGTTTTGAGGTAATTTGGAGGATTTTGAAGGATTTTGGGGCACTGAGGGGATTTTGAGTTTATTTTGAGGGATTTTGAGAAGATTTTGTGGTCTCTGAGTGATTTTTGGTGTTGCTGGGTTGTAGGGGCCCTGAAGGGAATTTCAAGGTTTTGCTGGATTTGAAGGGAATTTTGAGGGGTTTAGGGGAGATTTTGGGGTGCCTGAGTGGATTTTGAGGGGATTTTGGGTCTCTGGGGGGATTTGTTGGGTGATTTTGGGATTTCTCAGGGGATTTTGGGGGAGTTCGAAGGGGTTTGGGGGAAGTCTGAGGAGATTTTGGGGTCTGTGGGGGCATTTTTGTGGGATTTTCAGGGGATTTTGGGATCCCTGAGAGAATCTGGGGCTTTTTAAGGGAAATTCGGGGTCCCTGAGGGGATTTTGAGAAGATTTTGGGGGAATTTCAGGGGATTTTTGGTTCCTGAGGGGATTTTGTGGAGATTTTGGGGAATTTGTGGGGATTTTGGGAGAATTTAATGAGGTTTTGAGGAGATTTTGGAATTCCTGAGGGATTTGGGGGGGTTTAAGGGAAATATTGGAGTCTCTGAGTGGATTTCAGGGAGACTTGGGGGAATTTGAGGAGACTTCGGGTTCCTGAGGGGATTTTTTTGGGAATTTGAGGGGATTTGGGGGTCCCTGAGTAGATTTTGGGGGAGTTTAACGGGAATTTGGGGGGAATTTGAAGAGATTTTGGGGTCCCTGGTGGGACTTTTGAGATTTTGGCAGATTTTAAGAAAATTTTGAGGGATTTGGAGGCAACTTTGGGGCTCCTGAGGAGATTTTGGGGGATTTTGAGGAGAATTTCGGTCCCGGGTGGGAATGTTGAGATTTTGGGGCATTTGAAGGGAATTTTGAGGAGACTTTGGGGACCATGAGGGAATCTGGGGCATTTTAAGGGAATTTTGGGATCTCTGAGGGGAATTTGAGGGGATTTTGGGGGAATTTGAGGAGATTTTGGATTCCTGAGGGCATTTTTGGGGAATTTTGGGGAAACTGAGGAGATTTTGGGGGAACTTGAGATTTGGAGGTGATTTGGGGGAATTTTAAGGGAATTTTGGGCTCCCTGAGGTGATTTCGAGGGGATTTTGTGTTCCTCATGGGATTTTGGGAAATTTTGAGGGGTTTTGAGGAGGTTTTGGGGTCCATGAGGGGATTTTTGAAGAATTTTGGGTTCCTGAGGGGATTTGGGGGGATTTTGAGGCGATTTTTTTTCCTGAGGGGATTTTGGGAGATTTTGAGGTGTTTGGGAGTCTTGAGGGATTTGGGGGCATTTTAAGGGATTTTGGGGTCCCTGAGGGATTTCAGCAGTTTTTAAGGGAATTTTGGGGTCCCTAATGTAATTTAGAGGAGATTTTGGGGATTTGTGGTGATTTTGAGGGATTTTTGGTGTCCCTGGGGGATTTTGGGGGATTTCTGAGGGGATTTTGGGATCTTGGGGAGATTTTGGGTTCCCTGAGGGATTTTTGGGGTGTTTTAAGGGAATTTTGAGGTCTCTGAGGAGGAGTTTTGGGGATTTTAAAGTGGTTTTGAGGAGATTTTGGGGTCCCTGAGGGGATTTTGAAGGAATTTGAGGTGGTTTTTAAGGGTTTAGAGGAGATTTTGGTGTCCCCGAGGAACTTTGAGGTTTCCAAGGGAATTTCGGGAGATTTTGAGCAGATTTGGGGCTTTCTGAGGGGATTTTGGGGAATTTAAGGAGATTTTGGGTTCCTGAGGGGATTTTGGGGGGATTTTGGGGAATTTGGGGGGATTTTGAGGAGATTTCAGCGTCCCTGAGGGATTTTGGGGTCCCTGAGGGGAATTTTGAGAGTCTGGGGGATTTTAAGGGAATTCTGAGGAGATTTTGGGTCCCTGAGGGGATTTCTGGGGGGAATTTGAGGAGATTCTGGGAGATTTTGAGAGGATTTTGGAGTTCCTGAGGGGATTTTGGGGCATTTTAAGGGAACTTTGGGGTCGCTGAGGGGATTTTGAGGAGATTTTGGATTCCTGAGAGGATTTTCAGGGGATTTGGGCAATTCTGAGGAGATTTTGGGGCAAATTTGATCGATTTGGGGGGATTTTGAGGGGATTTTAATGGAACTCGAGGAAATTTTGGGGCCTCTGGTGGGAATTTTCAGATTTTGGGCATTTTAAGGGAATTTTGAAGAGATTTTGGGGTCCATGAGAGAATTTGGGCATTTTAAGGGAATTTTGGGTTCCTGGGGGGATTTTGAGGAGATTTTGGGTCTCTCGGGGGATTTTTGGGGGGATCTTGGGGTCCGTGAGGGGACTTTGGGGCAATTTGATGAGATTATTGGGGATTCTGAGGGTAATTTGGGGGCATTTGAGGAAATTTTGGGTTCCTGAGGGGAATTCGAGGGAATTTTGATATTTTGGGGAATTTTGAGGGATTTTGGGGAATTTTGAGGGATTTTGGGGAGGTTTTGAGGACATTTTGGGGTCCCTTCAGGGATTTTGAGGGAATATGAGAAAAATTTCAGAAGATTTTGGGTTCCTGAGGGGATTTGGGGGGATTTGGAGGGAATTTGGGCAACTTTGATGAGATTTTGAGGGAGCTTGAGGGAATTTTAATGGAACTCAAGGAACTTTTGGGGTCTCTGGTGGGAATTTTCAGATTTTTGGGGCATTTTAAGGGAATTTTGAGGAGATTTTTGGGTCCCTGAGTGATTTTGAGGGTATTTGGTGATCCCTGAGGGGATTTTGAGGCGATTTCGGGTTCCTGAGGGATTTTGGGGGGAATTTGAGGGAATTTTAGGGATTTTGAGGAGATTCTGGGATCCCTGAGGGAATTTGGGGCATTTTAAGGGAATTTTGGGGTTTCTGAGGGGATTTTTCAGGGATTTTGGGAGAATTTAATGAGATTTTGGAGTTCCTGAGGGATTTGGGGGATTATGAGGGAAATACTGGGGTCCTTGAGGGGATTTTGGGGGATTTTAAGGGAACTTTGGGGTCCTTAGAGGATCTGGGGAGAATTTGAGGTGATTTTGGGGGATTTTGAGGAGATTTCGAGGCAATTTTGGGGTTTCTTAGGGGATTTTCAGGCGATTTTGGGTCTCTGAGGGGATTTTTAGAGATTTTGGGGTTTCTGAGGAAATTTTGGGGGAATGTGAGGTGATTTGGGGGGATTTTGAGGAGATTTCGAGGTCCCTGGGGGAAATTTTGAGATTTTGGGGAATTTTAAGGAAATTTTGAGGGATTTTGAGGCAATTTTGAAGTTCCTGAAGGGATTTTGGGGGAATTTTAGGTGATTTTTGTTTCTGAAGGGATTTTTGGGGAAATTTGGGAATTTGAGGGGAGTCTGGGGAATTTTATGGTGCCTGAGTGAATTTTGAGGTCTCTGAGTTAATTTTGGGGTTCCTGAGGGGAATTTGGAGGGAATTGGAGGAGATTTTGGGAGATTTTGAGGGGATTTTGGAGTTCCTGAGGGCATTTGGGAGCATTTTAAGGGAATTTTAGTGTTTCTGAGGGGATTTTTGGGGAGCTTGAGGGGATTTAGGGGGGGATTTTGAGGCGATTTTGGGTTCCTGAGGGGATTTTGGAGGGAATTTGAGGAGATTTTGGGGTCCCTGAGGGGATTTTGGGGCATTTTAAGGGAATTTTGGGGTCCCTGAGGGAATTTTGGGGGATTTTGAGATGATTTTGGGTCTCTGAGGTGATTTTGAGGAGATTTCGAGGTCCCTGGTGGAAATGTTGAGATTTTGGGGCATTTTAAGGGAATTTTGAGGAAATTTTGGGATCCCTGAGGGGTTTTCAGTGATTTTGGGGTTTTTGAGGGGATTTTGGGGTCCCCGGGGGATTCTTTTGGGGATTCTGGGGAATTTGAGGGGATTTGGGGCGATTTTGTGTCCTTAAGGGGATTTGGGGGAATTTTGAGAAATGTTGGAGGGATTTTGAGGAAATTTTGGAGCATTTGAGGAGATTTGGGGTTGCTGAGAGGATTTTTAAGGGATCTTGGAGTCTCTGAGGGGATTTGGGGGGACTTTTAGGAGATTTTGGGGTTCCTGAGGGAATTTTCGGGATTTTAAGGGAATTTTGAGGTCTCTAAGGAGATTTTGGAGGGATTTTGAAAGGATTTTGTGGTCCCTGGATAAAACATTGAAATTTTGGGGAATTTTAAGGAAATTTGGAGGGATTTTGAGGCGATTTGGGGTTTCTGAAGAGATTTTGGGGGATTTTTGAGGAGATTTTGGGGTCCCTGAGGGGATTTTTGGTGATTTTTGGGTTTCTGAGAGGATTTTAGGGTATTTTGAGGGGATCTGGGCAATTGTGAGGAGATTTTGGGGGGAATTTGACCAATGTTGGGGGATTTTGAGGAGATTTTGAGGTCCCTGGTGGGAATTTTTCAATTTTGGGACATTTTAAGGGAATTTTGAAAAGGTTTTGGAGTGCCTGACAAATTACGAGGGATTTTGACGGAATTTTGATGTCCCTGAGGGATTTTGGGGCGTTTTAAGGGGATTTTGGGGAATTGTGAAGGAAATATTGGGGAGTTTTGAGGAGATTTTGGGGTCCCTGATGGATTTTTGGGGATTGTAAGAGAATTTTGAGGTCCCTGAGGGGTTATTGGGGGATTTTGGGGTTCCTGAGGGGATTTTGGGGTCCTCGGTGGGAATTTTCAGATTTTGGAGGATTATGAGGAAATTTTGATCAGATTTTTGGGTCTCTGAGGGGATTTTGGGGGATTGTGGGGCAATTTTTGCTTTCTGGGGGGATTTTTGGGGTTCCTGAGGGGATTTGGGGTTTCTGAGGTGATTTTTTTGAGATTTGGGGAGATTTTGGGGTCCCTGAGGGATTTGGGGGGGGGCTTGAAAGGTGGGTGGGGCTTAAAGGTGTGGGTGGAGTTTAAGGAGGTGGGTGGAGCTTTAAAAGTTGGGTGGAGCTAAAAGGGGTGGGTGGGGCTTTACGGGATGGGAGCGGCTTAAAGATGTGGGCGGGGTTTTAAGATGTGGGTGGGGCTTGAAGGGATTGGGTGGGTTAAATGTTGGGTGGGGCCAAACCAGAGGGGTGTGGCTTCAATGGGTGGGTGTGGCTTAAAAGGTGGGTGGAGCTTAAAGAGAGGGGTGGGGCTTAAAGGTTGGGTGGGGATTAGAGGTGGGTGGGGCTTAAAGGAATGGGTGGGGCTTAAAATGGCGGGTGGGGTATAAACAGAGGGGTGTGGCCTAAATGGGTGGGTGTGGCCTAAATGGGTGGGTGGGGCCTAAATGGGTGGGTGTGGCTCTAAGGGGTGGGTGTGGCTCTAAGGGGTGGGTGTGGCTCTAAGGGGTGGGTGGGGCTCTAAGGGATGGGGCAGCACAAGGCGTGGATGGGGTTTAAATGGGTGGGTGTGGCCTGTATGGGTGGGTGGGGCTTAAAGGGATGGGTGGAGCTTAAAGGGGTGGGCAGGGCTTCATCAGGCGGTGGGTGGGGCTTAAACAGAGGGGTGTGGCCTAAATGGGTGGGTGTGGCTTAAGGGGATGGGTGGGGCTTGAAGGGCTGGGCAGGGCTTAAGGGGCTGGGTGTGGCATAAAGGGGTGTGTTGGGCTGAAAGGGATTGGGTGGGGCTAAAGTGGGTGGGGCTTAAAGTAGTGGGTGGGGCTTAAAGGGGTCAGTGTGGCCTAAATGGGTGGGTGGGGCCAAAGGAATGGGTGGGGCTTTAAGGAGTGGGTGTGGCCAAAAGGAATGGGTGTGGCCTCAGTGGGTGGGTGGGGCTTAATGGGGTGGGAGGGAATTTTGGGGGTTTTTAGGTCATTTTGGGGTCCCTGAGGGGATTTCTGGTGCCGTTGGGGGCGTGGCCTCACACCTGTCAATCACAGAGCTCTCCTGGCTGGCCCCGCCCCCTCAGCCGTGGCCCCGCCCACCCTGAAGGGTCTCCTGCTGGCGAGGGGGGAGGGGAACGGGGTTGGGGTCAAAATTGGGGATTTTGGGGCTTCTTGGGGTCAAGATTTTGAATTTGGGGTATTTTGGTGGGGATTTGGGGGTTTTGGGGATTTCTTGGGTCAGAAATTTGCATTTTGGGGAATGTTTGGGGGCCTTGAGGGATTTTGGGAAATTTTAGGGTTGGGACTTGGGATTTTTAGGGGGGATTTCGGATTTTTGGGGGGATTTTGGCAATTTTGGGGTCAGGATTTGGGGTTTGGGGGTGAATTTGGGGTTTGTGGGGTCCCTGAATCCATTTTTTGGTGTCCCTGAGGTGTTTTTGGGCTGGATTTGGGATTTTTGGGGTATTGGGCGGTTTGGGGGCAGATTTTGGGATTTTGGGGCTCCCCGAGTCCATTTTTGGGGTTCCTTAGCTGGTTTTGGGGGAGTTTGGGGTTTTTGGGGTGGTTTTGGGGTAGTTCGGGGTTTCCAAGTTCATTTTCAGGGTCGTTTTTGGGGTGGATTTTGGGGTTTTGGGGGTTTCTCAGCTCATTTTTGGGGTGGATTTTGGGCGTTTTTGGTCTCCCCGAGTTGATTTCTGGGGTCCCTGATCTGATTTTTGGGGTCCCTGAGCCGTTTTTGGGGTTTTGGGGGTTTCGGAGCTCATTTTTGGGGTGCATTTTTGGGATTTTGGGGTCCCTGAGCCATTTTTGGGGTCCCTGTTGTGCTTTTGGGGTCCCTGAGCCGTTTTTGGGGTCCTTGAGCCATTTTTGGGGTGGACTTAGGGCTTTTGGGGGTTTCGGAGCTCATTTTTGGGGTGGAGTTTTGGGATTTTGGGGACCCCGAGTCCATTTTTGGGGTCCCTGAGCCGTGTTTGGGGTGGGTTTGGGGGTTTTGGCGGTTCCTGAGCTCATTTTTGGGGTGCATTTTTGGGGTGCATTTTTGGTGTTTTTTGGTCCCCGAGTCCATTTTTGGGGTCCCTGTTGTGCTTTGGGGGTCCCCAGGAGCGCTGGGGTCCGTGGGGGGGTGTGGGGGGCGCTGCCCCCCCTCCTGTCCCACCTGAGGGGGCAGCTGGGGACGCACCTGGAGCGGGGGATGGGCACCGATGGAGTCGCCAGGTAACACCAAAATGTCCTAAATTACCCCTAAAATATCCTATAATATCCCAAATCCTTCCTAAAATATTTCAAATTATCCCCAAATGTCTGGAATCCAGCCCAAAATGTACCTAAAAAATTCCCAAATCCACCCCAAACTCCCTGAAATTGGTCCTAAAATACCCCAAATTATCCCAAATTTGTCCTAATGTACCGAAAATTCCCAATTTTTATTCCCTTTTTCCCAAAATCCCCATTTTTCTTCTCCTGTTTCCTGAATTTTATCCCCCAAAATCCCCATTTCTATTCCCATTTTTCCTTCCCAATTCCCATTTTTATTCCCATTTTTCTGCCTATTTTCCTCCCAAAATCCCCATTTCCCCCCCAATGTTCCCCGTTTTTTCCCCATTTTCTCAATTTCCCCATTTCTCACCCCAAATTTCCCTGTGCTCCCCCCAGGGCAGTTCCTGCTCTGGGTGGGGCTCTCGGCCTTCTGGGGTTCCCTGGACCCAAAATCGCCCAAAATCACCCCAAAATGCGGCCCCAAAATCCCCAACTTTGGCCCCAAATTCAGCCCCAAAATTGGCCCCAAATTTGCCCAAAAAAAATCCCAAAATTTGGCCCCAAAATCAGTCCCATAATTGGCTCTAAAGTCCCTGAACTCAGCCCCAAAATCCCCAAATTTGGCCCCAAATTCGACCCCAAAATTGGCTCTCAAATCCCCAAATTTGGTCCCAAAATCGGGTCCCAAAATCGCCAAAATTTGGCCACAAATCCTCTGGGTTTAGCCCTAAAATCAGCCCCAAAATTTGGGTCTAAAATCCCAAAATTCAGCCCTAAAACCCCCAAATTCGACCCCAAAATCCCCACAATTCCGCCCTAAGATCAGCCCCAACATTCCCAGATTTGGCCTCAAGTTTGGCCCCAAAATTTGGCCCCGAATCCTCCAGATTTGCCCTAAAATCAGCCCCAGAATCGGTACGAAACTCCCAGTATTCCACCCCAAAATCTCCAATTTCGGTCCCAAAACCCCAAAATCCAGCCCCAAAACCAGCCCCAAAATTGGCTCAAAAATCCCCAAAATCGGCCCCAAAATCGGCCCCAAAATCGGCCCCAAAATCCGCTCTAAAATCCCAAAATCTGGCTCCAAATTCAGCCCCCAAATCCCCAAGTTTGGCTCCAAACCCCCAGAAAAAAACCCCAAAATTTTGCCCGAACCCACCAAAATTCCACTCCAAATTCAGCCCAAAATTCCCAAATTTGGCCCCATAATTGTCCATAAAATCCCAAAAATTTGCTCTAAAATGCCCAAACTCAGCCCCAAAATCCTCAAATTCAGCCCCAAATTCCCCAAAATCGGCCCCAAAATCCCCAAATTTGGTCTCAAAAATCCCCAACATTTGGCCCCAAACTCAGCTCTAAAATCCCAAAATTCAGCCCCAAATCAGCCCCAAAATTTCCAAAATTGGCCCCAAATTGGGTCCCAAAGTCACAAAGTTCAGCCCCAAAACTCCAAAATTTGGCTCTAAATCTCCAAATTCTGCCCCAAAATTCCCAAATTCAGGCCCAAAACCTGTTCTGAAATCCCCAAAATCGGCTCCAAAATTTGCTCCAAAATCACCAAATTTGACCCCAAAATCCCAATTTTTATTCCCATTTTCCCCCCATTTTTCCCCCTATTTTACCCGAAATCCCCATTTCCCCCCCAAAAATCCCCATTTTCCCCCATTTTCCCAATTTCCCCATTTCTCACCCCAATTTCCTCCCCAGGCAGCTCCTGCTCCGGGAGGGGCTCTCGGCCTTCCAGGGCTCCCTGGGCCGGGCGCTGACCCAGCTGCAGCAGGAGCTCCAAAATCCCCAAAATCCACCCCAAAATCCACCCCAGGAACCCCAAAAACCCCAAAATTTGGCCCCAAAACCTCAAAATCCACAAAATTCGGCCCCAAAATCCCCAAATTTGGCCTCAAAATCCTCAGATTTGGCCTCAAAATCAGCTCCAAATTCGGCTCTAAAACCCCAAAATTTGGACCCAAAATTTGGTCCCAAACCCCTCAGATTTGGACCCAAAATATCAAAATTTTGATCCTAAATCCCAAAATTTGGTCCCAAACTCCTCAGATTTGGACCCAAAATGCCCAAATTTGGTCCCAAAATCTGAAAACTTGGCCCCAAACCCCCATAATTCAGCCCCAAAATCCCAAAATTTGGACCCCAAATCCTCAGATTTGGCCTCAAAATCAGCTCCGAAATTGTCTCTAAAATCCCAAAATTTGGCCCAAAAATCCCAAAAATTTGGACCAAAAATGTCAAAATTTGGATCCTAAATCCCCAAATTTGGACCCTAAATGCCCAAATGTGGCCCCAAAATCCCCGGATTTGACCCCAAACTCGGCCCTGGAGCAGCTCCGGCAGCGGAGGGGGAGGGGCCGAATGGTGAGTGCGGGAATTTTGGGTTTTTTGGGGTTTTGGGGGGTTTTGGGGTTTTTGGGGGTTTTGGGGGTTTTGGGGTTTTTGGGGTTTTAGGGGGTTTTATGGGGTTTTTGGGGGGATAAAATGGGGAGTTTGGGGGTTTGGGATTTGAGGTTTTTGGGGTTTTTGGGGTTTTTTGAGGTTTCAGATTTGGGGTTTGGGGATTTGGGGTTTTTGGGGTTTATGGGATTTTTGGGGGTAAAATGGGGAATTTTGGAGTTTGGGATTTGAGATTTTTGGGGTGTTTTGGAGATTTTTTGGGGGGTATTTTGGGGATTTGGGGTTTTGGGGGGATAAAATGGGAAATTTTGGGGGATTTGGGGCAATTTTGGGTGTTTGGGATTTTGGGGGTTGGAGATTTGGGGTGGGGGGATTGGTGGGATTTGGGATTTTGGGGGATTTAGGATTTGGGGAATTTGGGGTTTGAGGTTTTGGGGGTTTTTTGGTGGTTTTGGGCTTTGGAGTTTTTGGGGGGTTTTAGGGTTTGGGGGATTTTGGGGTTTTGGGATTTGGGATTTTGAGGATTCGAGATTTGGGACATTTTGGATTCGGGATTTTGGGGGTTTTTTGGGGGGGGTTTTGGGGATTTGGGGTTTTGGGGGGATAAAAAGGGAAATTTGGGGATTTTGGGGTTTTGGGGGCATTTTTGGGGATTTTGGGGTTTGGGGTTTTTTGGGGGTTTCAGATTTGGGGGTTTTGGGGGTTTAGAGTTTGGGGCATTTGGGATTTGGGGTTTTTTGGGGATTTGGGGATTTAGGATTTGGGGTTCGGGATTTTGGGGGGTTTTTGGGGATTTTGTGATGTTTGGGGTTTGGGTTTTTTTGGGGATTTGGGGATTTGGGGTTCGGGATTTTGGGGGGTTTTTTGGGGATTTTGTGATGTTTGGGGTTTGGGTTTTTTTGGGGATTTGGGGATTTGGGGTTCGGGATTTTGGGGGGTTTTTTGGGGATTTTGTGATGTTTGGGATTTGGGGTTTTTGGGGCATAAAATGGGGAATTTTGGGGTTTTGGGGAAGTATTTGAGGGGATTTTGGGTTTGGGAGGTTTGGGGATTTGGGATTTCAGGTTTGGGATTTGGGGATTTGGGACATTTTTGGGTTTGGGGGGTTTTTGGGGAGTTCTGGCAGTTTTGGGGATTTTGGGGGTTTTGGGATTTAATTTTTGGCGTTTTTAGGGGTTTAAGATTTGGGGGAATTTGGGGGGTTTTGGGGTTTTGGGGGAGTTTTGGGGGCTTTTGGGGCTTTTGGGATTTTTAGGGATTTAAGATTTGGGGGTTTTGGAGATTTTGGGGTTTGTGATTTTGGGAGGGATCTGGGAGAATTTGGGGATTTTGGGATTTTGGGATTTTGGGGGATTTGGGTTTTTGGGGTATTTGGGATTTGGGTTTTTGGGAGATTTGCAGGGGAGAATTTTTGGGGATTTGGAGGTTTTGGGGGGATTTGGGGTTTGGGGATTTCGGGGGACTTGGAGGATTTGGGGTTTCGGGGGGATTTGGGGACATTTTGGGGTTTTGGGGACTTTGGGATTTTTGGGGGTAAAATGGGGGATTTTGGGCTGAAGTTGGGGTGTTTGGGATTGGGGGATTTGGTATTTTGGGGGTTTTGGGGATTTGGGGAACTTTGGGGTTTTTGAAGTTTTGAGGTCTTTTGGGGTTTTGGGATTTGGGTTTTTTGAGGGGGTAAAATGGGGGATTTGGGGGGTTTTGAGGGACTTTGGGGATTTGGGGGTTTTGGAGTTTTTGGGGTTTGGGGATTTTGGGGAGGTTTGGGGCTTTTGGGTCTTTGGGGGTATTTGGGATTTGGGGATTTGGGGATTTTTGGGTTTGGGGGGTTTTTGGGGAGTTCTGGCAGTTTTGGGGATTTTGGGGGTTTTGGGATTTAATTTTTGGCGTTTTTAGGGGTTTAAGATTTGGGGGAATTTGGGGGGTTTTGGGGTTTTGGGGGAGTTTTGGGGGCTTTTGGGGCTTTTGGGATTTTTAGGGATTTAAGATTTGGGGGTTTTGGAGATTTTGGGGTTTGTGATTTCAGGAGGGATCTGGGGGAATTTTGGGGCTTTTGGGATTTTGGGGGATTTGGGGCTTTTGGGGGTTTTGGAGTTTCAGGGATTTGGGGTTTTGGGGGTTTTGGAGATTTTGGGGTTTGGGATTTTGGGGGGTTGGAGTGGATTTGGGGAGATTTGGAGGATTTTGGAATTTGGAGGTTTTTTGGGTTTTTTGAGGATTTGAGGAATTTTGGGGCTTGGAGTTTTTGGGGTTTCAGGATTTGGGGGTTTTGGGGGTTCGGGACATTTGGGGGGGGTTGGAGGGTTTTGGGGTTTGGGATTTTGGTTTTTTGGGGTGGATTTGGGGAGTTTGGGGGATTTGGGGTTTTGGGAGATTTGGGGGGGAATTTTTTGGGAATTTGGAGGTTTTGGGGGGATTTGGGTTTGGGGATTTCGGGGACTTGGAGGATTTGGGGTTTTGGGACATTTTGGGGTTTTGGGGACTTTGGGATTCTGGGGGGTAAAATGGGGAATTTTGGGCTGAAATTGGGGAATTTGGGATTTGGGGTTTGTTTGGGATTGGGGGATTTGGGGAATTTTGAGGTTTTTTAAGTTTTGAAGTTTTTTGGGGTTTTGGGATTTGGGGTTTTTAAGGGGGTAAAATGGGAAATTTTGGAGATTTTGGGGGGATTTTGGGGGGATTTTGGGGGGGTTTTGAGGGACTTTGGGGTTTTGGGGTTTTTGGAATTTTTGGGGCTGGGGGATTTTGGGGGAGTTTGGGGCTTTTGGGGATTTTTGGGATTTGGGGTTTTTGGGGTTTGGGCATTTTGGGGGATTTGGTGGATTTGGGGGATTTTGGGGGTTGGGGGATTTTGGGGCTTTGGGAATTGGGGGAAATTTGGGGATTTGGGGGGATTTGGGAGATTTGGGAGATTTGGAATTTTGGGAATTCGGGTTTGGGATTGGGGATTTGGGGGTGATTTTGGGATTTTGGCTTTTTTTGTAATTTAGGGGGAATGGGGGAATTTTGGGGGAAATGGGGAACTTTGGGTAATTTTGATGATTTTGGGTTTTTTTTTTTTTGTATTTTGGGTGATTTGGGAGAGATTTTTGGCGTATTTTGGTTGACTGCCGTTTTTTGGGTTAATTTTGGTGATTTTGGGCTAATTTTGGTGGATTCTTGGGTTAATTTTGGGTTAATTTGGGGTACTTTTAGGTAAGTTTTGGTGATTTGAGGTTAATTTGCGTGATTGTGGAGGGATTTGGGAGATTTTGGGGTGAAATTTGGTGTATTTGGGGTTAATTTGGGTGATTTTGGGGTTAATTTTGGTGCTTTTTAGTTTAATTTTGGGTTGATTGGGTGCGATGTCAGGGTTAATTTTGGTGTATTTTGGGTGAATTTTGGTGACTTTTGGGTGAATTTGGGGGGATTTCAGGGTTAATTTTGGCAGATTTGGGGTCAATTTGGGTGATTTCAGGGAGATTTTTGGGTTAATTTTGGTGACGGGGTAAATTGTGAGCTAATTGTGGGTTAATTTGGGTTGTTTTTAGGCAAATTTTGGTGATTTGGGGTTAATTTTGGATTAATTTGGGTGATTTGTGGGATTTTTGGGTTAATTTTAGTGCATTTTGGGTTATTCTGGGGTTAATTTGTGTGATCTGGGGAGATTTTTGGGTTGATTTTGTTGATTTTAGGTTAATTTGGGTGGTTTGGGGGGGATTTTTGGGTGAATCTTGGTGATTTTGAGGTAAATTTGGTGATTTCAGGGGGATATTTGGGTGATTCTGGGTTAATTTGGGGGATTTTGGGGGATTTTTGGGTGAATTTGGGTGATTTTTGGGTTAATTTCAATGATTTGGGGGAATCTTTGGGTTAATCTCGGTGATTTTTGGGTTAATTTCAGTAATTTCGGGTGGATTTTTGGGTTAATTTGGCTGATTTTGGGGTGATGTTTGCTGATTTTTTTGTGTTAATCTGGATGATTTGGGGGATATTTTTGGGTAAATTTTGGTGATTTTTGGGTTAATTTTGGGTTAATTTGGGGGGATTTCAGGGGGATTGTGGGGTGAATTTTGGTGATTTTTGGGTTAATTTGGGTGATTTCAGGGAGATTTTTTTGTTAATTTGGGTGATTTTGGGGGCATTTTTGGGTGAATTTTTCTGCATTTTCTGTGAATTTTGGGTGAATTTTGTTGATTTTTGTGTTAATTTGGATGGTTTGGGGGATTTTGGATGAATTTTGGGTGAATTCTGATGATTTTTGGGGTAATTTAGGTGATTTTGGATTAATTTTGGGTTCATTTTGGGTTCATTGTGGGTGAATTTTGGGTGAATTTTGGGTTTATTTTTGGGTGAATTTTTCGGTACATTTAGAAGGTTTAGGGGGAATTTTGGGTTCATTTTGTTGATTTTGGGGTTAATTTTTGGGATTTTGGGGTGAATTCTGTTGATTTTTGCCGTTTCCCTCCCCAGCTCCGTTTGCAGCAGCGCCTGCGGTTCCTGAGCGCCGCCGCCAGGGGGCGCCGAGCGGCGCTGGGAGCGCGGCAGGAGCGGGGGGGGAGAGAACCAGTATGGACCAGTATAAACCAGTATGGACCAGTATGGACCGGTATGGACCAGTATGGACCAGTATAAACCAGTATGGACCAGTATAAACCAGTATGGACCAGTATGGACCGGTATGGACCAGTATGGACCAGTATAAACCAGTATGGACCAGTATAAACCAGTATGGACCAGTATAAACCAGTATGGACCAGTATAAACCAGTATGGACCAGTATGGACCGGTATGGACCAGTATGGACCAGTATAAACCAGTATGGACCAGTATAAACCAGTATGGACCGGTATGGACCGGTATGGACCGGTATGGACCAGTATAAACCAGTATGGACCAGTATAAACCAGTATGGACCAGTATAAACCAGTATGGACCGGTATGGACCGGTATGGACCAGTATGGACCAGTATGGACCAGTATGGACCGGTATGGACCAGTATGGACCAGTATAAACCAGTATGGACCAGTATAAACCAGTATGGACCGGTATAAACCAGTATGGACCAGTATGGACCGGTATAAACCAGTATGGACCAGTATGGACCGGTATGGACCAGTATGGACCAGTATGGACCAGTATGGACCGGTATAAACCAGTATAAACCAGTATGGACCAGTATGGACCAGTATGGACCGGTATGGACCGGTATGGACCAGTATAAACCAGTATAAACCAGTATGGACCGGTATAAACCAGTATAAACCAGTATGGACCAGTATGGACCGGTATAAACCAGTATAGACCACTAAGCCCTCCAGTCCCCTCCCAGTATATCCCAGTGTCCTCCAGTCCATCCCAGTTTATCCCAGTTTGACTCCAGCTGTGCTCCCAGTAACTCCCAGTTCCCTCCCAGTCCCTCCCAGTCCCTCCCAGTATAAACCAGGGTCCACCAGTTCCATCCCAGTCCATCCCAGTGCTCCCAGTTTGACCCCAGCTCTGATCCCAGTGCTCCCAGTAACTCCCAGTACGATCCCAGTTCCCTCCCAGTATATCCCAGTATCCCTCATTTCCCTCCCAGTCCCTCCCAGTCCCTCCCAGTCCATCCCAGTTCAATCCCAGTTCATCGCAATGCTCCCAGTTTGAATCCAGTTGAGATCCCAGTATATCCCAGTTCCCTCCCATTCTGTCCCAGTATCTCCCAGTGCTCCCAGTTTGACTCCAGCTGTGCTCCCAGTAACTCCCAGTTTGATCCCAGTTCCCTATCAGTCCATCCCAGTATAAACCAGTATCTCCCAATTCCCTCCAGTCCCCTCCGGTCCCTCCCAGTTTGATCCCAGTTTCCGACGTCTCTGATTGGCCGCAGGTTGTGGGCGTGGTGCGGGCGGGGCCGGGCTCAGCCCCTCCCCATCTGGAGGGGGCGTGGCTGCGGCGCCGGCAGCTGGCACTGGGAGCACTGGGAGCACTGGGAGCGGAGCCCCGCCCCCAAGAACAGGCCACGCCCCCTCTGCGGGGGCTGGCACAGGAGATGGGCGTGGCACAGGTGGGGGAGGGGCTTAAAGGGGGAGGGGCTAAGGGGGTGGGGCAGGGCTTAAAGAAGGATGGGAGGGGCTAAAATAGGGGAGGGGCTTAAAGAGGGATGGGGTGGCTTAAAAAGAGGGGGAGGGGCTTAAAGGTGGAAGAGGGGAGGGGCTTAAAGAGGGTGGGGAGGGGCTTAAATGAGGGAGGGGCTAAGAGGGGGAGGGGCCTATACCAGGGGAGGGGCCTAACCCAGAGGGCTTAAATGGGGGAGGGGCTTAAACCAGGGGATTGGATAAAGTGGGGGAGGGGCTTAAAGTGGGAGGGGCCTAAAGGGTGGGGCAAAGGCTTGAGGGGTGGGACTTAAATGGGGCTGAAAAGGTGGGGGAGGGTCCCGCCAATTCTGGGCGTGTCCTGCGGGGTCTGGGGGGCGTGGCCAAGCTTGACCCCGCCCCCTTGTGTCCGTCAGGGCTCGCTGCTGTCCCAGGCGGCCATTTTGCATCAGCAGCTCCGCCGGGGGTGCTGCACCTGCGCCAGGGGGCGGGGCCTGCCCTGGGGGCGGAGCCAGAGCCGTCGGCCCCGCCCCTCCCACCGGGGGCGTGGCCGAGCTGCTTCCCCAGCTGCAATTGGTCAGAGAAGGCTGTGAATCAGGGACTGGCCCCACCTCCAGGAGCTCATCAGCCAATGGTGAGAGAGGGGGTGGGGCCTGGAGGGGGAGGAGCCTGGAATGGGGGCGTGGCTCCTCCCAAGCTCTGCCCCCTTTTCCTAAACCCCGCTCGTCTCCCCAGGTTGGCCCAGCCGTCTGAGTGGGTCCTGGCCACGCCCCCTGGCTGCACCCCCTTCTCCCATTGGCTGCAGTGCTGGAGAGCCGCTGCCCATGCCCTGCAGGCCACGCCCACCCCTGACGAGGCCCCACCCTCCCCCGAGGAGGCCCCACCCACCGTTGGGAAGGGGGAGGAGTGAGCTGAGGAGGCTCCACCCATCTGAGGCACTCTGGAGGTTCTGATTGGTTGGGAATAAAATGGTGTGGGGAAAGGGGCGTGGCCTGACTCTGTGCTCAATGGGGGGGACCCAAAATGGCCCCAGAATGTCCCAAATGGCCCAAAATCACCCCAAAATGTCCCCAAGATGTCCCCAAAGTGCTCTCAGGGTGTCCCCACAGTGTCCTTCAGGTGTCCCCAGGGTGTCCCTGCAATGGCCCCTGAGATGTCCCCAAAGTGTCCCCAGTGTCACTCCCATATCTCCCTCAAATGTCCCCAAAATGTCCCCAGGGTGTCCCCAGGGTGTCCCCAACGTGCTCTCAGGGTGTCCCCATGATGGTGCCCCTGAAGTGTCCCCAAGGTGTCCCCTGGGGGTCCCCACGGGGCATCCTGAGGTGTCCCCAAAGTGTCCCCAGGGTGTCCTGACAGTGTCCCCCTGGGGTTCTCAGAACGTCCCCAAGGTCCCCTCAAGGTGTCCCCAAAGTGTCCCCAGAGTGGTGGCTCTGAAGTGTCCCCAAAAGTGTCCCCAAGGTGGCCTTAGGGTGTCCCCAAAGTGACCCTTCAGGTGTCCCCAAAGTGTCCCCAGGGGCCTCCTGAAGTGTCCCCTTGGTGTCCCCACGACAGCTCCCAAAGTGACCCCAGGGTCTGGGGTTCCCAGAATGTCCCCACAATGTCCCCAACGTGTCCCTGAAATGACCCCAGGGAGTTCCTGAGGTGTCCCCAAGGTATCTCAGGGATGTCCCCAGGGTCACCCCAAGATGTCCCTGAAGTGGCTCCAAAGTGTCCCCAAAGTGCTCTCTGGGTGTCCCCAGGATGTCCCTAAAGCATCCCTGAGATGACCCCAGGGTGTCCCCACGGTGTCCCCATGATGTCCCCCTGGGATTCCCACAATGTCCCCAGGGTGGCCTCAAAGTGTCCCCAAGGTGTTCCTGAACTGGCCCCAGGGTGGCCCCACAGGGGGTCCTAAAATGTCACCAAAGTGTCCCCAAGGTGGCTCCAAAGTGTCCCCAAAGTGCTCTCAGGGTGTCCCCAAGATGTCCCCAAGGTGTGCTCAAAGTGTGCCTGAGGTGTCCCCAGGGGGGTTCTGGGGTGTCCCCAGGGTGTCCCCACGATGGCCCCCCAGGATGTCCCCGAGGAGTCCCCAAAGTGTCCCCAAGGTGTCTCAGGGATGTCCCCATGTCCCCAAGGTGTCCCCATGATGGCCCCTGAGAGTGGCCCTGAAGTGTCCCCAGAGTGTCCCAGAGCTGTCCCAAGGTGTCCCCAAGGTGTCCCCGAGGTGTCTCAGGGATGTCCCCAAGATGTCCCCAAAGTGTCCCCCGGGTGTCCTCAGGGTATCCTGAGGTCTCCCCAAGACGTCCCCAAGGGTTCCCAGGGGGATCCCAAAATGTCCCCAAGATGTCCCCAAAGTGTCCCCGAGGTGGCTCCGAAGTGTCCCTGCGGTGTCCTCCCAAAGTGTCCTGACAGAAGTGAGGGGAGACGAGCGCATGCTATTGATGATCATCGGTCTCGGATTTATTGATCCAGCTCACACACTTTTATAGTAGGTGCTGCCTTCTATGCCAAGGCAGGCGACCTGGTTCTGAGGAACAGCTCGACAGCCCTCTCTCTCCAGGGCCGCTCGGGCCAATGACACACGCTGACACCGATGTGGTGGACGGTCAAAAGGCGTTTATTACTTCTTCTCATGGGGTCTTATAGTCTTGGGGGTCTCCACGTCAAAAAGGGGTTTGTCTTTCTTATCTATGGTTAGTAGGGAATGGAAAAGTGCTGGGTAAGGAATGGAAAAGTGCTGGGTAAGGAATGGAAGGTTGCTGACTTCAGTGGGACAGCATTCTTATTGTTAGTGGGGCCACATTCCTATTGTTAGTTTCTTATCTATGAGTACCTGGGGGTCTTATCTACGGGAAACAGAGGGTCCTGGCTTTCCGTGACATCGCGACAATCTTCTGCAGCGCCTCTTCCCTAGCTACCACAAGCAGGGTTAATGAAGCTCATACACATTGCAAAACCTGAGCTCATCATGGGTTACAGATTACATGCCAACCCTCCTTTGTGGCTAATACCTGTGGTTTTCTTGTTGAGGCTAATACTTGTTTTTACATCCTGCTGTTGACTACATTCAAGGACACCATGTTTTTCACCGTGTTTTTCTCGTTATTTGCTCAAGGATGCAAAAACACTGCTGTTGTTGTTTTTCTCGTAAGGAAAAAGGCTGAGAACTTGCTGCTTAAGCTGCTTTTTACTGCTTAACCAGCTGTATGTGATCATGGCTTTTTCCTCAAGCCATGTCTGCACAAAAACTCTCCACAGATCCTCACCGCCCTGGGTGACTGGTGGATAGTCTGCAGCCCCAGTACATCAGCCAGACACTCTGCCTTATTTAGCATGGCTACTGCAGCAAGGACATCATCTCTACTGGCTTTCTATCCAAAACGTATGCAAGGCGCAACAAAGAATACACCCAAAACACTAAGCACAGCTTATGGCCTTAAAAACAAAAATCTCAGGATGGCAATACTGGATCTTCTGATCCAAACCATCAGGAAACATTTCTTTAGAGGTGAGAAAAGCTTCTGTTGATTGTACAAAAAATAGCTATGTCAACCAGCGTTGCATGACCCAATATTTCTATTGAACTGGAACTATTTTGATCAATATTGTTGATCCATTTATTTTCAGTGCATTTGGTAAAAAATGTAAAGTATCGTTTAAAAGAAATTATTGGATGCGTACTAAGTACTATGGATTAGTTAAGGTGTTGTTTTTGCATGGCTTGGTTTTTGGTGGGGAGGGAAGAAGCCAGCCACAGAAGTGATTTTTTGTGAAAAGCTCCTAGAAGCTTCCTCCATGCCTGGCAAAGTGAATCCCTGCTTGGCACTAAGAAAAGACATGCTGCTAATCCAATTAGAGAAGCTGGTAGCGCCTTGGTGATATAGTTAAGAAGAAAATCAAAACTGCAGGCAGTTAACTCTTAAGTTTGCAAATTTTTCGCTCGGCACCTCTTCTGGTTTGAAAGCAAAACCAGACAGAGACGCTGTTGCAGTGTGTGTGTTTGACTGTAATGCAGTTCTAGTAGTCAGTTTTAGAATACTTCCTCTATTGTGCTGTTGTAGCATATTTTATTATTAATGGATTGTTCCTTTTCCCCCTGTGTTGTCAGTTTTTGCCCTAGCTGTCCATCTCCCCAAAGACCTGCCCTTTTGTACCCTGTTCCTCCTCCCACTGAATGTCAATCCCTCCTCAAGCCTGTCCCTTTCTCTAGAAACTTCCTTATCAATTTTATATCCTTCAAAACCCCATTGGTTTGTTTAAGTTCTCCTCCCCTGTAGTCCCCTATTGGTTCAAACATTATGTTCCCCGCCTTGTGGTCCTCCGCCAGTTTCTCCCAGTGTGTTAAAGATTGTGTCCTTCCCTGGGACCTCGCCCCATTTCTAAGTTGATGGATGCCTTTGAGTCAGGGTCTTGCTGTCCCTGACCCTGCGGGGAAGAAACTCCTTTGGAAAACATACAGAAGACCTCTCCCTGTTCCTCGTCCCTGCCCTCGGTGCAGTCCTATCCCCAACGCAGTCCAGCTGTGCCACAGAGCAGCTGTGCCCTACAGCTGCACCCTGGATTCGACAGCTTTCTGGGGGCAGCTCACTCTCGCTGTTGGTGTCAGGAGCCAGTCGGGCTGAAGAAATCCAGCACCACAGCAAGACTCCAAGTCATAAATAGAATTTATTTGGAAAAGGGGAAAAAACCCCAAGTCCATGCAATAATACAAAAGAAAAACCACTGACAGAATACAACGTGACACCCTGCTAGTTAGGGTGGTGGCAGCTGCAGCGGTGTCTATGTGGCCACTAAGGCGAAGTCCGGCTAGCTGAGGTGGCCGACACCCCAACTGCATAAAGTGCCAACCCCCTTTGGCGTCCTGGCCTCAGGCTGGGCTGGATTGCAGACTGGACTCACTGCTTAAGGACGAGAAGAAGGAGCCGCACACCTTGCTGGGGGCGAAGGTCGGTTTATTCGATGACACAGGGGCACCAACCGAGGAACAGCCAACCAGCAAAATGGCCCCGAGGGGCGGGAGAAGCAGGGTTTTAAAGATAGGGGGGTGGATAAGGGAGGGATTCACAGCAGACCAATAGGGAAAGGTATAGGGAGGAACTTAACATAATGGGCATACAGAAATATCCAATAAATACAAAGTAAAGGAGGGGCCCCGGGACCACAGCCAACCACGACCCCCAGAGAGAAGAAGGTTCTCGAAGACTAGGAGGAGTGGGGGGTGATTGACTGGGCCCAGGGAGGAGAAAAAGTTTACTTATAAGGAGAAATAAGGGAGGAGAAATCACATAACTTCACTGACTGACAAACCCAGGGGCAGGGGTAACCATAGCAACAAAACTGTCAGGAGGGCTATGGCGGGAAAACAGGGGAGGGCAGAACCATCTTACATTGGAAAGGGGGGAAACAATACATAAAATGGGGAAGCAATACAAAAAACTTAACAACACATTACAACAGGCAGCAGTCCAGATGAAATGGTCTTGTTGAAATGGTGATCCTGTAGAAACCATCTGGTAGCTCTTATCCTCTGGAAGACCAGTGGGTGAGGGTGGTCATTCCTCTGGGAATCCAGTGCAAAGACTGCCTGTGGTGTCCAAAACCGAGATTATATCCAGCTGGGGATGCTTAGCTCCTCTCCCCTGGGCGGAGCATCTCGCAATGCGCTGATATCATTCTGAGTCGTGCGGTGGGTCCTTGATTACCCGGTGAACAGAAATGGCTCCCGGAGGGAGTCATCTCTGAATCATGTGGCAAGACATTGATGGGCCCGTTAACAGGAGATAAGGAAAAAACGATGCCCCTCCTGGTTTCAGCAGCTCTTGGGGGTGGGAACAGAATGCATTTTTGTATCGTAACCTAGGACAATACAAGATGCATGTTTTTGTATTTGCAGGAAGTTTGTATGGATCTGAAAAGTGTCCTTACAGCAGAGGCACAAAAGTATTCTCATACCCCTTTTAATCATCTTCAAACCAAGCAATTCTCACAATAACCTACCACATGAATGACTTGCAAGTGAGTTGAAGAAACACGGCAAAGATAAGTAGTGTTCAACTGCAGAGAATCGTTTAGGGACACCATACCTTTATATACCTTGATATTTTAAATCAGGAAGCATGGATGGACCGATTTTTCCCCTTACTTGACTACAGAACCAGCAGCCCCTTGCAGGAAGGTGTTTGGATTCAAGATGACACTGGCAACTAAGAGCATGGCTACATAGAAGGTGCTACTTTTAGACCAGAACATTCAACTAATTCAAGGCAGATAGGAGAATAGCTGACTGGTGACAGCTGTGACCAGAAGAGTCTTAGGCTTGTCCCGTGGGAACAATAGTAACACATTTCAATTTTAAAAAAAACGTTCATTTCAGAGGATCAAGCATCCACAAAAATAAAAGGTCAAGTAAAGACATCCTAGTGCTCTTCTTATCAGAAGCATGTTCCTCCATATGAAAGTACTTAGGAAAAGACAGTCCATTCGTAAAGAAAGGTGTGCCAGTTAGAAAACCCGTAGAACAACACAAGACAAACTTACACAATATACATCCTCAGTTGCAAAATGAAGAAATAATAATTTCAATCTTCCGTGGAATTAGTTGCATTTTATTTGTTCTTTTCATTTCAATTGCTAAAAAGTTATTTTTTAAGACTAAATTGTATTAAGTCAGCTGAGCTACCTTTTCGAATGTCTGCATACCCCTATTAAACCCTGAGGTGACAAAGAGAAGGCAGTGGAAGTAAACCTGGTCCCTCTCTCCCTCCTTGAAGCTTTAGGCCAGCGAGTGATTAGAATTTAGTCCCTTCATTTGAGGTAAATGCTTTACCAAGAGAGAATATTATGCAGCCTTTATCTTTCCTTTTGGAGCTGATCCTCTTTGTAGTCATAAATTCTTGACTCACTTGGTGAGAAACAATGGCATTACAGCCATGGATGTTCAAGTGCACTGATGGGAAACAAAGTTTTCATCTTCAGGTCCTTGCTGCAGTAAATATTCCAAATTCATCAGAAAGAAAGTTCAAAGACCAGAAATCCCCATTCAAATGACCTAATTCGAATAGTCTGTAGGCATAAGAGACATCAAGCGGGTGCTGTCATCTCTTAGGGGAATACCCAGCCAGTACATGATTGTCTAGTTAGGCGGCAACAATTTTGGAAATAATTTAATTTTTTGTATTGCAAGTGAATGGTCAATCCATTTTATTACTGAATAAGGTAAAAGAATGCTTTCTGCATCCTCTCAGAGGGGAAGCTTCCCTAGATCTAAAGCTGCTCAGCTCCAATATAGGGTGCTTTGTCTTAAAAGGGAACTCTAGTCTTTGTCCTTTTGGATTGCTTCCATAGCTTTTCACTCACTCTTCAGGTAGCTGTTAATATGTCCTGTTATCCCATGCAAACTTTTATGGGCACAGTCACTGAATTGGTACGTATTCCATGAAGTCCACAGGCGCCGTTGAGATGGAGCCACAGGTCTCAAGGGTGTTAGCAGATGTTCTTCTGAGGCCACTCCTAATCATGTTTGATGGATCATGGTGACTGAGGAAAGTGCCCAAAGACTGGATGAAAGCAAGTGTCACCCATCTTCAAAAAAGGCAGCTAGGAGGACTTGGGAAAGTACAAACCAGCCAGCCTCTTTTTTATCCCCAGGAAGTTGATGGAGCAGATATTGCTGGAAAGCCTTGCCAGGCACATGAAGGAGGACAAAATAATGCCATCTGCATGGATTTACCAGGGGAACTTTATGCTGAAGAACTTTTTAAACTCCTCTGATGAATCAACTTGACTGGTAGATGAAGGGAATATTATCTGCCTGGGCTTCAGGGAGGTTTTTGACATATCTCTACATGGCAGCACGCATACATATGGAAGCAATAGTGCAAAGGGGAGGGAATCAGTGTCTTTTCAGTGATGCTGAGTGAAAAGACAAGAGGCAGTGGGCACACACTGAAATACAGGAGATTGCCTTTGAACATCAGTAAATGATTCTTTACTGTGAGGGTGACTGAACCATGGCACAGATGGCACCATCAAATTCTCCAGGCTTCCGAGTCGGATACTTTACAAACGATGGAGCTATTGGCTGTTGTATGGGCCATGATGCATTTTTTGGGGCCCCTCAACATAGTGACAGTTTCTTTGTATGTTGCAGGAGTGTGTGAGCGAATAGAGGATGCCTGTATAAAAGATGTTCAAAACAGGAGGTTACATGAGCTGTTTATTCAGTTACAAAGGGCGATTAAGCTGAGAAAACATCCCTTTTCTGTTATCCATATCAGAAGTCACAAATGGGATATTGGTCTGGGAGAGGGTAATGCACGAGCAGATAAACTAGTCTCAATCACACAAATGACTCCAATTCCCAGGCAGACTATGGCCAGAGAGGCACATTCCATGTTTCACCAAAATGCAAAGGGCCTCCATAGAGAATTTCAGATATCTATTGAAGAGGCACGGGCAATAGTCAAAGCCTGTCCCATATGTAGTCATCATAATGGGGGCTGCGGGTTAGGTCTGGGAGTTAAGCCAAGAGAGTTGAATACAAATGAGACCTGGCAAATGGATGTCACACATGTTGCTGAGTTTGGTAGGATGAAGTTTGTGCATGTTACTATAGACACCTACAGTCATTTTATATGGGCCACAGCACAGACTGGTGAGAAAGCCAGGCAAGTGGAGAGGCATCTCAGCAGCTGCTTTGCTGTAATGGGAGTGCCACGGTGTATTAAGACAGCTAACGGGCCTGCCTATTGCAGCAAAAGAATAAAGCAGTTCATGCAAATGTGGGGGATAGAACACGTGACAGGCATTCCTAATTCCTCGACAGGGCAAGCAATCATAGAAAGAGCTAATGGTACCTTGAAAAGATATCTAGGTAAATACAAAGATATTAGAGAGCCGCAAGAAAGATTGTTAAGGTGTTTGTTTTAAATCACTTGTGTGTTTTTGGGGAAAGCAAAATTCCTGCTGTAATTTGCCACTATGTACAGGAGAAAGAAAGTGTAAAGCAGGACGTATGGGTAAGATACAGAGATCCCAAAACAGGACAATGGCAAGGTCCTGCTAAGGTGTTATATTGGGGCCGTGGATATCTTTGTGTCTCTACCCCTACAGGATCCTTATGGGTACCTGCCAAATGGACCCGAGCAGCTGTGTTAGATGGAACCACCAGAACTCCATCAGCTGAGCACAGAAGACTGTCAGCGAGTAGAGACGAAGCTGTTGATCATCCTTCGACCAGTACTTCTCAAGCTGAAAGGACAGTGTAGTTTGGCTATCGACCGAGCGGTTGATCGGTGCAAATCCTTAGATTATATACTAAGCCTGCTTCCAGCGCTTTCTACGTTTGAATTTAGAGGGCTTAGGAACCTAGCTTGTATTGATTGTCAAGATAGACAGTGTGCTGCATGGGTATTGTTTTTTTGTGGGGGTTGTCAGCAAACTAAGTGGGTACATCAGACCCAATAATCTGAGTTGTGATGCAGGAGCTGTGGATTTTATTGGCAGTTGGGCTCCTGGCAAGCAGAACTTCAGGCCTTTACAGGATTACCTGGCCACCAAGGATTGCAGTTGTATGAATCCCCAGAACAGAAAATTCTCATGTGGTTTAGGTGGGAAACCCAGCATTTAGTTAAACGTGCTTTGGGACAATCTAAGTCACATATCTTACAGTCTAAGTGTGGTTGGGGTATTCCCCTTTCACAGTCAAGTGCAATAGGTCCAATTTCAGGAGATCAAGATCCCAACCAAGCGTGGGACAATTGTCTGAGAGACCTAAAGATGTTAAATCTGGGCAGATCAAGGAGAAAAAAGGGGAAAGGAAAGAAGAGACATTCTTAATGACTTGTGGGAAACATGTTTATCTCCCAAATGTCTGGGTGGTTCAAAGCAGCACCTGGGAAGACCAGGGTGATGTGGCACATTTATGCTGTTACCTTGCTAATCCTCACCCTCTCAGCAGACAGTGCAGATGCTGCCGGAGAAGTGAAAACTCATCATGCATGGGCCCCACCTCAGCCTAAGACTAACATTTGGGTCACCCTGGCAAACTTAACTAACTGGGAGGCTATTTGCCTGTCGTTATCTTCTCCCGGTAATCCATTCACAACTTGCTTGGCTGGGCTGCCAGCAGATCCCTGGCCATGTCCCTCAGGTGTACCCACCTGAACACTGACAGTCCTATGACAAGTGTAGATAATCGGGACCAATGGGTTTCTCACTTCCCCATAGCACCACAGGAACCCCAAGAATTGGAGCTGTTAGGTTCAGTGATGGCAGATGCATGTATTAATTTTTACCATAGAAGCCAGCTTTCAGCAAAAAACCATTCCACTATTGTAACTTCCAGCATGGCTGTGTATCATAATGCAACAGCTTGGTGCAATTATACCACAGGGAAAGTGTTAATCTCATCAAATGACCCTATTCAACTGCCAGCAGGTTACTTCCTAATCTGTGGGGACCGTGCTTGGCCTGGTGTCCCATCGATGCTGCCATGTACAATTGGACGGCTGTCTCTGCTTACTCCCAATACGTCCATGATATTAAACATGAGCCACCACCATCATCGACATAAGAGAATGATCCATGCATTTACTGCTGACTGTAGGGACGATGTAAAATTTTGGTCCCCAGGGGCCATAATTGCAGCATCCTTTCTGACTCCAGGGGTGGCAGCCGCAGGTGACCATGGTGCCCTAAATAAGTTGGGATGCTGGCTTGCAAAGCAAACCAATGCCACCTCTTTGGCACTTTCTAGCCTTTTGCTTGATGTTGATTCTATTCGTCATGCAACGCTTCAAAACAGAGCTGCAATCGACTTTCTTTTACTTGCACAAGGCCATGGCTGTGAAGAATTTGAGGGCATGTGTTGCATGAATCTTTCTGACCATTCGCAGTCCATCCATGCCCAGCTTGCAGAATTGCGAAGGTTAACTGGAAACTTACAGGTAGAATCAGGTTTCGGTATTGATGGATGGCTCTCATCATTAGGCCTGGGATCATGGTTATGTTCTGTTGTTAAAGTTAGCATTATAGTGGGCATTATAGCTCTGTTAGTAGTGTTAATTTTGCCGTGTTTTTGCACGTGCTTACAGAGCATGGTGCAAAGAATGACATCTGCTGCATTTAATCAGACTATGCTTGTTCAACAGAAAAATGGGAGAAGTGTGGAGGGCTTTGTGGACAGTTGGTCAGCTGAGAAAGGTCATGTCGACATAACGCTGCTGGTTAAGCTTGAAGGGGACAAGTATAGGAGGCAGTAGTCAGTGTCCAATAACAGGCAAGGACATTGTGCCCTTGGTGCAACAACAGGATAGGGGAGAACATCTTTGGCAGAAATATGAAGAATAGTTTCAATAAAATATCCACAAGAATGCAGAAGTAGGCGTAGTTGGCTGATAAGTAACTAACCAATAGTGAGCTCGCCTTTGCAATATGTATGAGCCTCATTAACATCGATATAAAGATGTGTGTCTATCAATAAAGTTTGAGATTTGCTGATCACTCATATTGCGTGCCACATTTCTCCTGCCGATCCCAACACTAGGCCAAGGAATGCAGAGATCACAGATGCTAAGAATGATGCCAGGGTTTCTGATAGGCCCCTCAAAGGGCTAAGGTAAAGGACATGACATACCCAAACACACAGAATGCACGATAGATAAATGACACGATACACACCGGGACTGCTCTGCCTTGCACACCTCAGCACTGTGATCAAAAGTGAGACTTTGCTTTTATGGGGCCTAAGGGGTTGCTTCATGGACACCCCCATCTCCAAAGGGGACTCAAAAACCCCTCCCGGTTGGTCCCTACCCTGCGCCCCAATTTCATCCCCTCTGAGGATCATAGCCCTCCACTTATCTCTCAGACATCTGGGGATGCCAGTCCGTGTCAGGTGCAAAGGAAGGCTGCCTTGACATCTGGGAAGTTCCTGCTGGCACTGTTGTTCAACAACTTCCTGTTGTTTCTTAGTAAGCTGCAGTAAAGAAAACCAAATATCAATGCATGACCTCTGCAGCACACTGGCCAAAACCCAACAATTCTGCTACTCACTGTTCTCCTAAGAATGCCCGGCTCCTGGGGCCGCACGCTTTGGCTGTGCTCCGAGGCTGATGCCGTTGTCACGGGGTACGACTGGGATAAGAGGAGAGGAGATGATGTGCCATTGCTGAGCGGACCCTCGCTCCTCCTCCCTGCTTTCCCGACTCACCGCAACTCCTCAGCCGTTGCTGAAGGCCACCCTGGTGACACCTTTAAATAGAAAAGGCAGAGGCTTCATTGCCGAGTCCCGTGATCCTTCCGCAGGGCTCGGGAGAGCGGCAAACCCGGTGCCTCGGCTGGTTGGTGATTGGGACTTGGCGTACTCCAAGTGGATTGCCTAAAGCACAGAAACAGATGCTTAGAGTTGCAAAAGAAAGTGAGACTTGAGCAATAACAACTGCTTTTGTACGCTACTCAATGCTCACCTTGCCCACTCACCTTAACTGCTACTCAATGCTCACCTTGCCCACTCACCTTAACTGCTACTCAATGCTCACCTTGCCCACTCACCTTAACTGCTGATATCCAGCTTTGCTTCCTAAAAAGAAAAAGAATAGTGCTGTGACAGAATCACACTTTACACTCCCCCTGCAGAAACAAACAGTGACTGACCTGCTCGGGGGAACCTCCTCACCCAGGATGGGTGGATGGATTTTGCCCTGGATTTTATTCTCTGTGTCTGAAAGAAAACGAGGGCAAAAGTCAAAGGGCTGGAGGATAACTTCACAGCTCCAAACATGTTGTGTCTATCTAGGAATATTATCTAGAGTCTGGCAACACCCCACAAACTGCAAGTCCCCGGGACTTGTCCTATTGCAGCAGGCTATGTGGCAGGGCAGAGCAGCTCCAGCACAAATACGTGCAGACGCCCGTGACACAGAATGTGACAAACAGGGACAATAAACACGACACACTATGCTTGTGGTGAGGGCCTCGAGGGGAAAAGGCAGTGATTATCTGACCAAAGGGACCCCCAGGACACACCAGGTAACACGGTACCCTGGACAACACGACATGGACCGGAACTGTTCTGCGCTGCCCGCCTGAAAGCTGCCATGAAAAGTAGAGCCTCTCCCTTTACCCATCCTAAGAGGCCCCTTGGAGAAGATTGCTTTTCCCTCTGCTAATTTTTAAATCTGTCCCAAGAACTCCCAACCTGCTACTCTCCCATCATCCCATCTCCGGGATGATGGGATGACTTATCTTTTGGATGATGGGTGACAGGAATCCACGTTGCACCTGAAATGAGTCTGCCTCAGAGGGCCCTGTGATGGCCTGTGAGCATCTCGGTCAGCTGCAATAAAGAAAACCAAATCCAATGTGTGAGTCCAGAGTTATATGGGCCAAATCCCAGCAAGGCAGCTACTTGCCCTCTCCTGAGTGTGCCTGGCTCCTTCAGGCTCCAGCTTCATCCTGATTCCAAGGCTGTGGCTGTTATTATTAGTGGCTCCTAGGTTAGAGAAAGGTAAAGTTAAATGGCATTCTTGTAAGTGCAGTAGATGACCTTGTGTGCTGTAAGAAATGGAAATGCCTCTGCTATGCTTCTGAGAAGCCTTGTATCTCAAATAGACACGATCTCTGCCTCAAATAGACACGATTCGCTGCCTTCAAACCTCCCCCTGCCCAATAACTCCTGACTGGATACCTGCTCACCCTCCCCTCCTAGTCACAATCTTCAATTCATCTGAAGCCTCAATCTCAAGCATCATCCTTGACACTGGGTAGATCCCATTTGTGACATGACAAATCTGCTGAAAGAAGCGTTATACTTGACACAAGCTGGAATTTTAGGGAGTTGCACTCCTCAAAAAAAAGAAAAAAACCACCAAACCTCCCCCCCCCCAAAAAAAACCCTACATAAATCCACACCAAAAAACCCCCCCCCAAAAAAAAAAGCCAAAAAAACAAACAAGAAAACCAAACAACCAAAAAAAAAAAAAAAACACAAAAAAAACAAGAGCAAAACCAGAAGTTAGAAAAGCAATCTAAAAATCATGAACTTAAATTCTCCCTGTTTTCAATGCTGTTTTCTTCACAGTATCTTCGAAGCCTCTGTTGCTTTAGATGCCCAGAAACACGTGCTGAAAACAAGCTGAGATAAATTGAAGGAGCCTCCTCATTGAAATGAGAGGAGAGCTCTTACCCCAGCACATCCCAGAGAGGGAATGAAGCCCCTCAGCCGAGGCTGGGGTTAATATACCCCTGATGGTGCCCACCTCTCGTTCCCATGGCACCCAGGAAAAGGGAGGGGGCAAATCCCACCGGGTATAAAAGCCCTCAGAGCAGCTGCAGCTGTTTGGCTCCTCTGACTCAAATTCAAGGGGAGTAAAGGGCTTGTTACAGGGGAAAAATATTCAGGGAAATAACAGCACTTTCTTTTTTGCTACAACTATGTGGAGCAAAAGGGCACAAAACTGGTAAGAAATAAAACTTTCTGTTTAGGCAGCATAGCTAGATAAATTGGGTAATTTGCTGTTAACTTACATAATTTTTCCTTAGTGGCTACTAAGTAGTACTTCATGTGTGACTAAGCCAGGTGGAGAAGAATACTAATGATATGAATAGTCTAAGTCTCCTTGGGACCTCTAATTTAGGCTATCTATATGATAAGTAAAAATAAGGGAAATAAAAGCCTCTCAGGCAGTGTAAGGGTTAAGTGCATGCCAGGTTCACCCTTCTCTGAGATATTTGGTCCTACAGCACAGAAAGAAGTGCCCTGAAATGTAGTTTTAAACCCTTAAAATGCTGAAAAAGGCAGAGCTTCCTTCCAGTGCACCCCTTAAAAAGAGGAAATGGGGAAGTTACCTCTACTGAAACTAATACACTGGCAAATAAATAGCTTCTGCCCTTTAATTTACTCTCCTTAAGTATCGGGAAAAGAGGGGCTTTCCTCACTTTAAATCTCTCCAGTGATGAAAAAAGAGGGATTTTTCCCTCAGTTCAAACCCTTAATATGGAGGGATAGCTGGCCTTCTCCCTCAGTTTAGGCCTCAGGACAACAAAAAGGGGGAGGCTACATTTAATTCAAACCCATAACAAACATTGTCAAGGTTTTTCCCTTCTATTTAAACTGGAAAATAATAGAAAATGGGGACTCCCTATCAATTAACACCCCTAACAGCATAGAAAAGGCAGGGTTTCTTTCAACTGAGACCATTAAAATTGCAGGGGAAGCAGAGTCCCTCCCAGTCTGAACACAAAAAATAATGGAAAAGGAAGCTTTTTCCCTTTTTTCTAAACCCTTTTTCTCCTAATAATCCCTCTCCTTTCTGGGGAGGGACTGACACAGTAAAAGGGAAAAGTTGAAAGCTCTCTCCTGGAACCCCACATGCTGCCTGCCCTGCTCAGATGCTGCCCCTTGGCAAAAGGGCTCTTCCCTTGGCATTTTCTCAGAGTGCTGCTCTGTGCCCGGGTGGGTCTGGCTGCTCCCTGGTCTGTGCTGGATCCTCCGACCGTGGTTCCTGGAGGGACGCTTGGGATACCCCTGTTAGCCCCTCTGGCCTAGCAGCGCCCTGTGCGGGTGTGCCCGGGTAACCCTCTGGAAGCAGCTGCTCACACGGGGCGCTGCTAGGCCTTGGCGTGGGGGCTGAGGTGAAGAAAGGTCCTGTGAGGAGCTCCCTTCCCTACACAGCCCTTCTTCTGCCCCTTAAACCGTGGGGTGCCAGACTTCCTTTTCCAAGGAAATTAACGGTCTTTCCTCTCTGTGTGCCCATGAGCGAAACTGCAATTTGGCCTCCAAAATTGCAGGTAGCAAATGATTTCTCACAGACCGCAGCTACCAACAACAAAAACGCTTGCTATCCTTGGACTGCCAAATGCCTCCTGCGAACTGACATCAACACACTGGTGGGGTCAGTTTGGTTTTACAAGGAAAAGGGCCTGTGTCCTGCCCAGGGGCCTGTTGGCCTGAGTGGGCTGCCGCATCCTAAAATTCCAAACAGCAGAGGATGTCTCCCAGACCCAAGCTGCCACCACTTCCAACTCAGGCTGCCTGGCAGTGCCAAGCACCTCCTGCAAGCTGACATCAGGAAACTGGGGTGAGTTTTGTTTCCTGTGGAAAAGAGCCGGCATTCATGCCCTGTTTAGCTGGAGAGGACAGCTGAAAGCAATGCTCTCATGTTCTGTTTGGATGATGAGCAACCTGGTCTCAAATTTGTGATAACTTGGAGGCACCACTGTTGCCTTGGCTCTGCACTCCAGGGTCAGCAGTGTAGAGCAGAGGGTTTTCAACCCACTTAGCAGAGTCAAGCTTTTGAGTTGCACTTGAGGCAAACACCTGATTTATTGCTTAGTTCAAAAAATTACTTCCCACAGTGTCTGGTGGGCCTGTGTGCTGATGAGGTTAGTGAGTCAAATCCAGGGTCTGGATTTGAAATAGCTTGGTAAAGAGTAAGATTCATAACTGTTGTAATTACACAGAGTAGCAGTGGGGTAATTAAGTTCTTCATCTTGGAAACAGAGCCAACCTGTTAGTGTCCAGACAGCCCTGCAGTAGCTGGGAGGTTGATGATTGCTGAAATGGTGGTTCACTTTGCTAATGATTTTTGGAAAGCTGGTCCATCAGCTGAGGTTATTTGCATCTGCAGATCAGCACAATCAGTTTGGTGGTGGTAATGGATTGTTATTCCTATTTGATTGCTATGCTGAATGTATCAACCTGATCTCAGGGAGTGCAGGGAAAGGAAAAAAGGGGATGTGAGAATACTCAAAGCATGCTCACAGACGCAAACATGCAGATAGCCCATGCAGTCCATGATGTGAATGTGAGTATATGTTGACTAAGGGATGATTGAAATTCCAGCTAGTGGGATAACCGCAGAGATCAGCCATGCCTAGGAAAGTCTGCCATCTCCCGTTGCACCTTGAAGTAGCTTCTGTACCCACCATAACCCTGATTTTCTTTTCCCGATGTCCCTTGGACAGGTGCACTCACTGCAGGCAGCTAGAGCACTGCTGCTGTGTACAGCCTAATGTGTTTTTGCAGCATGGGCTGTTGGATGCTATTTTGAACCCTACCGATGTGTTAGGATTTTAGCTTTTTTATTTTTCTTATATTTGTAATCCTGCAGCCTGGCAGCTGCAGAGGTGTGAAATGCTGACACACCAGCTGCCAGCACCATTTACATCATCAAGATTGGTCTCTTAGGACAATAATGGATGTAGGACAAATGATGATGGTGAGCTGAAAGTGCTATTACTCATTATTGAAACTTTGGATTGCTCTCTGGCCAGTGCTAAAACTATAAAGCCAGCAGCCAGTGGACAAGCCCTCGGTAACCTCTGCCACTGAACTAAAAGCTTTTGGAGGGGAACAGAAGTGCTATAAATCTTGTGGGTGACGTTTAACATTTGTCAGAGAAACACTTTGGACTTATTTTAATCTCTTCAGTTTGGAAAGTTCATAATAACAAATAATGGGTGCCTTGAACCCAGGCAGTGAATCCCCCGCCTCTCCCGGCTCCAAATGGAAACTCAAAGTGACCCCTTAATAGAAAGGGCAGCTCTGATCATCACTGCTTCTTGTGCGCTGTGTGGTCTCCCAGTCACTGCTAAATGGATGCAATCTTCGCAGTGTTTACACTTGCTGCCTGTTGCTGCAATGACACTGGAGCTTGCAAATGTTTTACTTGATTTTTTTTTTCCAAAAAAGCTGTCCATTAATCTTCCTCAGTGCTCAGAAGAAAAGTAAATTATTTACCATGCGGATGTTATAGGGGATTGTTTCTGCATTAACATTTCATTTGGGAGTGTTAAAACTGTCTCTCATGCTAAGTTATGCATTGGGTTTATCAGGTGATTCGTCCAGGGATGAATCCTATCCAAACACACATCTACTAGCGCCTCTTCTTCTGCCCAGATGCTTCCCTACGATGAGTGTCCTGTGCTCCAAGTGAAACAAATGCTGGGCCAAGGTGAGTAACCTTATAAAGCGTACTTAAAAGCTAAATTTTGCTACTCACCTAAATGAGAAGCGGTCTCAGCTGGACAAAGAAAAAGGGATTTTGTGCCATGCCATTAGTATGTCTGCTGTTTTCAGCTGGGCTTATTCAGGCCATGCTGATCTCCTTGATGAGAGGCTTTACTGGTAGGTAGATCAGTCACTACTGCACTAGAACAGATTCACAAAGAGTTGCTAAACCTAATTTAAAATTAGTATGTCAGGAAAAAGGTGACTTTTTAATTGTCCCAGTGGTATCCAAATGGAAGATGCAGGGACAATTTCATGACAGGACAAGAGGACACAGTCACAAGCTGTGCCAGGGGAGGTTCAGGTTGCGCATTGGGAAGAATTTCTTCACTGAAAGGGTTGTTAAGCATTGCACTGGACTGCCTGGGGAGGTGGTGGAGTCCCCATCCCTGGGGTTCCTGGAAGTGTCCAAGGAATGACTGGAGGTGGCACTCAGTTCTGTGGTCTGGTTAACAGAGTGAGAATTGGTCACTTTGAGCAGTGATTTTCCCCCTCTCTCACCCACAATTAACCTTCTGTGAGTGCACAACAGAGCAGGTTCCAAAGTGCTCTGAGAGCATCTGCTGAAAAGCATTGGATAAACACACTGTAGAAAGAGCACAAACTTAAACCTTGACCACCACCGCTTCCCTGCTCCATGTTAATGCATAACTGGGGGAAGTGTGTGTATAAATAAAAGCCAAACTGTGATATTGAGGTGCCTGCAGCGTGTTCTCCAGAGAAGAAATGTTTGAACAGTGGCTTGGAAAGAAGAGGTTGAGAGCCTGCAGTGCATTTGACCAGAGGAATGAGTCTGTTTCTGGAAATACTGAGGTTCAGTGTTGCCAACCAACCTGCACTTACAGTACCAGTTTTATTGATACCTGCATAAGACTAACCATGACACCTGTGTCAAACGAATCGCTGGGTACCATTTCACTAACGCTTAAAGCAGCCGCTTTTAAAAGTTGGCTTTTGGGCACAGCCCACCCAGGCAGAACAATATCATCTTAAGCACCCTCCAAGTTGCCGACAATTGGGAATTCTTGCCTTGTAGCAATATAATTATACAATACTAGTGGAAGTCAAACAAGAGGGCATTCAGCACCTGATTGTGCTCTCTGGCTCTGTCTTGCCTTCACTGGTTTTGCTGATACCTCCATGTACAATCGTGTCTCTGGGCATTTGGTCTCCTTGAGTGCCTGAGGTGCTGGCTTCAGATTTGGTTGCTGGTGTGCAAGCAGAATTAACTGTGAATCAAGATTTTGGGTTACTCTGCAATCTTCTGTATTACTGTTTAAATAAAAGTTGATCACCTTTTTATAGAATGTTCTTATCATGACAACAGGAGATGCATTAATATAATTTCTCACTGGAAGTGATAGAGTGAATTAAGGATTTGTATTCCTGTTCAATAATGAGCAAGTGATTAAGTTTTGTGTGAGTGCAAGAAACTTCTTCCCATACTGAGGATACAGTCAATTTTCTTTTTTTCTGACTTCTCCTCATGTTTCTGCTTTCTACTTGTTAGTCAGCACAAAGGAACAAGTGCCAGCAGGGAGTAATAGGAGAAAATGTAGATTTCTTTTTGACAAGGATATTTTTACAAGGATCTGTACCAGATCTCATCTAGAATAGGGCAACATGCTTCAACCCTCACTGCTCCATAGCTGACCGAGGGTAAGATGGGTAGGGGACAGAGACATTTACTGTCCAGGGCATAGCTGCCCTGTCACACAGCTGGGTGGCTGGAGACTGCTGTGTGTGCTGACCACAGGGACCACCTGCTTGGGTCTCCATTTCTGAGCTTTGTGCATCCCTGTAACTGGAGGATATGGGAGAAGCAGGGAGAGAGTATCTAGCCACCTCTCTCTTCCAGAAGTGACCTGTTAAATCAATAACCTGTTTCATCTCTATACATCCAATGCCTATCCCTCCATCTAATCTCTCCACCTCTTTGGGTAAATCATCCTTCTGTTAGAACTGCAGCATTCTTCCTAGGAAAAGGGTGAGCAGTGATGAGTGGTAAACTGAAAGCAGAAAATAGATCACACATGATATAGCTATTAGTACATTTGCTATTAAGTCAGATATTCCTTAGAAGTCCCTTAAACTTTATCTCTTGACATTACAAGCTTGATAGCGATTCAGGGTGTTTATGGTTCCTATTAAATGAATCTGCTTCTCAACACTAATTTTGAGCTAATGGAAGGTCATCCATATGATGGAAATTCTACTGTCTTAGACCCTGATTCCTCAACATGATCTCACTAGAAGATCAGGGCTTACCCTGGAGGAGATTTATATCTAAAGCACCCTGGAGCTTCAGGAGCATAAATCCTGTTGACCAATCAGCAGAAACTCCACAATGTGCTAACACGTTCAGCAGGAAACAACAACCTTCCCCACATCTGCAGGCAGAGAGTTCATTTTGAAGGAGCTTGTGGCAATAAATCCTCTAAATACTTTTGAAAATCTTTTCCAGAACAGACAAAACAGGTTTGTCGGCTGCAGGGAGCAGATGTATCCTGTGCACATCATATATACATTGCTGCATCATGACATCACAAAACTGCTTGAGCAGGCAGCTCTTCCCCCTTTTCTGACATGGTTGCAGCTTAATGTTGAACTACTAGAGTAAAAGACACAACAGAGCCAAGGCTATATAGCTTTATAATTGCTTTCTCCCCGTTGCCTTCTCTGCAAGCTCCCATCTTTTATCCTCCACTTGCTCCTCTTGCTCTCCTGCTGCAGCTGGTGAGAATGGGGCCAGGTTTATGAAGACATCACCTGCTCATGTCAAAAGTGACACAGCCCAATGCAATCTAGAGCTCCCCGTGTTGTGAGCCTCTGATAACTATATTTATAATCCAATCACGCTGAAAAACACAAACATAACTTCTGTCTGACCTTCTCTATTAAACCACGAAGACTTTTTTTCCACTGGGATTTCTAATACCTTGACATATGCAGTGTCTGGTGGCATTTCCCGTGCTGCTCCTAACATTATTTCTGTGGTCAGGCTATGCATTGCAAATCTCTCAGCTTCAGCATGGTGTAAGAGCACCTTTCAAAGGTGCCTGCTGGTAGCCCTGGGTGGGATCTGTGCAGGAAGGGCAAGGGCAATGACTTGCAAGTGATGCCGGAATAGTCTCTGAAGAACGAGTGTAAATGATTGCTTTATGATATGTTGTTAAGGTAGAGGTAATGAGAAAATCTCTTGCTAGCTCTCAAGCCTTTCACCCTTGCAGTCTCTGAGCACCTTCAGGCTATGACCTCATCATCAGGATCCCAGTTTATAGGATACAGAGGTTAAAGCATCTGCTCAAGATCCTTCTGAAAGGCAACAAAAAGGGCAGGAATGAGGTCCAGGTTTCATGACTCTCCCTGTGCCCCAGAAGCCTAATTCCTGCTCTTACCTTTTGCTTCTAAAATCAGGCACTTCCCACAAACTGTTTCTCTGTTTATGGAACTGTGTTCAATGTTATCAGCAGAACCCCTTCAAAACACACTCACACGAGCCAAAGTGTCTTTTGATCAGGTTTGATCAAAAGATCCACACCCACATAAATGACTGGTGGCAGAGGGTGGTGGAGAGCCCACCCTGACCCTCCTCTTTCTTGTACTGATGTGTGTTTGAAAACTGGTGTGGGTACATGCTGCTCTTTTAGTGCCAGTCATACCTCTGTCTTCTTTTCAGGACTACTAAAGACCTCTTGATGTTGTGGTGGTATAGGTCAGACTAGATGCCAGCCTCTTCCGTGGTACAGCTGTCCACCCTCTGGGGCCCAAGGCTGCACAGACGTGCAATGTTAATGAAGACTTCTGTCTACATGAATAATTGCCATGCAAATGAGGCCTTGACCTGGTTTTCTTTGGACTAGAAGAAATCTCAACTTGAAAGTTTATCAGCTTTGCCCAATATCTGAGTAGGAGGAAGCCAGCCTTTGCCTGAGAGATCACTTCTGGATTTGGGGATTCCCATCCTGCACTGGCCTGGGCAGTCTCGTGTGAACTATGTTGTTTATTGTTTCTTGTAATTAGTCCCATTTTTGAAGCTGATGAAGTCATCAGCTTCAATTTGAATGTGTTCTGTCCTGGTTCAGACCAAACTCTTTTAGAAGCTATGCATAATTTATGGGCTGGCTATACCCGCTTCCAAAGCACAAATGAATGAATGGAATTCCTTTGCAAGCTGGCTCAGACATACACTAGCATCTCTAGCAGAGTAGGAGTCATGAAACCTTCTCCTGGTAGAAACGGCTGTGTCCAAGTTTGGCTGAGAAGCTATATTTGACCTTACAGGTTATGCTGTCATATGATGAAACTGTGCAAATCGGGTAGGTAGTAGTGTTGCAGTGTTTTCTTGTGTCTGAGCTACTACATTCAGCTACCACTAAACCTTATAAATAAGCCTGGCCTAGATTGCTGGTGCTGTTGTGTCAGCAAAGAGCATGGAGCACCAGTGTTACCTAAGAGTGCTGTGCTGGCAGGGCTCCTGGTGCAGAGGAGGGAATCTAGCTCAACTCTGTGCTGGGAACTCTGATTAGTGTATGCCTTGTCTGCTTCAATAACAAGAAATTGCATTTGCTCCAACCTTTTATTAAACACTTAAATCAGGCTTTGGTAGGTTTGTTGCTTTTGCCTGTTTTGCTGAGGCAGGGAAAAGGAGTACTTGGGACTGCACTTGAGAAAAGTTAACTTCTAAACCAGCCCAAACTGAGCATTTTTCCCCATCTGATGTTGCTTGGCTGCTGTCAGACTCTGCAGTGCCCCAGAAGAGCCACAGCTGTATGGGATGGGCTTCTCTACCCCGTATATACCTACACATCACAAGATATTTGGGATGGCAGTTGCTTTTTTGCACAGACCATCTTTTTTCACAGCCTATAGGAAAAGACAATCCTTGCCTGGTGTCTCACTGGTGGTCTCCAAAAGCCCTTTAGAAATTCATTCCTCCCAGGGTCTCTACAGGCTCTGTGGATTTCTGCATGGCCACCGCCCTTGTCAAGGTCCATTCAAGGAGTGTTTCACTGCTCTGGAACCCTGTGCCATAGCCCTGTAACTTGAGTATCCCTCATGCATTTAAAATATCCTTTATGGCTGTAAGGAAAGAGAAAATTAAAGAGAATGGCACTTACAGGACATCAATGATACAAAGGATCTCTTTATCCAAGAGGCATCTCGGCATTTGGGGCAGTATTTTACCTGTTTAAATGACTTCTTCTAGAGATCTTAAGTACACTGTTGTGCCAGCTAAGTATGGATTTTTAATGAAGCCCCCTCCTTCCTCCCCTCTTTTGCACATAACTATAATTTTAGAGGTTAAGAAATCTCCTTAATATCTAGCGAGAGGTTTAATGCTATATGCTCTTTAAAGAGCCCCCCCTACCACTGTGCTGTATTAATAGCTCTGAGATGATAATTTTTACAGTCTTCTAGGACTGATGTCTGGTGTTAACATTTCATGATTTTGTCAAAGGAGCACGGGGGATGGGAGCTATACCTGTCAGCTGATATTTTAACATGTGGCTTTAATCTTTTTAATTAACACAACTTCATGGAAAAAAACCCTGCAAAACAAAATCCAACAGACAAAACCCAATATGTAAGCCTTTTTATCTGGGGAGGGTGAGTGGCTCCCACTGCTGCAGTGTGGGTGTTCCCCATTCACAGCAAATGGAGCATCACTGCAGAGCCCCATGTTAGGCTGTGGTCATGGGGGCACACAGATGCCTTGGTGACAGATGAATATGCAGGAGAGGATGACTTCAGATCTTTCTGTTTGCATAATTCATACATCAAAGTAAACATCTGAGTAAGGTTTCTCTGGTATCAGGGTTGTATATCATCCTGGCCATGTGTGCATTTAGAAAAACACACAAAAACTTGCGAAGTACCAGGTTTTGACAAACAAGTCTGAAGACAGAGTCCTGCTCTTGGTGTGGATCATGTTTTGTGTCTAAGAGCACCATTGCTAGCTGTGCTTATGACCCTTGAGAGATGGTTCTGCCATCTCTCAAGGTGTCATGTCTCAAGGTGATCAAGTGTCTGACTGGATCACCTCCTGCAGTGATGGGTGGTAGAATGTTTAAGAATAATAGAAGGGAGAGGGCATGTGTGTGGTGCTGCTTCAGAAGCACTCTCCCACACACCTTTTCTGCCCAAATCCAAGGCTGTCCTTGAACCTACCCCAGGCATTTCTCGGGCATTGCACTATTTAGGGCCACCTCTTCTCTGCCTGTTGTGACATCCTGAGGTCAGTGATGAGTCCTTGAATCACGTGTACATTTCATGATCAGTACATTTCCCGAGTGGTACATTTTCAAGCTGACTCAGCCACTCTATAAACTTGGTGCTTAGCTACTGTTCTCCACTTTTCAGTCATCACTATGCAGGTTTTTGCAGCAATGTGCCCTGGCAGCTGCCCTGGGGAGGGCAAGTAGCTCTGGACCTGTGTATTGGTTCTTTCCCTACAGAAATGAAGACTTGTATAAAATATATATTAATGCTGAAAAGCACTAGGGATTTGATTATTTGCCTTCCATTTTACCCCTTAACTCCCTTGTATACAAGGCCTTTGGGGTCTGGAGTTGCACGCCCTCATTTTGTGCCCTGCAGAAGCATCCTTGCTTTACTGTTCTCCTCCAGCTGCTCTGAAGTCAACCTGGCTCTGGCTGCTTGTGCTGCAGACACCTCCACTTTGCTTTGTGACTCTTGTGAGAAGCTGGGCTGGGGCTGCAGCCGCACAACCCAGCAGCAGTGGCAGCCCCTGCGCCTCACCCCTGTGATCTGCGCTGCCGTTGACAACAGCCTCCGCTTTGAAGGAGCGTTCAAAGCCTCTCGGGGCCAGTCAGGAGATGACTTCAGACCTCTCTGGTTTAGCACATGGCATTTGGTGGGCAAAGATCCTTTCATTAAAACTGATAGATGACACATTTTTGCAATATTTACAATTCAAAGTGTTCTGATCAAAGTGCTGGAAATTAGGATGTTGATATGAGATAAGTACTTTTTTTCCCAGCGTTTGCACCAGAATAAAGCGTGCAATCTGCTTTCCCTTTGTGTGCCCCATGACAGTTGCAAGCATTTCTACACAGTTGATGCCTGTAGATATATTTGCTGACTCCTAATGTCAGCAAATCCCAGTATGATTAGGCCTTGAGGTGACAAAACAAAGCCTTAACTGTTACACGCTAGGTAACTCAGTGCTGAGATAAAACCTAAAAATAAACCCCAGTAGCCTTTTAATGGAACTGAGCACAGCACAAAATAAATTTTTATAAGTTGTTAGGTCCTTGCAGCAAAAGGGAGAACTATAAAATCCTCTTTGATGGCTTTTTAATGGCAGTTGTTTCATTTAAATCTTTTAGTGAAGCAGGTTACATAGCAAAAGCAGAATAATGAACTGTAAGAAAATGTGTGCACCCTGTGCAACAACCACAAATAAATGCTCAGCAGAAACTTGAGGATATCAGCCCCTGGTTGTCTCCTCAGGTTTCCATCCCCAGCTCTCCAAGGAGTGCAGCTCTCATCTGTAGTCACCCCCCGCTGGTTCTATCTTGACTTTCTCAGAGTCACAGAACAGTGTAGCTTGGAAGAAAAAAATCATCTTGATCCATCACCCTGCCATGAGCAGGTACAACCATTCACTGGACTAAGCCCCACGCAACCCGGCCTTGAACACTACCTGGAATGGGGCAGCCACAGCTTCTCTGGGCAATCTGTGCCACTGTCCTACCACCCTCATTCTAAAAATACTCTTTCTTTTATCTAATCTAAATCAACTCCCTTTTGTTTTAAATTCCTTACCACTTGTTCTGTCATAACTTGTCCTTCACGTTGGACAACTTCATAACTGTTTCCCTGTGCACAGTCTCCAGAGCTGACCTTTTTCTATAGGATATTGCCCTGTTGCAGCACAGTAAAACTGTTTCTCCCTAGTTTCTCTGAATGAAATGAGAGGTGTATGAGGTGGTCTCAGCACGTTGGCCTTCCTGATTCAGGCCTTGCTGTGGACTTTGCAGGTGAAATTCCAGTGTCACCAATAGCTGAACTAATAACAAACCTGCACAAAGGGATTTCCCGGTCTGTGCAGCCCTCATGCCCCCAATGTTGTGAACCATGTGCCATGGAAAACATACGAGTTTGGTACATGAGGAGACAGCAGGCAAGCTGGGAACTGTCTCTTGCAGCCCAAACCCACTCCAGCCAAAATGAAGAGTGGGGAAAGGAGTGGGCTCTGCCCAACAAGCAGTGTTGAGTGGCTGTGTTTTGTGGGCAGAAATCTCCGACACTTGTGAGGGCTTTCTTCCTGTTTGCTGTGTTTTAGGTGCCAGTATGGTGGGGCCAGCTCAGTCTGCTGGGATGGTGCCAGGGAGAGGAACCCTTCTCAGAGAGGGTTTGGAAATACATGTTCCTCTGTGTGTGAGCTGATGTAGGCTTTTCATCTGGTTTGGAAGAGGAGAGAGGGTTGTGGTGATTCCAGCTCATCTCCCAGCAGAAGATTACTGCTGAACAGTAATTAATGAATTAATAATGAATAATACTTTTTCACAGGGCCTTTGTTTAGAAATGGACTTATCTTCAAAGCTATCATAACACTGATGCTGGAAATAAAGAATGAGAAACGTCTGTGAATGCTTCCCTAAAATATTTATAAGCGATATGCTGGAAACCCTACCCACCACTCTGAACTATCCCAGTCCCAGAGGTGTTGTAGGCAGCTTCGTCCTGGTGGTCACAGGCCAGCTGACACTGTTGGACATCAGGGGAGGATCTTGGTGCAAAACATTTTCCATACAGTCATCAAGAAATTCCTTCAGCTTGATTATAAATGTTGGGCTTAAGCTTTTTGACAGTACGCTTCTAATAGAAGCCAACAGTCTACCAAAGTCAAATAAAAATTTACTCCGGTTAGTTAATTCCATTGGAAATACTTTCTTCTTTGTCTTTTTCTTTGAAGAAACAGAATATGAGAAGTAAATCCAAGCTCACATTTTCCAATGATCTCAGATCAGAGGTAAAACAGCTAGAATTTTAATGTCACACTTTACAGTGATGTAATCAAACCAAATTTCTGATATCAATATCTTCATAACTGACCTTTCCAGATGAATGACATGTTGCTACACTGCTCCATAAGCAATCATTTCCAGTGGAAAGACTAACCATTCAGATAATTTTAATTAATCTTCCTCCATTCTGCTCTCACCCAGTAGACTTACAGCAAAGTTTAGGAGGTGGCAGCTCAGCTGTTGAAAGCCATCACCAAACTGAGGGTACAATGATAAGTACAGGGGAGAAAACTTCTTTCTAGGCAATGCAGAAGAAATATACATACACAAAGAATTCTTTTGAGTCTACCACTTTCTGTGCTGTCACCCTCTTTTATCATCTGGACACAGCCTCAGGACATAACCATCTGCTGATGGTAGGTGAGTCATTCACATAGGAATGGATGAGAAGGTGACAAACAGTGCTTGGTGACCTCTTAACATGAGCATGAGGGAAAAATGGATGAGCTGTGAAAAAAAATGCTGAGTTTATACAAAGCTGATTTTTAATAACTGGCTATGGAGGGCAGTGAGCAGCTGGAAACATATTACTAGGATCCTTACTATATGTAAACACAAACCCATAGAATGGATAAAGAGCAACATCACACTGAATTTTTAGCCAGGAAGCTCCATTTACTCTTTAGAAATTACAGACAGAGACAGTATAGTCAAACAACCATTTGTCTCCTTTGGGCTGGCAGCAGAGGAATCACCAAAGCTTGGGGTGGGCCAGCTGCTTGTCAAATGCAGTAGCAGTTTAGATGTTACTTGACTTTCCTCTGAAATCCCCATAGATCCTGCCAAAAGTCCAATGTAAGTAGTGGTTCAGTAGAAAAGTGCATTGAGATCACCAACCCCCATGACAAGTCCTGTTTCAGTGGGACACCTGAAGATCACCACTGTAATTCCTTACTGGTCTTTCATCCTGCTCCAGTAGGTAACTGCATGCACATCAAAGTTCCTGCAGTGCCATCATTCTGAGCAAAACATCAAAGACAACAAAATGTCCCTCTGCAGACAGGGCTGAGGTAGACGAGTGTGCTGGGAAGAGCATTGCAAGGTGTTGAAGGTTAGGGCTGACCAAGGATCACCCCTTCACTGATACCTCTCTGGTGTTTTGTACAGTCAGCCTGTGCTTGATGAAACTCAGAAGCCCAGGAAATTACACCCTGAATTAATCAGGCATGTTGCCAGGAGAGTAAATAAGTCATAAGATCCACACTTTATGTTACAAGCTGCATTTATTTATTTTTTTTTTAATCCCTCATTACTGCCCAGGTAAGATGTAATGCCTATATCAATCCAGCCAAAGGCATAGAAACCTAAACCTCTTTGACAGTAATTTCAAAAGAAAGAGAAATACATCTGACAATAAATTAGTGTCATACCAGCCAGGCTGTCTCCCTAGGAGGGAAGCTGAGGGACTTTGAACTGCTGCTGTTGTGTTGGGGCGTTGGTGTTCAGAGGGTCCTTTTTGACATCTCAGCCTCTCATCCCCGAGTGACATGACAAGCAGCTTGTCACCAGCTCTGCCAGATGCCACTGAGAGAAGTCACAGCACACTGCTCCACCTTTGGAAATGCCAATCATGGCCACGTCCTGTGTGGGGACTTGCTTGTCATTCCCCTTCAAAGACACCCATCTCCTCAGGGATGGCTCTGAAAGCTTCTCATTGTGGAGGATGCGAAGGCAAGGGAAAACCAAGGCTGAAGAATCCTGGCTGTTCCTCAGTGTCTTATAGAAAGACACTTTTGCATCCTGCTTGGGGCAAGCTGAAAAGTCCTCTGCAAGCATAGAAGTAGCTCCAGGGGAAAGGTGCTTACAGTAAGTTGCGGGACCATCAGGTTGGTCCTCTGTGCATGGTTTCCTCTGAGAAGGCAAAGCAGGTGTCTGCTGAAATTGGTGATGAGCCAGTGGAGAACTGGAGCTATTGGGATTTTTGGAAAGGAAATGTCTCTTTAGGTTCTTAAGAAGGCAGTCTATTCCCTAAAACCTGGGGTAGTCGCTGGAGGAGGAAAGGTGAGAGAAAGGAAAGGTGAGAAAGGAGAGGTCTGATGTTCCTGTGAGGCTGATTACTCTGAGTGAACTCCTTTTTCTTTCCCCAGCTCTGGTGCTGTGACAAGAGCTCTGCTTCAGGCAAACCAGGGTTTTACTCCAAGGGTTGAAATTTCGGGGTGTGATGCAGTGCAAGAGGGGCAGGGATTTGAAGCAGCAGAGGGTCCATACAGCTGTGTGTGATGCACAGCACATGTGACATAGTGTGTGAAGAAGGAGGGTGTGATGCACAAGGCTTGCCAGATCTCTGAATCCTTTAAAAGAAAATTATAGCAAACAGATGGGGAAGCTCCACTAGGTCCCCTGCAGACAGCACCTCTGGGGAGATCGTCTGTGAAGGGGCAGCTTCAATCACACCCTGCCAACAGGCCCTTGGTCCCTCTGGTGACTGAAGTGACCTAAGTGACCTCTTCTTTCTCCATGCATACTTTTGAAGTCCTGCTGGGGGATGAAATGTACTCCTGTGCAGAAGGGGTGCACAGCGTGGGGGTGTCTAGGAGCTGCAGTTTCTAAGTGAGACACAGAACGTTGTCTCTACCCAAAGGTGCTGCTATGGTGAACATTCTTTGGGCTTTGGTGCAGTCATTTTTGCAGGGCCAGCATCTTCAGGTCCCAACCGAGATAGCAGGCCCTGTTGTATTCTCCATCTGAGTGGTATTTTGCTAAATCAAGCCCAGCTGTGAGGATGTGGGGCAGGGAGGTGGAGGGGGAGGCGCAAGGGAAGGATGCACAGGATGCATGTAACAGTTTCAGAGCATGGCTGCATGCAGTGGGCATATCCACGTTTGTGTCCTGTTTCTGGGTCCCTGGCTCGGCTGGACTGTGACAGTGTCGGGACAGAAGGGGTACAAAGGCCTTCATATTCCAGGGTCCCAGGGAGATTGTGGTGTGAGCAGTAGGATAAAATAGAGAAGGTGAAATGGGACATATACCAGTGTTCAGACAGCAGAGAAATGACCACAACTGGGGCAGAACCTGGATGTTCTGTGGTTCCTGTCCCACTCTTGCGCAAATGTGGGGGTTTTTCCCTAACAAATGACTTATATTCATTTTCCACAAAGCAGCCTGGGCTATGTGTACTGACAACTGGCCCAGGAAAATAAACTCCAAATAAGCAGTCACAGATCCCCTTAACCCTGAGAAAAGATCCCTTGACCTTGCTTGGCAGATAAATGTTTAGTCCGGCAGGAGAGGAGTCCCGTCTCCCTTCTGCCAGGTGTGTTTGGGGTGTTTAGTTCTTGGAGCTATGGATGGTCCTTGCAAATATACAGGGTTGAAGCTTTTGGAGTGTGATGAGGATTTGGCCTAGCTTATGCAGGTTGACATGTTGGGAAATGGTCAGCTTTCCCAATCTTGCTGCTGGTGGACAGGAGCTCTGAGCTGAAGCTGTGCTGGGACTGCCAGGGTCAAGGGTGTGCCTGGCCATGCAGACCAGGGCTGAGGTGTGCGTAGGCATAAGCAGGGCAAGACAGATGGAAATTAGGGAATGGCACAGCAGTGAGGTGTTTGTAGGCACCTATGACTGCAGTCAACAGGCCTGAAATACTGACACTGGTGCTTAGTTGTGACAAAAAAGGGTCAAACAAGTGGTCGTGCATGCAGGTCACCTCTCAGTCCCTGTTTGGCTTGGAGCAAAGGAAGCTGGAGGGTCAAGGCGGGCTGAGAGTCACTGCTTGGCATTTGCTGCCACCAGTTAATAACACTTTTTTTCCAGGCAAAAAATCTCTCTGGCAGGCAGAGTGCCTGGAGGTGCCTCCATGGCTCCCCTCCAATGGACGTGAGCCAGAACAATAGGCATTGCTCCCAAAATAAGTAAGTTCCTCAGGATACCCACTGCACTTGTGTCAGTGCAAAGGGAAGTTGCTCTCAGTGCAGGAGCACAGAAAGAACAGCAAACATCAAGGAAAACACAAGAAACAGCCCAAGTTAATGAGACAGAGCACTGGGGATTAGCATAACTATGTTGCTTTAATAAAAACAGTTTAAATGCCAACATCAGTTGCTGAGCATCTCTTCCCTCCCCACTCTTGCATCAAATAAGCTCCCATTTTCCAGCTCAGTGGACATGCTTTGCAAAGACTAGATGAAATGATGGACTTAGGCCTCCTAACTAACCTTAGAGGAGAGTAAAATATAATTTACTGGTATTTAGCAGCAGCTATTTTGACGGTGCATAATAAAGTGATAGGCAAATATAAAAACAATTTATCCCAAGTAGTAACTGTGAGCTGCTATTTTAAGTTCATAAGTTGCATTCGGTGTGCAAAATATGATAGCACACCGAATGCAACTATTTTATGATCTCATAAAAATAACACTGAGATGTGTTGTCCCACGGTGCACGAGGGCTGCTGGCAGAGCTGTGGGAGCAGGAGTCCGGGCAGGCACCACTGCCCTCAACTGCAGCTTATTCCAAACTGCCTTCCTGTAATTGCAGGGCAGGTTACATGTCATGGCTCGGCACCACATGGCTTCCAGCACCATGGTCAGACAAGGGGGTTGGATTCCCCAGACCTAAACTGGAACCAGCAGTGGCCCTGGACACGTAGTACTAAGGATGAATCTTGGGAGATTGCTGCCAGGGAACATTTTTCTCCTCTCTCTTAAGTTAAAAATACACTGAAGGTAGTGTAACCCTCTGGGTATAGGTAGTAGCAGCAGCAGCAAGAGTCATGCTTGAAGGGCTGGGGGCCTTCCTTAAAACTAACAAACACTTTGGCTTGAGCCTGACCTAGAATTTCAAAATACCTCTCCCCAGTGCTCCCGGCCAGCAGCATCAGCCTCAGCATCATCAGCAGCTGCCACCTGCCTGTACAACTGGAAATTACCCCAGGCTGCCGTGTCTGCGGGCAGTGGTCTGTCAGCTGAGTACCTCCTCCAGAGGCTGGTCCAGTACAAATACATGCTTTCCTTTCCACATCCAGTTTAGTGTTTAATGTAGTCCCAAAGAAAATGCTCATCCTCGTGCTGCTGGGCTTGTGGCTTAATTGTATTTAGACGCAGCTCTGAGCAGGACAGACCTCATTAGAAATATTCCCTACCAGCTGGAAACCCTTGTCTGAGGTAGAACTAGGAGCACTGACGTGCAGCTGGGATGGCTGGGAGCTTCAGGCATTACCTTGCAGTTTGGGAAAGAAAGACAATAAAACCAGCAGCTCTTTCACTGGATGTACCTGGGAGTGATGCAGCATTGTTTTAGGTGCAGTATTATCTTTGCAGCTAACCCTTCCCAAGAACCTGTTCCCCACAGCCCACGCTTCAGGATGAAAAGTTTGGCCCAGAGAGAAGTGAGGTCTTGATGGGTGGAGGGGGCTTTGATTCAGCCACAGTCTGGGGCTCCGACCAGATCCCAAAGCTGCTCACACCTCTGGGCAGAGCACGGCACCTTCCAGTATGGCTCCAGGATCCACCCATGGGAGAGCAGCTTCTCCAGGACAGGACACGCTTTTTGCTGTAGGGCAAAAAAACCCGAGGGCGAGTCCATCAGAAAAAAGCTGCATTACCTCCAGAGATATTTCATCCGAGTCTGTGTGGAGTGAATTTCAGTAAGCATAAGATTAAATGGCACATGAGTTAAATAAATGGGGATCTGGGGATTGCCTGACTTTCAGGGGATGCAAACAAGAGGATGAAGCAGTAAATATGTTGTTTGGGAAAATTTCTGAGCCTTTGTCTTGTTGCTGTCTCAATTCCTGAACAAATCCATGAATCATCTATTTAAGGAGCCCTACTGACCAGCCCTAAAGTATCAAGATTAATGTCAACCTTAATTTTCAATTGCCACTTGCAGGGAAATATCATCCCTCCATATTTCATAAATACAGGCTGAATTTTGAAATCCTGGAGAAATGAAAACACTCTCAGCTTTTCATAACATTCAGAAAGGCTCGTGAAAAGCAGTAACTTCTCCAGCAGAAGGCAGGATGGCCTCCTTCACAACTGGTTTGCTGTCATTTATCCAGCAAAAGCTGTCCCACAGACAGGAAATAAATTGTGCAATAGGCTCTGTTTCTTGACATCCTGACAATGAAAATCTAATTAGTGTGAAAGTGTAGTTTGTTGGATCAGCTGGTTCATCAAACATCTTCCCCTCCAGTTGTACTTGAAACCAGGAGCAGGAGTGAGGATGAGAAACTCTCTCTGCAGCATTTCCCACTACAGCAAGAAAATATACAGCCAGATCTCTGCATTAAGGCTGTTGCTTACAAGATTGCCAGCTCATTTCTGCAAAGTACCTAAACAGCAGCTGCACATCCCAGCTGAGGAGCCAGCTTTAACGTGCTCCAGGATTTTCAGGAGTGGTTGGGACCCGAGGGTTTTGGCCATGTCTATCTCTTGGTCCTGCAGGATCCTCCCATGCCCATGTTCATCGGGGTTTTGATTTAAGTCTCCGTATAATGACTTCCAAGCGAGGATGGAAGAAATGACGCTCTCCTTTTTAATGAGTGATGGACCTCAAATTAATATTCAGAGTATGAAAAGGAAGGACTCTTGAAAGAGTGTCTCATTATTTTCCATGTCAAATGCTTTACAGGGGAACCCAAGATCACAGAAGATTGGGGGAGAGTGAGTGTGAAGTTGGGTTTGTGGGTCCTTCATCAGTGGTCTGAGTGGGGCGGTGATTAGCTGAGAGTGCACAGTGATCTGTCTGGGCTTTGACTAATTTGTTGATGAGCTTGTGATAGCCAACACCATGTCTATCTCACATGTCACCCTTGCTATGTGTAATTTATCCCTTGAAATTTAAATCAAGCAGAGATGCATTTTAACATAATTTTGGACTTGGTGTGGCAGCTGTGGAAACGGTTAATTATCACTGAAATTCTGAACTGATTCAAAGTTCAGGATCCTCCTAGAAAACTAGAAAAATACTTGAAGCACCATCCTATTATTTCTAGTTATCAGATTTTGATAGAACTGGACAGTTAATAAATGCAAGAACCTAAACTCAGCAGCCTGTAAAACCAAAAGCTACGGAAAGTTCACAAGCCTTGAAGAAGAAAGTTTGATTTGGAAAGTTTTGATAAAGAAATGATTGAACTGATTCTTGCCTGGACAAAAAGCATTCCTGTGGTGCACATTTCGCATGAGAATCAGTGAGGGTATCTGAGCTACTTGGCCCTGGAGCTGCAGTGACATCGAGCTGCCCACATCCAAGAAGCATCACCTTTCTGCTCATTGGTCAAGTCATATTCTAAATATGAAATTTTCTGTTGAGGCAGATTTAAGCCAAAAATATCTCTCTGACAATAGGCACCAGATTTGGCAAAAAATACTTCTGGCCAAATGCAAAGCAAAAAGTCTTCCATTTGGAAACTAAATACTCCAAATCTTCATTTGGCAAAGATTTTTAATACTTGAACTTACTTCCATTTATGTTTCTTTTAACAAAATCATTTCAGGTTGGGCAAAATGACCCAAATTGATGTCTCTTTCTGGTATTTCATTTCTGAGCAGCTCAAATACCATTATCTGAGAAAGAATTTGTTTAATACACTGAAACAGAAGTCATACTCTCAGAGCTCTCTTTTGTGTCACAAGATGGACTACAATAACCCATCACCCAGTAAAATGTCTGTAATTCACATCAGCACTAACAAAGTCAGGAAGTTCTTGCTGTCTCTGAGAAACCTGTGCATGTCTCAGTAACTCTTCCTGCCTGGAAAGAAGTTACCAGCCTCAAAATTGCACTACTCGTCCTTTTCACTTACTTCAGAGAACATGATGGTCTTGGCATAAAACCCAGGACTCAAACCTCTGGAGACAGTGCAAGATTTCAAGACATCTCCCGGAGGCCAGGGAAGCTAACAAACTTTGCCAAGGCAATGGCTTAAAAACTTTGCCTAGTGCCAGAGCAGAGGACTGTGTACCTACATTTGCTTTGGTATGGAGTGGGTGGTGGGGGGCTCTGGTTATCCCGGTCTGATCCTCCCTGCAGGGGTGGCACAGGGGCTGCCCATGGCAGTGCTGGGCTCTCTGCAGCCGCCCGGGCAGAAATGGGGATGGCTCTGCAGAATGACACGGCAGCTTGGGAAGGCACATCTGGAGTTTTTTACATACTAAATCAAGGCCATGGCAGGTGTGTAAAGCTGAGATTTCAGAGCCATTCAGACAGCTAATATATGTGGAAGTTGTTTATGCAAAGGAGTGACTGCTGAAATGAGGTCTGGAATTATTTGTTTTGGTTTTTAAATCCCCTTCTCTGAATTCACGTGATATTTGCGCAGCCACGAGGGAACAACCTAGTACAATTTTCTGAGATATGCCATCTCACTACAGGAAAGTTGCTCTACAATTTCTTCTCTGAAGGCAGAAATGGTCTCAGTTTCTTCTCAAAGCCAGGTCACTCCATCATGGTCTTCAAGATCCAGAAAGAAATTGCAAAGGGACTGAAATATTTTGAGGCAGAATTCTGGTAATGCATTCCTTTAGAAAAGAAATATTATATTTTTGCACTGTGAGCCGCCCATAGTCAGTCTGTCCTCAGTCACAGTCCCAGTTCCATTCCCTAATGCCACTTCAGTTATTCTATGTGTTCTCCAGTGACAGAAGCATTTTTGTGGTTGCTTTAAAAGCTGAGCAGACCAAGATGATGTCCTAGAGGATGATAATCCTCTCTAGGAAGAGACCTCAACTCACGTAGTGGTTGTTTGTCTTCAAGGAACATGAGTTGGGGCTGAGGGAGATTTTGATGAGTGATCTAATGGGACTGCATGTCTGAGGGTTTGTTTGGCAGCTGCCTGGAGGCATCTGCTTTCTTGGCAAGCCACACTTAATAGCATTTTCTGTGTTCTCCTTTTAGGAAGAAGCGACTGAGACCAGCACAAACCAGTGACATTTGTGCTTTCCAGAGTCTGATCCTGTGTCTGTGTCAGCAGTGCTGCAGAAACAATGACAAGCTCTTGGCTTCACCAGTGTGGCCCTTACAAACCTGGAGAATGAGTGTCACTGTAAAGACGAGTGCAGCCATGAAAGAAAGCAAACTAGGAACAACACAATTTAATAGTGCATGCTCCCTTCCAACACCCTGACTCGTTTTCCTTTCCACAGCAGTAGCAAGTGCTCCTGTACTATTGCTTTGCTGTCTTTGTTCCCCTCACTGCCTTAATGTGTGAAACCCACAGAGGGTGAGCCACTAGCTGCGCTAAACTGGTGATTAGGAAGAAAACTGATTATTTCAAAAACTGTTACAGTGCAAAAGCTATTGCTGGGTGACATCCTTGGAGCAGGCACATCTTATGAAGACCAAGACGTTCACGTGAATAGGTCTGTGCTGGAAACTGTCTGTGGGGTCGCACCTCAGCAGTGATGTGCAGAAGGGTGGAGGGAGTGTGGGTGTCCCGGGTGAGCTGCTCAGAAATTCAGAAATGCCCCCTCTGCTGACAGCCTTCACTCCTGCGACCTGCTTGTATCGCACTCTATGGGCATCAACAAACTGAACTTTAGAAAATTCAAGAGGTAAAGACCACTGTCCCTGCTCTAAATTGGAGCTGTAAAAGCAGACTGAAGTGCACATCAGCCATTCCAGACACAGAAATTCCCTGTCCGTACTTTTGCAATAGCCTTGGGAATGCCATTCATTCTGTGAAAGTGTGTGATTATTTGGGGAAAGAAAAGCTATTGAAGACTTACTGCCAGCATTGGCTTTATTACAAATGCAGAAAGGAAACTGTCAAATAACCGTTTGTGTTTTCACATGAACCACATGTGACTGAGGCCATGTTAGAAAACATGATCCATCCCATGTAAATCATGAACCACTGAACAAAAGTCCTATTTGTAAATTTGAATATTGCCAGCCAGCTTTCGAACTCTCTGTCTTGAAAATAGTTCTGTGATACTTTGAGCACAGAAATGCAGTGGGACTTTGCCAGATTGCCTGGACCTTGCCAAATTTTGACTCAAACCTTTTGCATAAACTAGGAGAAAAACCAGAGTAAGGACCCCAGACTTGGCTTGACATACACATGAAGCAAAATCTGGCTGTAGGAAAATTTATTCCAAACAATATAATCTGTCAGCTGACTATATACTGTAATTCTACGAGTCACTCTATCACTTTTGTAAATTATTCCTGTTAATTTTCCCATTTTGAGAACACATAAAAGAGAGAAACCCCATAAGTGAATTGAATCACAGTTTTTATTATGAGGGTTTTGAAAACCTCGTAACTCATTAGGCCTCTTATTGTGGGCAAAAGGCTTAAGCAAAAAGGCTTGAAGCCAGAATACCATGTCCTGAGATAGCAGGACATCTAAGGAAACATTTTTTATTTAGTGTTCCAAGAGCATACAAACTGAGAATTCAAACTGAAAGAGAAATTTAGGTCAGATACAGGGAAGGAATTCTTCTCTATGAGGATGACGAGGACCTGGCACAGGTTGCCCAGAGAGATTGTGGCTGCCCCAGCCTGGAAGGGTCCCAAGTCAGGCTGGACAGGGCTTGGAGAAACCTGGTGCAGTGCAAGGTGTCCTTGCCCATGGCAGGGGTGGAACTGGATGAGCTTTAAGGTTCCTTCCAGCCCAAACCATTCTGTGTTTCTGATTCTGATTTGAACCCAGCGATTTCACCACCCACCTGCCATTGCAGACCTCTCATGAAGGTTTGGTTTTACACTAGAAAGGAACAAAAGCAAATTTTCATTCTTCAACCAGCTGTCATCCTCTGGGCAGAGCTACTCATCAAAAGGAGGATTAATATGGGCAAGCCAGCACTGAGCCATGGAAGTGTCACATCCCCAGCTCCAAGGATGAAAAGGATCCTTCCTGAACACTAAACCTCTTTCTAAAAATACAACTGAAGTAGAGATCAGTGCTTTTTTCAGAGAGGCCTGTGATCTTGGAGTCAGATTGCAGTATGAAAGTTATAAGATTGCTGGGTCATCACCCAAATTGCACTTTGCATGTAAACTTAAGCAAGTTATTTTTTCTCTCCATGCTGGTATTTATGCATGTAACTCTTGAAAGGTGCTAAAGTTTTCTACTTATATGCAAAAAACATTTATTCCAAACTCGAAATAATCTAATTTTGGAGATTTATATTTTAACTTTAAAGAAGCACTGCACAAACTTCAGCCGGGAGGGGGTTATTTCCAAGATGCATCCAGTAGCACCTAGGGGCTCCAGTGGCACTTGCTGAAGGAGGCCAGTTTTCTTCAGTGTATGGTGGTAGGGCTGGGCTTGAGACCCTGAATGCTGGGAGATTTTTTCTCTTCAGTAATTATTTGAGGTGTCTCTCTGGTTTTGTTTTTGAGTCTCTGGAGAGCTTTTGAATAATGAAGTAATTAAAAATCAGTCTTGAAATATCTTAAGCTGATTTGATGGGCTCTTTATTTAACAAACTGCTTAAACAGATCATTGAGTGATTTATCTACTCCAAGTTTCTTCCCCTTTCCTTTGGAGAATGTCACTATGGCCAAAGGCAGGGAGCATGATGAACCCACGGTTTGTCCTGTCCTGGTAATGCCTTGACCTCCAGATAACAAAATATTCATTTTATATTACAGAAATTCTTTTTATTGTCAGACTTTGTAGTTGCCAGGATAAGTATTTAGTTCCTGGTAAACTTGCCAAGACCTGGAGGCAAGTGTGCTTTTATGTCTTTTTGCATGTGTAATAGAGTTTGTGTAAAAAATGTGGATTATATTTTAGTGCTGTGGTGGAAGTGGCAATGATAACACCAGCAAGGCAGCCAATATGCCACTTCTCACTGTTTTCAGTGCCAGCCTTGTCTCTCAGGCAGGTAAGGGTTTCCCTGATGTTATCAATTCCCATAAGGCAAAAGAAACCATCCCCAAAAAACCCCCACGAGTTCACTTTGAGATACAGCTGAATTGAATAACTAAGCTTTTCATCTGACATGAAAAGACCAGAAGCTAAATTTGAAACAAAAGCTAAAAGTTTAACAAGTTACATTGATCAAAGAGTTTTCAAAGGAACATTCAATTATATCTGCAACACCTAAATGGAAGAGTTGTTCTTTTACTTATTTATTTTGTGATAAAGGGGGTTATTAGGTCTTATTATCTCTCTTCACTTTAATGCGTTCTGCTGAAGCTCGCAGCAAAAAAAAGAAAGCTTTGTGAACAGCAAAGTGACAAGTGAAAAAGAAAGATTAAAATTAGTTCAAGGATAAAAAAGAGTGTATATTTTACAGTCAAAATCTCCTGGTCTAAGCATTGATGCATTCAAATGAAGAAAACAGATCTTAATTATGATGCCACTCCACCTTGCTGCACTGAGTACCAGGCTGTGATCTTGCTGCAGACAACTAAAATGGCTTCAGAACTCAGAATTTGGGGGAAAAAAAAAAAAAACACCCAAAGAACCCAGACCATACAAAAAGAGCTTACTGCTTCTGGAATCATCATGTGCATCACAGGAAAACTGAGAAGGTTGTGCCTGCTGGAACAAAACTGACAAGGGGAAACTGGGAATCATACATGTGGGAAGCTGAAATTTTCATTCCTGGGAAGATGCTGTATCCAGATGCCAGGTTAATGGTTTAAAGTTACTGAGCAGTTGTGGTGAGAAGGCTCTCAAGTTTTACAGCCCTTGGTCAGAATCCTTTCCTACCTCCAACCTCCATATCTTTTTTTCCGTGGACTTGTCTTATTGATCACAGTTTTTCACTCTCAGAGCCTGATGCAAAGCCCAGGAAAATCAATGGAAAATTTTCTGTTAACTTAGCTGATATGTGGCTTAGGCTCCAATAAGCTTTTAGTCGTTGACTCAGAAGATACTTGCATGTTTTGCTAGCACAACTGTGAAAGAAATTCCTTCCCTAAATTAATATGTGAATCTTAAGTTTGTTCTTTTTCTCTTTGCTTTGAAGCCTGAAAAGAAAAAAATCTCTGACTCCAAACCAGAGGTTCATATTCTGCTTTGCAGAGCCAAGTCTTCTCATACAACAGAGCTTAGAGCAGTGGCACAGGCGCACAGCACCCACAGCGATTCTACGGCTGCTTTCCACCAGCCTTTGTGATTTCCTTGGACTCCTCCAGGTGCCAGGGTACCTAAGCATGAGCAACACAGCTGGTGAAGGGTCTGGAGCAGGAGTGTCATGAGGAGCAGCTGAAGGATGGCTGGGGGCCTCAGCCTGAAGGAAAGAAGGCTCAGGGGAACCTTCTCACACTCTGCAACTCCCGGACAGGAGGGTGCAGCCAGGTGGGGTTGGGGGTCTGCTCCTACAACACTAGGGACAGAACAAAAAGAAACAGCTTTGAGTTGTGCTCGGGAGATTTGCATGGGACATTAGGGACTTTTTTTACTGAAAGAGTGGTCAGATAGTGGCACAGGCTGCCCAGCACAGTGGTAGAATCACCATTCCTAAAAGCGATGAAGAAAAATTTAAATGTGGCACTTGGGTGTGCAATTCAACACTTGGGGACATGGTTCAGTGGTGGACTTGGCAGTGCTGGGTCAGGGGTTGGATTCAGTGATCTTAGACATCTTTTCCAACTCAAATGATTCCATGGCTCTTTCCTGGAGGCTGAAATCCTCCAGGTGCTGGTCCTCTACCATTGCCAGTGATGCAGAAGCACCCAAGATGTTCACAGAATCTCTCCTACTGTATGTGTAAGAGCAAATGTTCCACAGGGCACAAATACTGACTTGCTACTATTTTTGGTGCTAGGTGAGGATAGCAGGTTTCTGGAGCCAAAACATTCCTCCAAAGCTCTATGACATTTCAGGGAGCAGAAGAGCGCTCCCCATATATTGTCCTTGCTTGGTGAGGACACTGCATCCTGTGAGATGATAAACTCTCATGGTTTGGACTGTCCTCCCCGCTCACCAGAGGCCATGGCAGGTGAAAATAACACCCTTCAGGTCACACATACTCACAGCAACGTGGTTGCTGTTGTCAGTGTGAGCTTGGGAGGAGACAACATTGAGACATGGGAATAATGGCTGCATTAACAGGGAAAAAATGCTGCTCACTGCATTGATAGTTACACTTGATTTAGCTACTGAAAGAAGAAGGAGAAACCATGAAGACATTAAACCTCTTATCATCCTGATGAAATGAAATTGAAAAGAAAAAGAACCTCAGTTATTTGGCAGCAAATGGGTTTATTAACTTTTAAAATGGTGTGTGTTTGAATGCGATAGGGAAAGCAGCATTTGTCAGTTTTCCCCACATCAAAAGACAAATTAATCCTTTGAAGAAAAGTAGCTTTTAAAAATCTGCCTCATTAAACAATCTATCAGGAGACAGAGCTGTGGAGCTAGGCACTGGTTCCTGTGCAGGAAAAGGACCTACAGGTGACACATATGGCTGTCCTCCTGTGTCAGGGTTTTCTAGCTGAACCTTACAAACCACAATGCAGGACCCATTTACAGGCTGTGTTTTCCCTTCCAGCTCTATCTTAACTCCTTTGCTGCTACAGCACCCACAGGGCTTAGGCAGTAGAGTCTAGCTGATGTGGCGTGAGGCATTTTGATGGCTTCCTCCCACCCCACCATCTCCCCATCACCACCTTCCCATCACAGTCCCACCAGACTTCTCATGTCTCTGCCACCCTCTCCCTTTGGCAGCTGGTCAGAAATAACTGCTGGTGACTTTGTAAATATTCTTTGAAATACTTCAGTGAGTCACGTGTTGTAAAGGACTCTCAATTTCCTCTAATAATAATGTTCGACAAGACTAACTCAATTTTCTGTCATGGAAACTGGTGTTCTGGTTTCAGGTTTTTTTTAGCTAGGATGCTCTGTTTTTCCAATTTGCTGCTTCCTGTGAGATGCCTTCACCCCTCTGGAGCATTGCTCTGAAAGGCAGCCTTTGAGCTGCAGCGGCACAACACCCTCTGTCACACTAAAAATGAAATACATGAGTGGCGTCTCTCCAGATGGGAAAGTAACATCAGATATTGTGTTAAGAGGAATGATGAAGAAACTAAAGATTTTGCTACCTACTTCCTCTTGCCTCCTGGAAATCTTGTAGATACTTTCAGGCATCTTTCTATGCACTTATTGGGCTCCTCCGCTACCTTGACAGCTGCACTTTGTCTAATACAGAGTAGTGACAGATAACACTAAAATCTCCACACCACAAAATGAGCTCATGCAACCACTACTTTGCTGGCAGGTAAACCAGGCAAATGTGTGAGATCCTGGTGTATGTCCACAGTTTGCTTCAATTCCTGGTTGTTTCAAGGTATCTACACCTCTTTTAAATCCCTTCAGAAATCTTGACTCCACCTCTTCCCTGGGCAGCCTGTTCCAATGCCTGACAACCCTTTTGGTGAAGGTGTTCTTTGTAATATATAATCTAAAATGCCCCTGGCACAACTTGAGACCCTTTCCTCTTGTTCCATCGCTTGTTACTTGGGAGCAAACAACTGCCCTGGAGCCTTTGGTGGTGCTGGGACACTGAGGCAAAGATTGTGTCCCTGGTGGAGATACATGTCCTCTGTTTGGACACGCACAGAGCAACCTCTTACAGCTCAGGGTGTCCTCATCCCTTGTTTGGTTGTATCTGACATTTGTCTGTAATTAGCACTCAGGTTTCAGATGATGAATGAACAGTGTTTTGTCCAAAGGGCCAGCAATGAGGACAGAGATACTACTGGACTGTTTTTTCAGCACCAAATCTAAAGCTTGGCAAGGATAAAAATATTCATTGTTCATCAGCTAAGCTTTCCTTTAGGCTGGAGGACAGGCAGTGGCTTCTCTTCCCATTTTACACATGTGCAGACAGGATGCACTGGAAAAGGGAGAGGCAGAATTAGATCCCAATCCCATGAATTCCAGGCTTCAACTTCCAGACAGCTTTGCCAGGCATGGATAACAGGATAAGATCACCCTTTTAGAACAGCTGCTGGGAGAAACAGATTTATCAGTTTTCTTTCTTTCTTAGGATAAGGTTCCCAACATTTTAAATCAGCTTTCCTTCTTTTGAGCGGGGGCTATTACAAAAAATGAGGTCAAAACTGAAGCATGTCCCCTTCCCCTATTTCTCACTTACTATGCATTGGAATGGCATGGGAAAAAAACCCCCAGAGTTAGTGTCTCCAGTGTGGAAAGACTAGGAAGCCTTGCAGCCCTGGCAGTGCCAGCAGAGATTTGGGCACCGTGTCTTTCCTGAGGCCATCCAGGCACACAAACAGTTCTGCAGGAGCTCAGCAGTGTCTGGTTTCTGGGGTTTGAAATATTCTTCTCCTGCTGCCAAGGAAGAGAAGAAAACAGTCCTTTGAAGAGGCTCTGAAACCCAAGTAGAGCGAGAGGGGGAGCATTTACTTTAAAGTACAATAATGTTTAGGTTACAGACACTAATTCCTGAGCCCTGTCCCAGCAGGGTGTCTCAAGGAAAAGGGCTTTCAGAGCAGGGCTGGTTGCAAGTGTGACACATGCAAAAGGCTCCCAGGGAAATGCTCTCACATTTTTCTGTACAAAGTTGTTTTAAAAGCAAGAGCGAGATGTCTTGGGTGGGAAATACATCCTAACAGATGTGTACGACCACTAAAGCTGATTCTAATATAATCTAAGCTGCAGTTTGGTGTATTAATGCTTTGTTTCTCTTTAAGCACAGATGGATATTTTTATTAGCATTATTTTGTCGAAGCAGCTTCTAGAAAGGCTAGTCCTGAGGGCAGATATTTGTGTATAGACAAAATATTTATGCTGGGGCAATTGATCAGAAAGGTGCAGCTTTTCTATGAAATTTCAATTAGAAAATTAAACCTTGTAAGCACAGGCAACTGGGATCTGCTGTTCAGTCCACATGGCCAATTAGAATGAGTCACAAAAGCCCCTCCTCCACAAACCCATGCTTTGGGCTGGGTATCCTGGTCACCCTTGAGCTCTTCTGGGATTAACTCTGTGTCAGTGCTGTGAGAGCAGGGCTGGCAGTGAAATGGGGTGCTGAATGTGCTGGGGAGTCAGGGAAGAACAGCAGATCCTGGCAGAGGGATGGGTGCCCAGGGTCTTGGGTTTTTGGGACCTGTGATGTTATAATCAGCTACGTAATAGTTGGCTTTCACTATAATGTATTTGCTTTTGCAAGATATTATAAATTGTAATTGCTTGTAGATGATTATTATTCATTGTAACTGGTTTTAGATATATAGAATATATTGATATTTAGAATATAATTTGTAATCACTTTTGTGGGTAGCGTAACTAAAGGTATGCATGAAGCAAGGCAATCACAGGATGTAAATGGGCTTGCAAAAGATGTATTACAAGATAGGACTGCTTTGGCAAAGTGCTATTGGGGGCTGTACATTTTGCACGAGCAGTCATTTCATAAGGTACGGCTGGTCTTGTGAAGTGTATAACCAAGATAGCACAAGTGGAGAAAAAAATACCATAAAAGGAAAATACCAAGTCTAAAGTGGCATCAGAGGATCATCAGAAGACTACTCTGGACTGTCCCCCTGACAGATCCTTGGACACTGCCACTGTGGACTTATGCAATGCTGTGGCAACCTGAGGCAGAGTTGGGGTAAACCAGCTTTGAAAATATGCTAAGTAATTCAGGGAAATAATGCTGCTGCAACAGTATAAGGAACTACTCGCTTAAGAAGGGGGTGTGGGGTGTGCCTCTGGCTGCTGCCATGCACCCTGCACTGTTACTTTTGCTTTATTAATTTGTCCTTTATTATCTTGTACTAAACTCTTAAAATTTTAAAGGAGTGGGGTTAGTTTCTCACATGTGATTTTAGGAATGAACGCAGCTGATGCACGGTCCTGTGATGTGATGAGACTGAGACTACACAGAGATGAAGGGACTTACTTGAATGCTCACACTGGAAAGAAATAGTAGAACAGCTCTTAAATACAGGGCAAATTGGCTTTTCACACCCACTGGTCTTTTCTGGAAGTAAAACTCAAAATAAAATGTGCTGAAGGCACCTGTATGAGATCCAGACCCAGATGACTCGCTTTGCCAAGCATGGATAGCAGCATCCAGAACCATTTAAGTCTGAGGTGGCTGCTTATTAAATTAGATCCTCAGCTAGGGACTGCTGCTAGTTTCCTCAGAGATTTCATTGTCCCTGTCTGAAGAGATAACACCTGATCCAACCAGAGCAGTGGGAGACTCCCTGAGCTTTCTCCAAGCCCTTGAAAAAGCCCCTAGTGCTGGTGATGGAGGAGAACAACGCTGATTTTGGCTACTCTTAGTGTGGCTTTCTCCTCTGCAGTGTCCCTGGGATCTAGGAAATGCCACAGCACTACCACATCTTCCCCTGTACGCTGGGGCATCAGTGCTGCTGGCATTCCAGGGACCCATCTGGTTAAAAGGGTCTGGAGATACCCTCATAGACTTATGAAGGTCCAAACATTCAACAGAGCATGTTCTTCTGCCATGTTTCCCCTGGAGCCCCTGTCTCTGTAAGCCTCATGCAGCAGCATCTCACAACTTCAGAGCCCATCTTTTGGAGTCAAATCCAGATTGGTACATCCTCCTAAAGGTCAGCACTGATGTGGTTCATAACCATTAAGGGACCATTAGGATTATCCAGGACTTATCTGGACTCATGTCAGAACCACAGCATGGAAAAGCATACCACCTGGACCTCAGAAATTCCAGTGATGGGAAAATCCATCTTAACTTTTGAAAATTCTTCCAATAATTAATTACAGTCATGGCTAGAGATATTTTTTTTAAAAAATCAACTTCGTTATGGTCTATTTTTTTTTTTGTTTCAGCTTTCAGGTTGTCTGAAGAAAGTATTGATAAATGTCTCAGGATAACTCTGGTTGAGAAGATTTTCTACCACTACCAGGTCAGAGAGGTTGAAACAAGTCATATTGGTCAGGTAACCTCTCCTTGAGAGGCCTAATTAAGATGATGGATGGGGTTATAAAAGGTTAAATCTCTGCAGGAGAAGATAGCCATCCTGGAGAGGGAAGCAGGGATTCCCTAGTTTGAGGGACTCCGGCACACAGCTTTGAATGGAGGGTGGCTGAGGTGTAGTTATGAAAGAAGAGGTCAGAACTGGACATCTCTCTGAGGGGACGCAGTGAGGGCTTGTGCTAACACACTGTGTTGTCAGCAGAGAGAGAGTAATGGAGGAAATTGGGCTGGGATTCAGCAAATGGGGTTGCCTGTGCTCCTAATTCATGGTGAGTCCTGCCTGCAGCTGCTGGGTAAAGGTGTTTCTATCTCAGCACCTGAAAGCAGGGTATCTATGGCCAAGAGCAGCAGAAGGACGCCCATCTGCTCCCCGTCCCAGCTAGAGCACTCGCAGGGACACCAAGTGCTTCAGAGAGGGATGCAAGGCCACAGAGAGATTCCAGGTTGTTGATCACACAGATGTAGAAAACTCCCAACGTTTGTAGACTGGAAACAAGACTGAAAAGGGCTACACTGATCTCACAAGGAAGGTGGGAGCAGCAGTTTTCCACTGCGTATGGTTTCTGCAGACTCTTGGTTCGTGCTAACCAGTACCTGAACACAAGCTGGGCTGGCCCCAGCCTCACTCTGCCAAGGCAGAGTAACAAAGGCAAGAGCAGAAAGGGAACTTGCACTTCATCTTGAGTGCAAAATAGGCTTGGGTCCTATGATAATACACATGGATTCTGCCTGCAACTGTTGCATCCAGGTGTCTGACAGCTGGACCAGAAGGGAAGTTCTTTCCAAATACTTCTGTAATTTATTAATGTATACATTACTACTGCAAGAAGCAACATCCCTTCTAAATCCTTGTTTTCCTTACTCTTTACTGTCTATCTCAGGCAGGCTGATGTTAATTCACCCCACCTTTGATCTGAATCCTGAACAGTTCATTTCCTTGATCTTGTGGAAGACTTCCCCATGCACTAATTCTACCATGTTACCTTATCCAGTGTAAAAAACAGCTGACTCTGATTATCAAAAAAAGTAGCCCAGCACAAGTCAAAATAAGGTAGCACATTAGACAAGGCAGATTCATTAATTACCTAGTTTTGTCTTTAAACTGAAAATATCCCTAATTAACACTTTTCCATTCATGATGAATATCTTTTCCCCAACAGGCTGCAAGTTCATCAAGTAGGGGTAGAGACAGAGTCTTTCCTTATGATCACTGTGACTTCCATTAGAAAAAGTTTAATTATCAAAACAATAAGTTGTCCAATGTTGAAAAACTGTAAAGAAAGACAGAAAATATATTTACATTTGACCTTGGTCAATACATTTGACCTTGCTTCTGGGAGAGAAACTCCTGGTAGTCATTACAAGTCAGCTGTGGAAGTAGCAACACACTGATTTTAATGGATGTGTCTTAAACAAATTATTTCCAAGAGCCAACATTCTACTGTCCTTCAACCCACACCTAAAGAAACAGGGAATGGAGGTTGTCTGCCACAGCAAAAGTCCTTTGCTTCCTTGGTTGTCTGAGAAGAGAGCAGAAGGATAAGTGGAAAGTAATTTATCAGACCTGCAGGGAAACAAAGTTCCTCAGGATTTCCTCGCAGTTGCAAAGACAGCAGCAATATATTCAAATGTGGTTAAATGACAACACTCATTTTTCTCACTTAGGTCGTGGTTCTGGAAAACGTCTTGGAAAAGAATTTCAGTATGTGCTGATGTTTAAACCTGGACGTGAATCCCATGCAGAGTACTGAAACTCAAGCATGTGCTTTACACATAAGTATGGATCCACTCAATGCTGTCCTCATTAGAGGTGGTGTTTAAGTGGCTCCTTGAGCTAGAGCCTCCAGTTTCGAAAAGGCTCTCCTATTCTTTGTGTGCAATGCAGAGAGAGCTATCTAAATACTTGCTTGTTTTCTATAGCACTGACCAGAACCACCTCAAGTGCCAGGGCAGCAGACATAAGCAGGAAAATTTACTCCGATCATCCCTGGAGTCATTTAACTAAAACATACATTTCAGTGGAGCCAAGTGTTCAGTGGAGCCAAGCGCTTTTCAACTCCCATGGTGTCAAAACAATTAGCAGATCACAGTACCACTGATTCACCTGTGCTCCAAGAAAAGCATCTGGCCAACATATGGAAATTTAACACAAGCACTGAATAACCTCCTCCTTGCACCGTCAGCTGCCTGCAGGACAGAACCGTTAGGATGATTCTTATATCATAGGTTTTGCAATTCAAGTTAACCTTCTGAAAAGACATCACTGCAGAATTCCAATTACATATTTATATCATAAGCCTGCTTTCCATGCATTACCCCTGTTTGAATTCAGAGAATATAAAATAGCCTGAGATGGAAGGAACCCAAGAGGATAATCAAATCAAATTTATTTAGCAAGTTGGGGATTTTGATTTAGATTAGATATTTGGAAGAAATTCTCCCCTGTGAGGGAGCCCTGGCACAGGCTGCCCAGAGAAGCTGTGGCTGCCCCATTCCTGGAAGTGCTCAAGGCCAGGTTGGATGGGACTTGGATCAACCTGGAACAGTGGAAGGTGTCCCTGCCTATGCCAGAGGTTGGAATGAGATGATCTTCTAGGTCTCTTCCAACCCAAAACATTCTGTGATGTTTCTAAATTCAAGACCTTCTGTTCATTTGCTATTGGTTACATCCCTATCCCACCTTGACAATTCCAGAAAGTATAATTTGGTACTAAAGCAATTAATACTCTTGCTGACTGGTGGATGAGATCATGGCTGTCAAATTGGAAAAAAGCTGTAACACAATAATGAGCCTGATCACTTAAAAGGCAAAGGCAAGGAAGCAATCTCTGTATAGGTAGCAGGTAGCTTTGAGACAGTTATGCATCTGACATTATCATACAGAAACAGAAAAAAAAATGGGGATGTGGAGGATGCTTAGTGTTCTTGAGGGTCATTCGTTAGGGAGGACTACAGACCCTGAGGGTAGCATGGTCAGTGTGTTTCCAGTTAATGCGCTTGTCCCCGTCAGTGGAACTACCACGTGTTCATCAAAGAGATCCAAGGACCCCAGTGCTGCTACACAGCGGAGTTACCCCAGAGTTCCCTGTGTTTGCAGCAAAAAGTGTCAGACAGGGTAAATGGCAGCACCAAATATGTTCCGTGTATGGTTCTGTGAATACTATTCCCTCACAACGAAAAGCAAAATGTGTCTCATCTACTTTGGTATTGTGTCTATTTCTTCTGATGCTCAAATTATTATTCTAGCACGGGTGGAGCAAACTCTGCACAACTTGCATCAACTGCTGGGTGACTTGCTATGTTGTTCCCATCTCCAAAGGGAATGAAAGGCTGCAAGTGACCTCCAGCATCTCCCATCAAGCCACTTATGAAAAAGGCGAACCAGAGAGCAGATCTTGTCAGATACATTCTGAAAGCTGAGCTGCAAATGTTTGCCCTTCAGGAGTAGGACACAGATGGATTTTCAGATGATTATAAAAATCCCATACAGTCAGAAATGGATTTCATTAACCAAATGCATTTTTTACATAGCTTCAGACCTGGCTGAAAATGTTCCTTCTGATTTTATTTATTGGCATTTATTAACACAGCTATTAGCTATGTTAATGCAACCTCAGTGGTATTTTCATTGACTCCTAACAGACAGTTTTTGCATATACCACATAGCAAATGTGACCAGAAGGAATTTGACACAACCAATCCCCTTCTTTTGGAATCAACGTGGGATCCAAAACAAACTTCTGGTGATCTCAGCATCACTGCCCAAGGAACCAGGCATTCTACAAATAAATACTGAATTTCAAACTTGTGGCTAATTGAGAATAAATCTGCTTCACTGGAAGCGCAAGACAAAGCAGAGTTCAAGGCTGCTACTAAATTGGTGGCCAAATGCCAATACCATTCACTTTAGGGCAGTATAAAACCATTCATCTGACAGGCTGACCCTCCAGGCTGGGAAAGTAAAGCCATGTAACTACCCTCTAAGTCTGACAACAGTGTTTCTATGCCCTGTTGAAAGGCAGCCATCTCTTTCCATGGGCTATTCACTCATGCAGAGCCCATGCAGGACCTCAGCAATACTTCTGCAGCCCCATGGTGGCACATTCTTGTTGGTCCCTGCAAGACAGGCACAGGGATGGTTGGGCACAAATGTCTCCTGAGCCTTTTGGGATCTGCAGTTTAACAAGGACCCTGTCTTCCATCCCTCTCCCATGCCAGGCCCTTGCACCTTTGAAGATGCCCTGTCCCATGCCCAGAGAATCCATCCTTTGCAGCTCCCCGGGCCTGCTGTATTGATTTCATCACTGCACCTCTGAAATACCTTCCAGATTTTGACGCTCTTACTGTTCTTTACAATTCCCTTCTGCTTCTGTTTCTACCTTTACAGTTAAAGGTTTTACTGTTAATTTTAAAATTAACCTGGCACCAGGTCAGATTTATCCGTAACAGAAGGTGTTTGCTCCTGATCTGTCCTTACGGCTCCTCTGTGCCCTGCCTGAATTCAGGTCTTACTTTGCTGTTTTCCAGAGGTGCAACTGTTACTGTGTTGGATCAGACTGGAATCCGTCTAGCCCTAGCATCCTGTCTGTCACTGTGGGCTTTGGAGTTGCAAAAAACCCCAAAATCAACATTTATAGGCCATCAGCTCTCATCCCCCCAGTCTTGCCAGCAATAAGAACACATTCAGTGGCTCTGTCCCACTGCACTGCTATTTTTGCTCTGCAGTTCACACTGGCTCCAGTTCAATTTTAAATTCTAATCCTTTCAAAGAGAAGTACAGATGCAGTACTTCTCTTTGAAAAGATTTACTATTAATCTCTCTGGTGTCTGTGACAAAGGACAGTTTCTCAGCATTACCTCAAATGTTAAAATATTAATGAGAGAAGAGTCTGGTATCTGGCAAAGGTTGTCTGCTAGCATTGGAGATGGACTTAATGATCTCGTTGCCTTTGCTACTGAAAAATGAATATCTTACACAGGAGAGATTAGACAGACCTGACACCTTTAATAAAATGGGGCCTCTATTTCTACAGATGTATTTAAAGTCATTTTAATCCTTTCATGTTTTATGGAATAGCAAAGCTTTGAGTGAATCTATTTAGAATGGCCTCTAAGCAGTGTATTAGGGTTTTTTTGACCCAGCTCCCATTTGTAATGTGCTCACTCTTTATATCATGTTTATATATATATATATAATTCTTTTCTACCCAGATGACTTTTTGAAATGAATGGCCATAAAAAGTGCAAGGTTGATAGTGCAACACACCAAGATTTTGGAAACAGGCTGCCTGTGGGCATCTTAAATCTCCACCTATGAGCAGAAACAAGCAGCCTGGTTTTCCTGTACTCTTGGCATCAGTGATCCCACTGAGCCCCATCTCTGCTAAGTGTCACCTTGTACCAGGACACAGCCACTGTGAGCACAGACATCTTTGAAGAGAGACTGGCCACGTCCAGACAGTGCTTGGTGACCACTCTCAGCCTGAGTCAGTACCCAGAATGGGCCACAGGAGAGCCTGGAGGCCTTGCCTGAGTATCTGTACTGGTTTCCCTGGTTAGGGATGAGGACAAAGCTGCTGTTATTGAAAACTCTGAACATTCCATCTGTTTCAAAGGGGGAAGGCAAGGCAAGGTAAGGTAAGCTCTAGGTTCCTCCTGGCATCTCCCTGCCAATCTTACAGTCAAAACACACTTTGGGTGGCACGGGGCTTCCACTGCTTCTGCTACAGCCTAATATGCCAGTAAGGTGGATCCTGCCCCTTGGGGAACACTGCCAACCTGCTCTTGAACAGAATATAAACATTTAAGCCACTCACATAGAAAGTTGTGGCTCTGAAATGTCTCAACAAGAAAAGATGGGTCTGGAGCAGAGAACCTGTCAACCACCTCCCTATCCACAGGTCTCAATCATCTCCATGCTGTGGGAGGAGAACAGAGAGAGCACTGGTGAGAAGGATGCTCATGTAAGCTCTCTGAGTTCACTGCAGAGAGGTCATGGCTTTTTAATTCAAGGGTTTTCCTTGTCCCATCTGGGGTCCTGGTACAGTTTTCAACTGAAGAAGTGGAAGAGCCCATGCTTAGGGACAGGGAATCGGAGGGGAAGGCATTTACCTAGCATGCATTAAGGATAGGAGAGGTAAGAGAGAGGTCCTCACCCAGGAGATGGTTTGAGCTCTCCCTTGAGGAGGCAGGGGCTGTGTTGTCCCCACAGTGCAGAGCCATCCTGCCTGGACACGCAGGGCTCAGCTCCATGGGCTGGCCTCAGCGAACAAAACACTGACTGCGAAACCCCACTGTGTATCACCGGGGGCTGCCTGTCCTCAGCCCTGAATTAAACACTCAACCCTCTGCCCATGCAATACTGGGCCAGGTGGACGTCTATGAATAATCAATCTTTTAGTTAATGGCTAATTCTCAAAAAATCTAAAAGCTCTGTTGCTTCAGCCGTGCTCCTAGAATTTAAACATTTTTTCATAGAAAAGGAACATAAAGTGCCCAAAAACCTATGTGAAGGATGGGGACTCTCCCATTTCCCTGCAGCAGGTTAGGAACATGGGAGATTAAATTCAGTTCCCACAACTGCCTGGTTACAATTTGAACTCTTTTCTCCCACAGAATAGCTCCAAGAAGCAGACCATTTATACATGTTCAGGCAAGCTCCATCCATCCCATCAGTGGCACCAGTTCCACTTAGTGCAAACTATTTACCTGGTCACAGAGACAAGGACTGACCTCATGGGTCTCATGTTTTGGACTTTCCTGGGAGGAAGTTACACAGCACATGTTCCCCCTGACACAACAGGACACATGAGCTAGGGCTGCTCACGTCCATTGTGAGCAGTGCCAACCTTCAAGATGCTGGTAAACCAATTCTCCCTTTCCCACACTCCTTTGAAGTTGAATTTGCATTTCACTTGCTTTTGTTACAGTGCCTAAAATGAGCTTTCTATTTCCTAGAGGAAGGTGAATGGAGCATTGCACAGTCACACAGTTTTGGTGGATTGCCTGAGAAGAGCAAGCTATAAACTTAGGCTTTGATTACCTCCAGCCAAGAGCTTGGTTTGAGAGCTGGAAGCTGGAGCTGTGCCTGTGTGTAGTCATACAGGCATGTGGAGCACTGGGTTTCAGTCCTACACAGAAATGAGGCCCCCTTGCACATGATTTGGTCAAACCCTCTGTCTTTTCCCCCAAAAGAAACACAGAATCACAAAATAGTTTGGGTTGGAAAGGAAAATATAGATCATCTCATTCCAAACCCTCTGTCATGGACAAGGACACCTTCCACTAGTTCTGGTTGCTCCAAGCCCTGTCTAACCTAGCTTGGGACACTTTTAGGGATTGGACAGTCACAGTTTTTGTGGACAACCTGTGTAAGGGCCTCACCACCCTCCCAGGGAAGAACTTCTTCCTAATACTCATTTAAATTTCTCCTCTTTTAGTTTAAAACTCTTCCCTCTTGCCCTATCACTTAAACAGAAGTGACATCTGATCTGCAAACACAGATGACTTTTTAAAAAGAGCAGCTCCTGCCAGCAACAGCACTCTCATTTCTATAGTTTGTTGCAACATCATAGGATAAAAAAAAAATTATATTTGCAGGTGAGCTTATAGAGAGCTGATTCATGTAGGTGCAGCTTCGGTCTTTCATGTCTTTTAGGCACAGTCCATGTGTTATAAACACCAGGGCAGCAGGTTAGCAGCTCTCCTCATAAAATGAGCTCAAAGCCTTTCCCTGTTGCTATGCTTTTATTTTCCATTAATTTCCACCAGCCATTCAGAGGCTGGTGAAAATTAATGGAAAGGTGACCTGCACAGGAAAACTTTTAATTAAACCACTAATACAACGTCGAATCGTTTCTTTTGGAGGTTTAGGCAGCCTGTGGAAGAAGAAATGAGTTCTGGGAGAGGAAGACAGTGTTTGTCTCCAGCCCTGGAATTTGTCCATTCATCAGTCATCCCAGGACTTGTAGATGATCCAGTTGCATATTAACAACATTGGCCATTCCTCACTAGAAATCAGTTGTAAGAAGTTCTTTAAAAGAACATTAATTCATCTTTCTCTTCCCCCCCCTCCCCCTCCCCCCCTTGCTGTGGATTTTTATCACCCCTAGTGAGAATTTTAGGGGAAATTGTTTTGGAATGGCTGTTTTCCAGGGGAAGCAATTTCTTTTTTATCTGTTAGAAATTCAGATTAGTCTTTTTAAAAATGAGTATCTAAACTCAGGCTCCCAAATTCACAGCCTAATTTGCAAGTTGAGCAACAAAAGGACATCAAAGGAGCTCAGGAAGTCCAAATATCCCCAGTTCTTGATGTACATTACTATGAACTCTGGAGTTCCCTGTTTTTATCGCTCCAGCTTAGCCTCAACAATGCAATAAACCATTGACAAATGGCTCCAGCCAGATTTCCTGAATTTTCTTTGTGACACTGATTCTACTGCAGACAGTATATCAGGTTACCACTTGGGATTGGTGCTGTTTTACTTTATCTTCCTTACGCAAGTATAAATGGATGCATCAGCCCTACGGAACTAAAGGGTATATTTGCAGGGAAATCTTTCACATACCTTCTTCTCATCCCTGTGCAAATGGCTGTGATGGGCCTCACACTGGTGGCTTTTCCTCACTGCAGCTCCACTGACCTCAGCAAAAGTGTCTTCTGATTTACGTTATGGAGATCAGACCCAGCCTAAGTTCACTGGCATTTTATGCCCCTATTAGTTGCTCATGCTCATCCAAGGGGACATGAATCCTCCTTGTACATGAGGACCTCAGAGAACCAGACACTCCCCACATCAGGGCTTTGCGTGTTCCTGGAGGTGCCAGCAAGCAGCACTTTCTGAGATTTCTGAATTCGTATCTCTTTTGTATTGGGCTGCAGTGGAAGCTTTCCTAACACTTTGTATGGAAGTGGGAGCCATCTTCATCCCAGCCCACTGCACAGTGGGGAAGCAGGGAGTAGTCCCTCTCTGCCATTCACCAGAAGAGTTCTCCAGCCAGGAGGCAGGACTCTTTATCTATCTCCCATAGAAGCACTACCATAAAAAATTCTCACTCACAAAGACATGGAAGAAATCAAATGTTGCACACAGTCACTGTTTGCCAGTGTTGGCTTCTGGCCATGGGCATCCACGTGGGGATGTGCTGTGTGAGACTGTGAGTGATGAAGAGGCACTTACCTATTGCTGGGAGGTACTGAACCATTACTTACCATCCTTTGTTCCTGTTCATATTCAAAAACCTCATAGCATTATTTTGTTAAATGAGTAGTTGCTGGTCCTCAAAGAAAATATTTAATTTTCTATAGCAAGTGTGTGCTTCTAACACATCCAGCCCATCTGGTCACACCCTCATATGTTTGAACCCATTTTAACTCAGCTAAGAAACAACATTCTGTTCCTTCTCGAGCAGGTACTAATATTCTCTGGCTCTGGCTTGCAACTTACCTTTGCACAGTAAAGAGAAATTCAGCAACTATCAGTTTGCTACTGGGATTTCTAAGCAGGTGCAAATTTAAGGGCAGAACAAAGGGCAAAAACGAGAGATGCAAATAGGAACTGCGAAGTGATATATGCTCGGTGATGAGAACTTGAAGTAAAACCGGATATTAACTGTAAGAAATGTGAAGTCCTAATTTCTCCCTAGCTCCCCAAATAGAAGGAAATAAATGCTTTGAAGTAGGATATTCTCAGTGAATTAGAGTGAGTGTTTTCATTTTATCTTCCTAATAATGATTTAAGATGACTTTTGCATGAATTTAAGCACTATAAAGAAATGAAAGCCTGGGAGGAAGATGGTTCTGAGGAATATTTCCATGAAAAAATATTGAGAATGACTTTCAAAAGCATTTAAGTGACTTATAGCCTACATCTTCTGAACTTAAACTCTTTGGAGAAAACACTTTAAAGATGCCTGGGGGTGCAATTATGCCTTACAGCTGGAGCAGTCCTAACCATTGCCCTCCCTTTTTGTTCAGACTCTGGTCCAAGACCCTTTCTCTTTGCCCTGCTTTAGCTTTTCAACCTTTACAATGGTGCCTGTGCAGGACCAGTTCAAACAGTATAACCAGCAGAATTAGCAATTTCTCCCTTTCAGTTTAGCAAGTTGAATCAGCTTAGCAAAGGATCCAGCCACCCCCAGAACATGTATGAGGGCATGGTGCAACAGGACAGCTGCAACAGCTCTTCAATATGACCCCCTGAAATGCGTTTTTTATGCAAGGAGTATAGAAACCAAACCTTCCATTTCAAAAATGACTCTAGAAACTAAACACTTTTTTTTTTTTAAACCAAGAATTTGGCTCATTAAAGCTCAGGTTCTTTTGGGAATGAGACTCCATAGAATTACAGCAGTAATTCATTTTTTATTAGCCCTCTCTTGGCTGTTTTACAAGGATTTTGCACTGTCCCAATGCACTCCTGGTCACCCTCTTGCTGTGCCAGACTCCACATCCTGGCCACAACTTTTCCCTGGGGATGAGCCAGAGGATGCAGCAGAGAGAACAGCGCCCATGCCTGGAAGAGGCCATGAGGAGGCTCCAGGCAGGGCTCTGGGCACTTGCTCATGGGAAAAGTGACTGAGATCTCCCATCTGGCCCTGGCTCCCACTGAAAGCTGTCCCCTGTTGTTGTACCCAAAAATGACACCCTGGTTCTTCACTCAGGCTCACTGGCTGGTTCACTGGGTGAGTAACTGCTCTGGCACTTTTGGTGAGATTGTTCTGCAGGAGCAATCTCACCCACATCTCCCTCCAAGAACTGTTTTTCTTAGCTATAACAACTTTTTATAATAAAAAGTCCTTAATTCAATTTTGAAACTTTTTGTTTCATTGCAGTGTGCTGACGACATAAACTGTATAATGGTCATTTATCTTTTCATCTCAGGGTTGATGATACATCTCATGCCTTGGACTTGCACAACTGATCTTGTTTGTACATCTAAATTTTCTTCCTCGTTATCTGGAATGTTGTGTCCAGTTCTGCGCTCCTCAGAAGAAAAAAGACAAACTACTGGAGAGGGTCCAGTGGAGGCCACAAAGATGATGAAGGGTCTGGGGCATCTCCATATGAGGAGAGACTATGGGAGCTGAGCCTGTTTAGTTTGGGGAAGACTGAGGGGAAAATCTCATTAATGCATATATATAGCTCCAAGGATGCCAAGAGGATGTTGCCAGATTCTTCTCAGTGGTGCCCAGTGACAGGACAAGGAGCAGTAGCCATGAACCAGAACATATTTAATTCCACCTCAACATGAAGAACTTCTTCCCACGGAGGGTGGCAGAGCCCCGGCACAGCTGCCCAGGGAGGGCGCGGAGTCTCCCTGTTTGGAGACATTCCAGTGCCACCTGGATGTGTTTCTGTGTCCCCTGCTCTGCTCCGGGTGACCCTGCCTGGGCAGGGGGCATTGGGCCGGGTGGTCTCCGGAGGTCCCTTCCAACACAAACGATTCTGTGATTCTGTTATTTTAGGTCGTTTATTTCGTACCGGTAGAGAAAAGCCTTTTGAATCCTTCCACGCCGCTTTTATATATTGGCCTGGGGAATTTCAAACTTCGGTATAAAAAAAAAAAAAACTCCCACTCCCTCGGGCACGGGCACCCCCGCCGGCGAGCAGCCCAAGGCTCCAGGACGGCCCGGACGCGACCGCCCCCGGTCGGGACAGCCCCGGCATGGCCGCTCCGCCTCCGCGCCAGCGCCGACCCGGAAAGCGTTTGGAGGTCGCGCCGGCAAGATGGCGGCGCCCAGGCGGTGAGGGGAGAGCGGCGCAGCAGCCGCGGCCATGAGCGCCGCCCGCAGCTGCCGCCCGCCCCGGGCGCTCGCAGGTACCGCGGAGCCGTAGGGCGAGAGGGCCGGTGTGCGGGCAGGGCCGGGGCGGCCCGGGGCTGCTCTGTGGAGCGGTGCCCGGAGCCTGCAAGGCTATGCGTGTGCGTGTCCCCGTGTGCGGCGTGTCCCCGTGTGCCACACTGCGCTGTGTGTCCTCCACACGTGTTTGACTTTGGGGCTCTCCTATGGCAGCTGCTTCCTCGCCGAGATAATCTTGTCGATAGTGTATATAGTAGTGGGACAATTCTGTGTTGTATGATGCTCCATCACCAAGGCTGCCTGAGCTCAAGCAGCGTTTAGACAACCCTTTCCAGGTCAGGGTGGGATTGTTGGGGTGTCCTGTGAAGGGCCAGGAATTGAATTCGATGATCCTTGTGAGTCTTTTCCAGCTCAGGATATTCTGTGAAAATACGTCTTACTGATGCTCGGGAATTTGGAAGAAACGCCCAAAATTATTGGGACTTCCCTACAGTGTAGTTTTGGGCCTCTTGGGATAAGAAAGAAAAAGGGGGGTTGGGATGTGTCCAGGGAAGAGAACGGAGCTCAGGAAGGGTCTGGAGCACCAGAAGCAGCTGAGGAGGCTGGGGGGGATCCTCAGCTTGAAGAAAAAGAGGCTCAGGGGAACTTCCCATTCTCCGCAATTCCCTAACAGGAGGGTGCAGCTAGGCGGAGATTGAGCTCTACTCCCAGAGGCAAGGGACAGGATAAGAGGAAGCAGCCACAAGTTGGGCTAGGGGAAGTTTCTGTTGGATATTAGGCAAAATTTCTTCTCTGAATGGGTGGTCAGGCACTGGCACAAGCTGCCCAGGGCAGTGATAGAGTTACCATCCCTTGTAAGGGGTAAAAAGCCATGTGGATGTAATCCTTGGGGACATGGTTCAGTAGTGGACCTGGCTGTGCTGGGTTAATACTGAGATTTGATCTTCAAGGTATTTTCCATCTTTAAGGATTCCATGATTTTGCAGTGTCATGTTCTTTCACCTGGAGAAACAAACATTTTCCATTACCTGACCCCGGTTCCCATTTGTGGGGGTGTACTGTGTCACAGCTGACAATAGGCACTGTAGTCTCAATTAGAGGCAAACTCAGTGGCAGAGAAGAAACTGGAATCTGCTGTTACTTTTTTTCTCGTTTTCCATTAAGCAGGATTATTTGTGTGGCATCTGAGGCGCGCTGGTGCACGGCAGATACCGTGCCGGTTTGTGCACCTTTACCATGTGGCCAGCAACAAGTTGATTACGTTTCAGTACTTCAACTTTCTCAAACGAATGGTAAGTCAAGGAGTGTATCTATCCCCTAATTTTCATTCATCCCATGTGATAAGTCAAAATGGAGATTAGTTGATAAGAGTAATTTTCTTATCAGCCAAACTCAGCTAATTTAAGCATCTCCATTTTTCACTAAATCAGTCAAAGCATTTGGTGTCCTAAAACATCTCAGGCTGGAGGAAACCTTCTGTAGCAAGGACAGTGCCTTGTGTTGCAAAGTCTCCCCTGCTTGACAGGAGGCTTCTGTACCCTTGAAATAGGGCACTCACCTCCTGCTGAGAAACTTGACATAAAATTATTTTTAAATAATTATTTATTAAAAAGTCACTTCTTATAATAAAGTCACATCTTGGCTAGCAGTCATACAAGTAGTAGATGGAACTCACTTGTGGAGGTGGTGTGTTCTCAGTTCGTTGGTTTATTTGAGTCAAAATTCCTGAGCTCATTAAATTAATGGGTTACATTTACAGTGTGCTGTTAGTTTTAGGTATTAAATAAGCTGTAATTATCATTAAGCCCCTTGAAATTATGTCATCTTCTTTGACCAGTTGTATCATATGGTGGTGGATGGTAGCAATTTTTTGAAATTGGTCTGCTGGTTTGAAGTGTATTCACATTGCTCATTCAGAGTTGCAGACTCATTGTAATTACTACTGTACACTTGAAATCAGGATTGGTTGAAAGTTCTTTATTTCTATGCTTCTGGTGCTTGAAATAGATAGAATATTTGGGGGAAGAAAATATGACAAGAGAATTTAAATGCTCTTTTTCTTATTCTGTGTTTATTCTGTGAGCTCTAAAAGAGAGCAAACAACTCTATTCTGATTTATTGTTCAACATATTTTCCTTTGAAATTTGTTGTCTAATTAATAAAAAAAATTGGCATAAATAATAATAGACTAATATGGGAGATGATTTTATATCATAGGTGGTAGATTGTCTTTTTTGGAATATTTTAAATTTTTTCATTATTAAATATGCATAAGTTTAGTGCTTATGTTTGGAAACTGAAGTTGTGTGGGCATTTGTATATTTCCCTGTTTAAAGGTGAATTTTGTTTGGTCAAATGTTGGGCTCAATGACCTTGGAGGTCATTCCAACCTTTATTATTCTGTGAAACTGATCAGTTGTAAGTTACATTTGATTACGTAGTGGTTTTGAATATGAACAAAGAGTTTGCTGTTGTAGCTGTTGGCGGGGAAGTAAACATTCAGATGCAATTTTCCAAGCTTACATAAACATTGATTCAGCTGTGAGTTGTAAAGCTGCTTTTGTAATAACTAAGCCAACTTCAGAAGTCTGTGTGTGAAATAAGTGTCTGAAATTCAGATTAACTCAGTTGTGTCATAGAAGTAATTCTCGTAACAAGAATAAAACAGTAGTAATATTCTTGGTGTTAATAAAGTGAAATGGACAGAAATATCTTTATCTATTTGTTTTAACATTTCTCATTGTATTTAGTATGTAACACAGTGCAACAAAGACCTCAGTCAACGAGCCAAGCCCAAGTCCGATTCAATTGTGTCTCCTTTTCGTGACCTTCAGCAATTGGATCAGGAAAAAAAGGTTGTACACAGAATTAGCTCAGCTTCACCTGTTCCTCAGTCGTGGTCTGAGATGTCAAGCAGAAATGAGTTGAGAGAAGTGAAATCAGCTGCAGAAACTGAAGGCTCAGTCATACCAGGGCGAGCTGAATCCAAGGAAGACAGGCAATGGAAAGAAATGAAGCTACGGCTGGATGATTTGCCAGGAATTTTGGCACGCTTGTCCAAAATCAAGCTTACAGGTATTACTGGTAATTTTTTCTCATTTCTCTGCATTCTGCTTGAAGCAGAATTCTTTGGGATGTTACTGGTATGGTTTAGTTTTGCATGTGATAATTCCCACTTTATTGATGCTAAGTTGGGTCAATTTCAATCAAGTATGTGCTAGGAAAATTGTTTTATGGAAGCATTTAATAGTTGTCCCATTAATTTTGTTTAAAAACTATGAGAATCAGCTAGTTTCTGGGAAATAAGCAAGTGTTAATAGACAGACTACAGTGAAACTGGGTAAGGAAGTGAATTTACAAATAATGTGTTCAGTATTTGAGGTTGTCTTGCATAAGTTTTCCAGTGTTTTGTCTTATTTACATACCTTGCACTATAGTACTGCTGGTTGTGAAATTAGCACTAGAAGTCCCAAGGTAAGATAATCCAAGTGGTTTCCTATATTAGAAAGGAAAATGTCTGAATCTGACTGATTGAATTTTGTAAAAGAAGATCTGATTTACTTTTCAGTCATTGATAGTGTTGTGTTTTCAAACCGGCAATTTGTTAAGCAATTGCCTTGCAGCCTTAACTACATTTTGTCTTGTTCGAGTAATAATACTTAACGACTTTATGTAACTCCTTTGCCAATAGAAACAATTATAAATTACTCCTTTGCCAATAGGTAGTGCTGTGTATACTTTTATTTCTAAGGAGGCTCTAATTATCTGACCAAAGCCTTACATCTTGTCTGTGATATAAAGTCCAAGAACAGAAATGTAATTTCCTAAGTCCTTGCCTGGGCGCTCTCCAGTTGGTCAAGTGAATTCCTCATAACAAGACTGTTCTTTGCTCTAAAAATTTGTTATAATGAATGTCCTGAATTCAGCTTACTTTTAAAAACTTTTTTGTCTTGCAATATATGAGTTTTCATTGTTTGTTTTTCTGTGGAAAAATCTTGCTGACCACATAGAGTGTGTAATGGTAATTTACATTTTCATCTGTGTTCCTGATAAATCTTGTGTTTTGGGCTTGGCACAACTGATCTTGTTTGCACATCCTAATTTTTTTCCTCATTGTTTTTAGAAAGCCTTAGGTCATTTATTTTGTGCTGATTAAGGGAACAGAGAGAAAGAAAATTGACTATTGTTGAAAGCACTTGAGGTTTTTTTTATATGTTTGCTGATGGGTAAGCTCAGTGCTTGTACCACATCTCAGTGTTACTGCTGCTTCTTGAAATGGGAGTTTCAACAACTTCAGCAAGATGGGAGAGTGTCATTTTCAAGAGAAAACAATTTCATGAGATACATTTCTGTGTGGCCTCAGAGTTGCTGCAAAACTCTTCAACAGTTCCTGGTAGCCTATTTTAACTAGGCAAGCACCACTCTGGATTTAAAATAGGGTATAGAAGGCAAAGGTTAAGGAATTTGATTCCCTTCAGGACTATTGTTTTTTATGACAGTGCCTTTTGAAGTGTAAGCTTGACTGCTAGTTTCTGAACAGCTGTACAGTTTTTAATCAAGCTTGCAAGCCTGTTGGGAAAGGGACTGTGGTTTTAGTCTATCTCTGTCTTCTCATGTGCTTGGAGGAATTCTTGATCCTAGGTAAATGTAGTAAACTTCATCTATTGAGAAGGTATAGAGAGATACAGGGAAAAACTTAGCCTCTTTTCTCGTTGTGATCTTTATGTGTTTGGTGTGCAGATTTTTTGTAAGTGGAAAGTGTAAAAGAGTAAGTTGGATGAAGATGATTTTGTAGAAGGAGAGTTCTATTGTTGTTCTTTATTGGTCATGGGATAGGATAGGACATAAGCAGGAATAAGACTGTGTGTAATATGTAGAGCAAGGAAAATTTTTAACAACTTGTGTAATCATTTAGACAAATTATATATTCTGTAAAGACTGTGGTGTTGTAGTTCTTTGATTTTTTTTAAAGAAGAATATATTCTCTGAGGTCAGTTTTTAAGTTGCAAATGTCATTCAACTCAGTTCCTTTCACCCATGAAGTTGTGATAGATCTCATATCCTGTGTGGTTTTTTTGGCAGACACTTTATTTATACTTTTTAGAGTATAAAATAACAAAAAAACAAACTCTGCATGATGCCAAAATGGGACTTCCTTATGCTCTGTTCTTTTCCTGTTGCTGCTAGAAAGAGATTTTTTTGTTTGTAGTATGAACTGTACTTCACCTTGGAAAGGAAACGAGTTTTGCTATTTCCATGCTTCATGTAAACTGCAGCTTTTGTGACTCTGCTGTTAGAAACTCTGCCTTAAAAACAGGAATAGATTTTTGTTTATATTCTTTTGCCATAGAAAATAATTAGGGAACTTTTCATTACATGTCACATAATCTACCTTTTTGGGTTCAATTTTCATCCATTCCCATCTCTGTGGTGTTTTATGTTGGCTGCTCTCTGAACAGCTGTATCCTACCACCCAGGCACTTGGAAAGCTAATGCATCTGTCTGATAGATTTTCAGAATTATAAATGCATTGTTTTCAACTTGATCCTAAAGCTGCTGTGTAACTGAAAATAGCAGAGAGTCAAGGGAAGGGATGGGAATAAGGAAATTTGTGATGCATGCGCACACTAGGAATTTCAGGTTGTCTCGTCTTCTTAAATTTAACTTCAAGTTTAGATTTAAGTAATGTTTCCTCCAAAGATTACAGATGAAAACTCAGATGAACTATATGTAAAACCACAGGAAAATCAAAGTTCAGTTTTTAGTTTGGGCAAACTGAGGAAAGCATGATATGAAAAATGATGAGTATTCCCTTAGATAACGCTCTAGGGTTTGTGGACATTTCCTTGTTGTTGCTCCTGTAGCATGTTGGTCTTTCTGTGAGGACAAGCAGCTAAATTGGAACAGGCTGTTCCATCCCTGGAAGTGTTCAAGGCCAGGTTTGATGGGGCTTGGAGCAACCTGGGATAGATTCCACCCCCCCACCCCACAGGGGGTTGGAAATCGATGATGTTCAAGGTCCCTTGCAACCCAAACCATCCAGTGATTCCATGATTCTGTGATGTGCAGTGTAGAGGTTTTCTGTGCTGTTTAGGCTGTTTAGGTCCAGGGACGCCACTTGTAAGGTTTTCTGGCTGTTTAGGTTTGTAAGGTTTTCTGTGAGCTGTTTAGGTGGCCTGGAAAGGCCCAGGGATGGCCTTGAAGAGCCGACGCTTCAAAGGACGAGGAGAGACTTCTGATCTTGTCTTGGTCTTGGTGTTTATTAATTGTTTATCTAAAAGATTTTCTTTCAGCCCGACAGAGGTCTGCACAGCAAGCCAGCCATGGGCACACTGCGAGCCCCCAGGGCGGTCACTTATCTTTATACTCAAAGTTACGTGTACAATATTTATCATTTCTCCCCAATACCTTCTACCCTTATTAACCGGTGCACTTTTAGTAATAACCAATCCCAAAGTGCCACCACCACCACAGAAGATGGAGGCCAAGAAGAAGAAGAAGAAGGACAGGACACGCCTCAATTCCTCCATCTTACTTCTTTAGACCCCCCTGTACCGAAATCCTAAACCCTGTGTTTTACACTTTAACTAACTTATCCCTTCACCATTCACCCAGTGAATTCCTCCCAGTCCTCATACAGGTCTCATCTCCTGTGTAGGATCAAAGTCCAGCCACCAGACACTTCTGGCAACATTCCAGGATTCCCGAGCCCCTCAAGGGTGGTCTCGGCCTCTCTGCACCTCAGTCCTGAGGTGCTGAGATCCCACAGTGCAGCACCTTGTGTCTTTGAGAAAAGACTGATCATGGTGCTCAGTGCTTCAGTGCAGTTGGCAGCGTGGTGATCAGTCAAAGCCTGGACTTGATGATCTTGGAGGTCTTTTCCAACCTACTTGAATCTGATTACATAGCACCTGTCTAAGATGTGGGTCAACGTGTGCAGACAAATATGCTGATTTCTGAGCATTTTCAGTTTTGAAGACTAAACTAGAAATTTTTTCATACATCTTGTTATAAGAAAATAATTCTGTTGTGAATACTAGCAAACAGTATTGGATGTATTGCTTCTGTATGGATTTCTCTGTGGAATAGTGATCCTCTAGCACAAATGTGCTGAACCTGAAACCAGAAGCCTGAGATATTTGGTACTGATTAAAGGTGTGATTGTGAACATCCTGCTTCATCTCTTGTCTGTTGTGTATTGGTGACACGATGATGAAGATCTGGTTTTGCAGACTGACTCTTGATGCTTACCAAACTGCAACAATGACTACATGAGGGGTCTGTGTTGTGTTTGTAGGCTGAAGGTGTGGTAATAGCTGCTATAGTAAAAAATGCATTTACTTTAGTGGAGGTCTTTTATGTTCCCAGTTAATTCTGGAATAATAGCATTTATTCTTTAAATGAAAACTTCAGTATGGCCGGAAACTTTGAAAAATATTTATTGGTTGTTACTGTTCTGATTATTGCCAATTTACCTTTATTAACAGTTCTAAATATATTTAATATACTTGTCAAAGTAGTTCTTTTGTGATTATTAAACCAGTAACTATTATCCCATCAAAGAAACTAAAGCATTCTGGCAATTGGTTTTCCATGCTACAAGAAAAGCAAATGAAATAAAAAGAAACCATTACTGTAGTTCATTTTTAGCAAAGTATTTTAAAATTGTTTGATGGTAAGAGGTTATCTGTTCTGTTTGTAATATTGCACTTGAATTTTGCATGATTTGGTGCAGATTTGTTTCAAATGATTTCCCCAAGTTTAAGTTTGCTTCAGGAGCGTGGCCTTTATTAATGTGCAGGTTATAATCTGTATCAACACTGTGATGTTCCCAAACAAACCTGGGTTTACAAAGGACTTGTTGGTTAGATGAGGATCTCTAAGTACTGCTGCTACAGCTGGCTTTTTAGAAACTGAAGTGTGAAAACTCTGGAAGGAGTATTTCTTCAGCTTTTGGGAAGCAACTTTCTTTTAAGGGCTATAGAAACTTTTGCAGTAAAGCAGTGAAATTGTTGAAAAAAAAGTAAAAATGCATTTGCTTTTCTCCTTCTGTATGTACTGATATATCACCAGTACAGGAGTAGAAGGGAATTCCAGAGCAAGACTGATTTGCTTTGGCTTTCTGTGCTTTTATTTTGGCTTGGCTACTTTTTAATAGTAGGTAAACAAAATATGGCATAATGATTCACATGCTATAAATACAAAAGATTTATATAGGCAGAGCACATTGTGATGAAGTGGAAAAGGAATGTAAAGAACACACTAAACTTTTGGACTGTGTTTTTTATGCCAGAAACATTATAATTCACTCTTTGTCACCAATCTATTAGCCTTTTCTTTTTCATCTACACTGACGTGGGAGACAAATGTCCTCTGTTAATTTTTGTTAAAGCAAAAAATGTTTAAAAGACTGAAAATAGGGCTTAGGCTGAGATCATAAGTTTAAATCTTGGCTTCTTTTTGAAGAGCGTGTATAATGCCAGCTCCCATCAACAAGTCTTGAAAGGATCGATTCCATCTATTATGCAATAAGGTGAAGTTAATTTGGCCCCTAATGCACTAAACTAACAGGGATTAAAAAACAAACAGAGTCAGTGACCTCATTCCCTTGATGTGATCTCAATTAAATACACTTTTCCTCCATGAGGGAAGTTGAAGAGTAAATTATTGCTTCCACAGTTAAAGAAAATAAACTTTCCAATCCAAAGGGAGCATTTTCCTATTTACTGCTAATGTGCTGTATTGGAATATTTGGGCGATGAGGAAAGCAGGGGATGCCTGGTGTGCAAACCCTGCCCAAACAAGAAGTACCTGCTTTAGTGAGATATGGGAGAGGATGTACTGCAGCCTTTTTAAATGAGATCCTGATAAGTCATGCTCAAATCACCGGCTAAAATTAATCTAGAGAAATCAATGGGGACTTTAATTAGTGTTGTAACTGTACAGTGTTAGAATTTCTTTGGGGTCAGGGTAGTGGTAATGTTACACTGTTTGCCAATCCATTCCACCTTTCTTCTCCAGTAAATGAGTTGGTGTTTTCCCCTAATAAATTGGTGTAAAGTGCTCTCTAAGATAAGTTTTAATTAAATTCTTGTCTAGAAGCGAGCATGTGATTTATTATGCAAAAAAATGAATGTAATCACTCTTGGAAATGCAAATGCCACTGTTCACTGTCATTTTCAGTGCATTTTTTGAACTTTCTCAGTTGTACCAATGCATTTCATTTTTTTTGTGCATTCCTAAGGAGGATTCAAGAGTTTGGAAACTAACGTAGTGTTGTAATTATATAATAAATAGGATCTAGTCTTTCAGAATGATCAGTAGCTTCATGTTCATTTGTCTGGTGAGGTAGCAGAATCTGTGATTCTTTCAGAGCTGCTCAGAAGGGTGAAGTTTTGTCATAGATCCACTGTATTGTAGAAGTAGCCTGTGAATCCGTAACAAGGCTATATCATTAATACTTATTATATTATGCATATTATTATTATAATATTCAGCCATCAGTGGACTTTAATACTTAGAGAAAATTTCTGATGAGCAGCAAGTTTTGTCCATTGTGTTTTCAGGATTAAATCCTAAGGTTGTTAGGCAGGCTCAGTTCTTGAAAAGAGCACTTTTCATGTGCATCCTTACTGGCAGGTCTCTGCCATGACATTTAGTATTTCATCCCAAGCAGTGCTGCTTAATAGATAATCCAGGTATTTTCAGTCAGCAAGATTATTTATTTGTCATTTAACTTCAGACAAAAAGGAGACTTCATAGAAATCAGGAACATAAGAAAATTTCGATACTTTGATTTAAAGTAGCTGAGATCTGAAGCATGTAACTACATCAGAACATACTTTAAATACCTTCTGTTTAATAATTAATAATTTCAGATTGTAAGGTTCAAGGTTATGAGTGAGATGTTCCATAAACATGCTGACTTTCATAGTATTTGTCATATCATACTATTTCTTGCCAAAAGTTAGGTTTTTGAGACCTATTATTTGGCTAATTATAATACTGGGATTAAAACTTGGGTAATTTTTATTTTAAGGATGTGGTTTGCAGTACTGTACTAAAGTTACAATTTTGCATGACAAAACTGAAATTGATTTTTTATGAACCCACTGAAATTTTGAGGCCATTAAGTGTGGTTGGGTCTCTGTGATGATATAATTGTTCTTTCAGCCCAAAATGGGCGTGTCAAATAGAAGCAGTGGAAACAGAGATTGTGCAGTGAAATTTCTGCAGCTACATGCCCCAAATATCTTTTTGACTCTGCACTGCTTAAATTCCTGCTATAATTTGATATAAAGCATGTATCTCAGTGTGGGATTTTTTTTTTTTACTCTTTTTTCTTCTGCATTAGACTTTGCAGCGATGTGTGAGTTACTGGAACAAATATCGGTCCTGTGCACGTTGTGTAGGGCAATTTGGTCCTGTAGGAAATCCATAAAATAGGGAATACAGAGACACAAGTTGTATCCTTACATCTTCTGCTAATGTGCTGCTGCTTTTGGGTTTCTTATTTTATTTCTGGCAGTTCTCCATCTCATTTTTGATTTCTTTATGTATAGTGTTTGTATTAATTGTATCCAGTTCCTGGAGCTAGTGTGAACCATAAAGATAGCAAAAAGTTAATCTGCACAAGAGTTTTTTCAGGGTTTGAAAGCCATAACTCTAGTGCTATGTACAAAGATGGTTTCTTGTTGATGCTTTGAACTGTGCTCTCACTTGCGTTGCAGCTCTGGTTGTCAGCACCGCGTCCGCTGGCTTTGCCATGGCCCCAGTCCCTTTTGAGCTCACCCGTTTCCTGCTCGCCTCCCTCGGAACTGGCCTGGCATCCTGTGCTGCCAACTCCATCAATCAGGTCAGTCCATCTCTTCATCTGCACAGCAAACCGGTGTCATCCTGGCTTCTGAAACGCTGCCAGGAGTGTGACTGGATGGCCGGGAGTGCTGTGCCTTCAGCTGCTGCCTGAGCTCTGAGCTGCTAAAACTGACACCACACAAGTAATATATGCCTGAGGATTCAAGTGGGGTTGCTAGGCCCAGTTTGTTAATACAGAATGGAGTTGATGAGGTTTTAAGCCTCCCAATAATAATGTTTATCTTGGTAATACCCAAGCCTGGGTCCCTGGAAATGACAGGAAGAACTGGGTAATTGGAGTGTAAGAATAGCCAGTGGGGATCCAACCTTGTGGGCTAGATTCTTCAGTTGTGTTACTGTATGACCTCATTGGATCTGTCTTAAGAGTGGCTCAGATCCACTTAAAACATCTATAGTGGGACTTCAGTGGGATTTTGTCCAGGCTGGGATCATGGTATCTCCAGCACATCTGCAAAATGAACCGAGAACCTCCATTTTGTGGAAGTTGTCCCATGCCAGAGATGTTCCAAGTGCCTGAACTTGAGCTTCCCTGTGTGTGTCAACAGGCCTGTGGAGCTTGATGCTGATCGTGGCTCTCCTGCGCTCAGTTGTGAAGCACAGTGGCTCTTGGGCTCTCCCAAAGGAAAGCCTAACTAATGAACAGGTTGTAAAACTTGTGGTGCTGAATGGTGTTTCAAAGTGTAGTAGCTATGGTCGCTTTCAGTTGTAAATGTGGCCTGGAAAAAGAAGGAGCAGCCCAGTGCCACTATTGACAGCACTTCATGGTTTCAGCAACCACTTGTGACTCCTGGAACTCCAGTAATGGAGGTTTCCTGGGATCCACACTCTGGAGTCAACTTGGTTGAGTTGGGCTCTTTGATGTTTACACCTTGTAACACCTCAGTTGTAGGCATGTGGTGTGTTTTTCAGGATTGCACCCATCAGCACACATTTTGCTCAGCCTGGAGTAAGTCCTATTTACTGTTTTTACAGGTTTTAGTGTTTCTTTCACTGAGCTTAAAACTGGGGCAGGCAGCTAACTCTGTTTTCTCTGCAAAATGGGAAGGACAATGCATGATGTTTAATTGCTTGGAAATGTTTATGTAGCTTGCCTAACTTGGAAACGCATAAATATCCTTGAAAAATAATTTTAAATAAGTCACGCTATTTTCTGAAGAATGCATTTAGTTATCATCTCCATATTTTTCACACAAAGACTGGGAAGAAAGGCTATCATAACTAAGGTGAGGTTTTGTTGGGTTTTGGTACAATTTTGGATGTACCCTTTTTTCTTCCCTTTTTTCCTTTACTACCTTTTTAATAAGAAAAAATAAATTTGTGGGTTATCCTTTGAAATATTTACTGTCATATATGCCTTCACTTTTGATGTGGATACTACTGGATGAAGAGAGTTAATGATGGCTTATCTAGAGACTCCTGTGCAACTTGTCTTGAGGTTTTGCTAGATCTTCTGAGAGGTGACAAGATTACTTGTGTGGGTTACTTCCCACACAAGTAACTGATTTTCTTTGTCTTCAGCTTCCATGTATTGCTCATTGTATTTTGTCCCAAAAGCAGGCACTTTTTAAACTCTTGGAAGCCATTTCTTAAACTCTTGAAGTACTCAGAAGTACAGGAATTCTGTGCTGTAATTTGGAATTGGACACTTGGGATAGTAAAGGGAAGTTAAGAGGATGTTAAGAGGAGTTGAGAGGAGTGCAATAACTTTGTACTGGGTCTTGTAATTCACTCTTTACTCACTGCAAGTTACTCCAGCCTCACGGTGTGTCAAACTGCCTTTCACAATTTCAGCTGAACATTTTAAATTTTCACACTCACTCATATTGACCCACTTTCCTGTGTAGAGAGACCTTGAAGGCAGATTACTCCTGCTACAAAAAAAAAGGAGCAGAGTTGGTAATGAAGCAAAAGGAAAGAGCTGTGCTTGGTGATCTGTTGTTTATCAATGGATCCTTTCAGTCGCTGAGTGTCTTTTTCCCGGTGTTGCTGTGTCTGAGCTGGCTGGGAATTTAATTTTCTGTAAATGCTTAAAGCTTGGGTAATCCATCTTGACCATTGGGAAGGAGCACATTTGACTTGGAACTTCCTTTATTGCTACTTTGCTCTGTCCATTGCTCCCCATACGCATCTACTTCTCTGGCAGCTCATGACTCATGTTTCCCCTGTTGCTCCTCTCTGTCCCTTAGGGACCTTTTCATATGATAACCGTCTTTCCACTTCCCAAATTGCTATAAATCTGTACATCTTTAAGGGCAACTCATCTTTCCCACTCCTCATTTCTCTGATAAATCTATGTGCACAATTTACAGTCCCCTCCTATGTCGTGGGAAGGTGAAGTGTGAATTGTGTAAAATTCTTCCCTGTGATTTAGGACAGGATATAAGGGGCCTTGTCCTGTGACAATGTACTGAAGATTCTGTAAAATTCATAGAAGTATTGATAGAAACTTGTAAGTGGTCAGGTTCTGAAGTTTGAGGGAGTTTTCCTTTTTTTTTTTTTTCCCCTCAACTACTTGATTTTAACAATCTCATAGGAGCTGAGACAATTTTACCCCCAGTGAATTAAGCTGAATTACCTAAGTTGACTAAAGTCCTAGGGTTGGAGCCAGGCCTGTGCTAAGTCATACACAGACACCAAAACATTGTGTTTTATTTCTTTACAAAGTTGGTCTGAAACAATCTTCTAATTATCACTTCCTCCTTGTTTTCAGATGGTTGAATGCCGTACTTTAAAATTATTTTTTCCTGCCTGCAAGAGCCAGAAACTTACAAAACTGTGCTGAAGTGGGGATCCTTGCCCCACTTCCACTTTTTTTAAGAAGAAAAAACAGATCGACGGTGCAGATCAAAAACTTCGTAGTTTTTCATTGTTTATAGAAAGACAGTCTGAATATTTATCCAGCTATGTGTTTAGAAAAAAGTTTCACAATTCACAAATTCTAAATTGTGGCATTGCTTTCCAAGAAAAATAGAAAGAATGCATTTTGATGGTGATTCTGTGAAATTGGGCAATGATTTTTAAGGAGCTTGTGATTTATTGTTTTGTGACTTGAGAGTGAAAAAGTTGTATTGGAAAATACAGACAAAAAATAGAAAAGGGAGATGTGGTGCCTGCAGGACAGCGAGGTCATTCTAGAGACATTTGTTTAGAAAATGTCAAGAAAAGTATCTTGGTATAATTTATGACAGACAAGAGAAAGAGAGAAACAGTAGAGAAACAGACTCAGGCTGGTGGAAAATGCTATGAATTCTGTGGATCTGGATAAATATCAGAGGGTCCTTGGGTTTTCCCTTGGAGTGTGTTGGGTCTGTGGGTTGTGAGGGAGGAACCTCCTATGGGAAGGTGCCAGAGAACAGATTGTGCTTTATTTCTCTTGTCCTCCACCGGTGTCTGTGCCTCTGCCTCGCTCCTTCCTATCACAATACTTCAGGGTCGTACCTCACACCTAATCCAGCATTGCAGTGGCTCCCAGCGCCGGTGCTCCCCGCTTCTCCTCCACATCATCCAACACCGCGTTACGTCCTCCGGCCCTTCGGAACTGTTCTACAACATGTCACCACTTCTCAGTCCCACCTGCTAAAACAGCTTTCGTCTTTTTTTCCCTCTCTTTCTAACAGCATTCTTTGTTTTTTCCATCATGGAAGTAACTTAAAATTATTTCAGACAGGGGTTCTTTATTGGTCATCTGTCTTTTTAAAATAACCGTTATTTTACAGTAGGTTTTGATTTTTAAAAAATCACTTAAGGTATTTACCGAGGAGCGGATTGAGATTCATTGTGTCTGTAACATTAGCAAGCTAGCCAAAATCTCCAGAAAATCTCATAAGGAATCAGTCTTATTAGTTGCAGTTATGGTAAGAAAATGGAAATATATTCTGGGGTTTCATCTTGTAAACACTGCATATTAATCTTGAATCAAACAAATGCTTTAGTGTTGTTGCTTATAAGTTACAAATAAATTAAGTAAACCCTTGCCTTTCTGAGAAGTGAAGACTAATTTTTTATCTTGTTTTTTTTGCCGTACTCCAGGCTATCATAGAAATGGAGTGGGAGAAATTTATATTAAGTTAGTTAATAATATTTTGCTTTTTCATAGCTCTCTTTTTTGATGATTTTTGAAAGCTCACTCAAGATTCAAGGAGTAGGGGCTTACATTTGTATTAGAGAGAAAACATGTCATTTTTGAGACTTCTAAGATAGTCACCTCTGATTTATGGAGAAGGAGATAAAACATGAAGAGATGTTTACAACGCAATACACGGCACTAAAATGTTAAAGAAATGTCGTGCACGTTTTATATGTCAAGTACATTCTTCTGTAACTGCAGCACGGTTAAAAAGTGGGAGAGAACTATAAAGATGAAAGCAGGATGTTTAAAGTGGCTTGAATTTAGTAACCGAGAGATAAAATTATGTGCTTGGGTTTGACTGATGGTGCCTTGACAAGGAAGTACACTGGGCTGAATATCTTAGCTGAAGTTAAAGAGCTGAAAATGAGGAATACTGTAAATATGTTATCCAGCATGAGAGAACAAATGTAAGTTAACATCCCTTCAGGATCTGATCTGATGGCTGTGTTTTGCTCCTAAAGTCTCATCTTCTCCTGACAGTGGTGATTCCTTAGAAGCGTAGCTGTAAGGAGTGAGAAGGATGGGTTATTGTTAGATTAGTGGAGTGAAATTTGGGGGTTGAGTTCAGTTACCAGCCCAGGGAACCTGTATGTGATCTTTGGTGTAAGACAAACTAAGAAGGTCATTTGGATGTTGCACAAGGCTGAATAAAGTAAAAATAGAGCAGCCTTTCCTCCAGCTGTCAATCCGCTCAGTGGATTATCCTCATTGGGAAAAAAAAAAGGTCAGGTCTTCTTTTATCTAGTCTAAATCTATTGTCTTTTGAGTTTAGAAACCATCACCTCTTGTCCTGTCAGAACAGGCCTTGCTAAAAATGTCTGTCCTCATCTTACCCATGTTCTTTAAGTATTGAAAGGCTGCAATGAGGATAGAAACTTGTAAGCGGTCAGGTGAACACTTCTCCAAGTGAACACTCTCACCTTTCCTAGCAGGTCTCCAGAGCAGAGGTGCTCCAGCCCCTGGAGCATCTCCATGGCCTCCTCTGAACTCGCTCCAGCAGCAGCTCCACATCCTTCCTGTGCTGGGAGCCCAGAGCTGGAGACAGCTTGCCAGGTGGTGTCTCACTTGAGTAGAGCAGAAGGGCAGAATACCTCCCTTGACCTGCTGCCCAATTAAAAAAAAAAAGAAAAAAAAGAAAAGAAAAAAAAGTTCTAAGAACTCCTTTACAAGAAAAAAACCCACCACCCCAAGGGTCACAGTAATACATAGAAAGTGGTGGCTAGTGATAGATGCCTGGATTATTGATGAAGTGGAAAATAAAAAATAGCATGATTCTGGTCCCTCTGTTCCCTTTCTTTTTAATCCCAGTAAAGAAATTCAACACAAAAGAGAACAGCAATAGTTTTGTTCCCCAAAACTAGCTGTGTTTTTGGCATTATCTCTGTACCAAACTTCTCTTACCAAATAAGTATTTTATTGAATATCCATGGAGTGGGAACTTTTTATTCCGATGCTAATGCTATTAATACGCTCTGCTCCAAGTTGGAGGAGCTGACCTCTGTCAAATCATGCAACCCACGTCCACTCAGTGCAGGAGGTTTTTGCTAAGTTAACTCATCAAAGTTCTTTCTTGCCCAATTTTGAAATCTCTGAAAATTTGTTTTTTTGCTCCTTCCCCTCACAGATAACTGCACTGTCATGTTGGAATGAGAGAACTCATTTTAAATGCGAAGGAGATTTTCTCCATACAGCGTATGTAAAAATGATATAGTTGAATGATAGAAGTGATGTAGAAATAGTCCAGAATTACTTTCCAAGGTTTTTGCTTTAGCACATTTCCCCTCCTGCCTCTGGAATGATCCCACTGGCAGGCACTTACTCTTTTCCTGGGAATGACACTTGCAGTGTCAGTCAGCTCAGTCAGGCCACGCTCCCACCCTCCCAGTTGCTCATTTGGGATTCACACCTGATGGATCTCTGTCTCTCTCTGAAGTCCCTTTGTTCTGACTGAACTGATAGCCTGCAGGAGCCGCCTGGCCTTTCATCTGCCCCCCTCCCCATTCCCACCAGTGATCAAACAACTGGCAGGAGGGGTTATTAAAATCTGGTGCTGAACTCCACACTTCAGGACTGTCAGTGGCAGAGGTAGCCTGGGATGTAATTTGCAGTGGATAATAAATATAAGAAAAGTCCAACACTGAAAGTCTATCTCATGAATAAAGTGTGTTGATATATGCTGCTTTGATATTTTAACTGCTAGGCAGTCTTCATTAGTGGTCATTGAAGATCATAACTTGGAGCTCCAACAGATGATTCATAATTGCAACAGTTGGATCAAGTTAGTATGGCGGAATCATTGATTTGGAGTAGGACTAACTCACCTTGTGAGGATGTATTTCATGAGCAGTGAGAACGATGAGCACTAATGGGAACCAACCTCTGAAGGACTGATAAATTTTAAACGCAAAGATTATCTTTGCAAAGCATGAATCATTTGACCCATAACTGAAGCATGATAGAAGGTCTTAAAAAATACTATAAATTAATGCATATCATTGTTGAAAGCAATTCTCTTTGCTCATGTGCATATTGTGTGAGTATGGTAGGCAAAGAGTCTTAAAGTGGATGGATTCACATAATCCTTAAGGACTTAGACCCCAGTCACTTCTGTGATGTCCAACAAAGACAATGAAAATGAGTAGAATGACACCTTTGTTACTACTTTCCTGCCCTCTGTGGCTCTCACTATTAGCATAAAGCTTCATATTTTAGTAGACTTTGATTCTTACTCTACTAAGTAGAGTTAGTACTATATGAGATGCAACTAAGTGTTGCATCTCATATATATGAAAATCCAACAATGACATAAACAGTGGATAAAAAAATGAATTTAGTGTTGTGCCCCCTCTTTTATGGATTGTCCTGCTCCTGCTTTGATAAAGACAGTTTTCGGTGGATGCACGAAGTATGTGCCATTGTTAACAGGGCGACTCGCTTTCTCTCCCTGGTTGCATTTCTGATGAGCAGTTGATTTCCTAAATGAACACCAGCAAGGTGGTAGGGTGGTAAAGGGGAATTTTTGGAGATGTCAGTGTAGGGACTGCAGTCCCCTTTGTCCTGCTGGACAGAGCAAGGGAAATGGCCTCATGGTCCTCTGTTTTCTCTCCATCTGAAACTGTCCTTTCATCTGCACAGGTGTTGATGATAGACACGGGCTGGGAATGAACAGACTCCTGTTTTTCTGAAATCCCAGTGTGATGGACTGGAACTTTTGGGTGTCAGCTTCAGAAGCTTGTTAACTTCTGTGCATCCAGAGATCCTCGAGATGATGCATTTGGGTGCAGTGGGATCATTTGCACCACGCTCACAGGTTCTGTGGAAGTACTGGGTGCAAGCAAGGTAGGGGGTAAGAAAGAAATAATTTATCAAGTGATGAATTGTCAGGAATATTTCAGTGACATGGGGTTCCCTTTAGATCCAATGCCAGATATTCCCCGGAAACCCTGATCACAGGCAGAACAAAGGAATTTCAAAGGGCTGAAATGAAGGAATATGAAGAGAGAACTAGACAAAAGGGAAAACCTAGTGCTTAATGAGATTTATCTGGCCTTTTGATCTATAGGGGTATTGCCTTTATAAGCTTAGAAGAGTGAAAATAACTATTCTTTTTTGCCAGTCTGTAAGTACATGTTTTGACATTTTCAAATAGTTCAGAATTCCTTTTGCAGTGCAAGTAAAGTACTAAATTCTAACCTTATTAGATAAGTAGTGAAATGTCATTTTCTTTTTGTAATTTAAACGGTGCCATAGTCAACCTGTTTATTGCTTTGAATTAGACTCCTGACAGTTTCAGAAACAGAAATACAGGACCTAGTGTACTGTGCTGTAGGAAAAATAGCATCAATGACTCAGAAGGGCTAAGGAAAATTATTTCCTGATCCCTGAAACAGTCTACTGATACCATTTCTTTGGAGAATAGCTCATTGAAGCACAAATCCAGAGCATTCTTGTAGTCCTTTTCCTTTTGAACTGTTTTAGGATTCTCTTCAAATTTCTATAGTTAAAAAATACTACAGAAATACCATGAGTTCACATTCTACTTTGTCTTCTTAGGAAAGGACGTATGTGCAGTAAAACCCAGTAAAAGTCCTCTTGCTTTAATTTTCCATGACTTTTGTCTCTCTTAATTTTAAGTTTCACTCTGCTTTGACTTTTAACTTTGTTCCACAATCTAGTTGGAGGAGTTGACCTGCCTAGGAGAGAGTTGATCATGCTTTGCTGCAAGCCGTGGCTGGAGCAAGCACTCGAATGCTCATTTATATGGGCTGCAAGAGGTTTAGTTGTCCTGTGTGGCTTTTGACTTATTTTTTCTAAAGCTGCAAGGCTTTACAGGAAGGTGTAGTGCAATATTTGCTTTTCTGACCTGATCTGGCACAGCTTGGGACAGGCAGGTGTCCTAATCATCCCCTTCTCTGCTGTAGCTTGTAATAGAAGTTAAAGGAGGTACCTGTAGGATATGAGAAGAGGGACAGGGAGGGTCTTGGCACACCTTGTAGTAGGAAAGAGGGATTATAGCATTGGTATGAAAGGAAAGCTGAAGTAAATTGTATTTTAGAAAATTTTTATTTGTAGTGTTGAATAGCCATTTGCCACGAAGTGGCTTTTTAAGAGGATTCTGTGCATAAGCTCTTTAATGAACAAGTGAACCACAGCTCTGGGCAGTAATCCAAATCTTCTGGCTTTTATGAGATCTGTATGGAAACTGAAGGAGGAGGTTAGTGTTCAATACCAAAATCATTAGGTACATCATCCAGATTGAAAAGCTCAGGACATGTTGGAAGTATCATTAAACTAGGACAAGAAATAAAATGGGACATGTGGATGGAGATGTAAGAGTTGTAGCAGCTTAATAATATAAGCTTTGACTTTAAACCAGACATGTCTGCAAATCTCGGAGGTTTGGTATTCTTAGGTCACTAAAGGCTAACTCTGCCTGGATCTGTATAGATTATGTAAATTTTTTGAAGTAAACCAGACTTCTAGAAGATGAAAATCTGTCCCTATAATTCTTCTTTTAAGACTTCTTATTACAGTCAAGATTTATGTTGGTGCTCCCAACAGAGACATGACAATCTGTTGTAACTTCAGAGAGTACTATAAAGGTGCTGGCATTTGAGAGCAGGCTGGATAGTTTGGCCTCAGTCTAATTTTTATGTTCTGAAGTTAGATACTTTTAAAAATAATCACCTTTTACAAGCTGAGTAAAGGCTTGGAATGCCTTGTGTTTATTAAAGGGCATTAAAAGCAAAATATTATCTTTGAAGGGCATCCATTATAAAAGTGTTTATCTGAAATGGCCTTAGGCAGCAAGGGAGCAGAATTGGTAATAGAAAATAAAGTTACAATGAAGGGAAGTCTATGCTGTGTTTCTCTTGTGCTGGTTGTGGCCTGATTGCCAAAGTTTTTTTACCATGGTTCTTGGCCTCTTGCTGGCAGCAGGAGTGTGCAGCAGGGCCAGCCCTGCTTCAGGCAAGCTCCTTCTTCTCAGATGAGTTTTGCTCAATGAGGAAGGTTCCTGTCGGTGTGAGGGTAAGTAGCAGAGCTGGGTTTGGAAGGGACAAGTGGAGAATATCACCTGGCAGAGATCCAGCTGTAATGGGGAGATGTTGAACTGTGATCTCTGTGTTGAGTTCACGTTCTTCATCCCTGATTAAAGTCTTCAGGGCAAGGACCACTCCTTGTGGAAATAATTTGTGTCTCCCCTGTAAAATGACAGCTGACTTCAACTCCCTACTGATCTGGATGTTTCTAAAGTTTCTTTTGAAGTGGGGCCAAGAGGTGATGGAGAGGCTTATGGGCAGTGCAAGTTTTGTAGGGAGATTTCAAGCATTTTATTGGAGTTACTGCTAGAGTCAGAGAAAATTAATAACCTGTAAAGCACAAACTTTGTTAAAGTCATCATGCAGATGTGATTCCATAGCTCTAGTCATATCTCGGATTAACTTGGACTAGGGTTGAAGTAGAGTTGATTTTGTGTCAGGACTGTGCAAGAATAAATCAATAGTATTATTACAATGTCATAATTATTACAATGTCATAATTATTACAATGTCATAATTCTGAGTAGAATTAAGTAGGTGACAGTGGGGCAGAGTGTCATGAAGGGCTGTAAAAACACAACTGGTTGGGAGAAGATGTTTAGGAGATGGTTGATTAGTGTCTCTTGAAAACAAGAATGAGAAAATTTAGGAAAAGGCAAGTTAGAAATGAACAAAAGAGTGTGGTTGGGTGCTGAACAGGCTTCCCGGGGAATGGTGATGGCCCCGAGAGTGCCAGAGCTCCAGGAGTGTTAGGACAACACCTCCGGCATGGAGTGGGATTGTTGGGGTGTTTGTGCAGGGCCAGGGCTCCATGATTCTTGTGTGTCCCTTTCTGCTCAAGATATTCTGTGGCTGTGATTCTTCAAACAGTGCAGTTACAGTGCAGCTCCTCGCTCCAAGAGGTTTGGATGTTCAAGGTTTTGGTGATGGTGCTTATGTCTCATTTGATATCTTTGTGATTTGCTTTGTTTATTTTTCAGTTTCAATTTTGCTACTGACCACTTGAATTACATTGAGACATAAAAATTGAACACAAGTTATAGAAAAAAAAAATCCCTAACAACCAGAAACTGAAACCCTCAACAAATCCCATCCCTAACAAAATGCTACTGAAAATTGAACGTAATGGACCGCAAATAGCTTTTCTGTCCAAAAGTCTAGCCACTGCAGTCACTTGACTCTCAAAATCTTTACTTCTGCTGCTGTCACTGCTAACCTTTTGTTAGGTTAGCTTGGAAAACTGTAACTTTTTAAGTCTGGATTTTGCTGCAAGGGCTTGGGTGACTTTTTTTGTCTCTTCTATTACAGGTTGTGCAACTTTTTGTTGGTTTTTTTGTGGTTATAAAGAGAGGAAGGAAAGGCTGATTACAAAAGGCTGATTCGTCCCAAAGAGATAAATAGAATAAAGAGCCAAGGGGTTAACTGCTTTGAAATGAAACATACTTATCACAAATGGCTCTGTATGTTGCTGGAGAATGTGAAGAAGTGTTGCTTGGGGATGCTTGTGGAAGATCTGCCCTATTCAGTGAGATCTAGAGCAGAAGGAATGAGTTGAAATTATTAGTTACATCTAAAAGTAGGCTTTGTCTCTTGTTTCATGTTTAATTCTCTGTTCCTGCTGAGAATATAAACTTTTAAACGTGCTTCAGGCACATGCTTCAGGCAGTCATGGTAAAAGCTTACTGTTTGCCACTCATTCTAAGAGGATCTGTCCATAGGGGCCAAAATTGCAGAGTATTTCTTTGAGGCACTCTCTCCATGGATCAGTCTGTTCTGCTGCTGCTTTGGAGAAAGAGATTCTGTGTGTAATTGTGGCTGCCTGCAACACTTTCAAAGAAACCCCTCAAATAAGTTATCCCATGACCTATTAAGTATATAGTTTTGCTGACTTTGAATTTGCAGCTCAAGTGCAGAAGACTTTTTTTTCTATGTCTCCAGACACTGGAGATATACTGGACACATATTCTTGGATATATTTTTTTAAATGCCTGTGAGTTCTGTGTGAGCATTCTTTCTGCAGGCGACAGTCATTGTATTTCAGAAAGTGGCATTAATTGTGATAATGTAGCATGGAGCTCCTCTTTGTGAAATTCAAGTCTTTTTAACATCACCACCTTCAAAGACAATAAAAATTCCAGTCTACATTTATCTATTCCCATGTGAGGAGTTACTGCACTGTATATTGTATCATTCCATATGAAATTCTTCTGCTTAATAGTCTCATTTATACACAGTTGTCTGAGGTCAGTTTTCCATTTTGCAGTTGTCAAACAGCTGTCAAATTAATAGACCAGATCCCAAAGTTCATTTACATTTTATGCCATTCTTTGGGTGCCTGTTTCATATCTTAATATAACTAATGATTTATCTACATATTTTAGTCTTCTCTTTGCACTTGTTCTTCACAGATGTTCACATCCTCTCTTTCTTCAAGAGCAGCCCTTAAAATAAAACTTGTGTAACATTTCATTTGGTGAGGTTTAGTTGTACAGCAAAAGGAAGACGGTTCTGCATCTTCGGTGTAGTCAATGAAAATGGAAACAGTTTAAATTCTGCCTCGTATTAATGATAATTTGAATTCTGAACTGAGAAGTGGAACAATAAAAAGAAAGTTTTGAAATGTGCTGCTAGAAATCACAAAAGAGAAAAATCTCCATTTCATTCATTTATTTTTGGTTTTGGCTAATAATTAGCCCAGCTATTGATTTCCTCCTTTAACTTTAGATTTCTTGTTCTTCAGTACGAAACCAAAATGAAAAGGGCTTTGTTCAGAAATCATCTTTGTAGTAAAATGTATTCATTTTTCATCATGGGGAATATCAAAGGCTATCACATGAGTGAGAACATAGAGACTGAATTGAATACTATTTGTGGTTTTGTGGTATGATGATTCTTAGGTTGGTGAGTTCCAAGCATAAATTTTTATGGTGAAGATTTAGGGGTTGTTTTCTTATTTATTTCCAGTGGTGTAATGATCAAAGGAATATCACTATACATGCCATTGATGTCTTACTACAAAGTACTTAAATAGCCTGCGATAGGCATCTACTTTATAAAAATTCCTTAAAGACAGGTAGGACCCTTGGGTGTTAAATGTATACTTTTGAGCTCAGTGTGTTGTCAGGAGAGGAAGGCAAGAGAGGTTGTGTTACAAGCCTCAGCAGTTCTCCGTAGCACTGAGATTTAAAGAGCTGTTTTAAAACGTTGCCTTAAATTATGGTCACTGGGGGAAGTTTGTCTGGGTTATGCCGGGCTAGAGAATGTTCCTGTGCCATTTCAACGTCATTCACTAACGTATTCAAGAAGTGTAACTTGATTAACTCTTTCCAGGTTTGGGGGGAAACATTTCTGGTCCACACATGTGTATTTGTAGCTGCTTTCCATTCTGGAAACAGACCGTTTCAAGGCTGTCGATCCTCCTTTGTGCCAGTCCCCTCAAGATGCTGTGCTTTGCTAAGGGAAAGGGAAACAATATCCACACTATTTGCTGCATTTCATAGGCATTTCATAGGCAATTATTAGTCTTTTCAGTTGATGGGATTCGCATTGGGATTGTAATAAAACACAAGTCAATGTGAAATTGGATGCAGACTAGGAGAGAAGATAAAACCAAGTGAAAATTAATGGCAGATGTAAAAGTTACTGGTAATAACGTAGTCATCTTCTTACAATCTTTTTCCAAACTATATTTTTATTTCAGCAGATGTCACTTGAAATCTTCAGAGTAAATAATCTCTTTGATTTTGATTATGATCTTCAATAATGAAAGTAGCTTAATTGTGATGGTTCTGACTTACTTATGAACAGGTTCTGATGTTTGAGGGCAGCTGCTGAGTTGTTCTGAATGGTAGGATGCACAGTGCTCCAGTGACCGTCTGTAAGTTTCTTTTAATGGCTTCAGGTACCCCTAGTGTTAACTCCAGAGTCTACAGAGCATCTCTGAAGCTGGAGATCTGTAATTGTCACAGCTGGGACGTGGGGAGTGGTAGGGCTGATTTGCCTAATGTTCCCTAAGAAAACTTTGGGAAAGCTCAACTTTTTGGTACTTGTTCAGCACTAAGCATAAGCAGCACTTCTATAGGTGACTGCAAAAAGCCTTCCCCATTTGTTTTAAATCATAAGCAAGCTTTGTTTTCTTAGTTTCTCACATAAGAAAGACCATCCCAGGGATGGTCAAGCCAAAGGCTGTCTGGTGCAAGGATTCTCTGTTCAGTAGGATTCACGGATGACCCTCTGCCTCAGACCCCTCAGGTCTTCTCATTAATCTCTTCCCGGCCCTGTTGCCTGTTGGCAACAATGGAAGGAGGATGCTGGACCTGGGAGTTCCTAGAAGCTGAGAATTTCTTCTTGTCCTCCATGAAGCATAACTGGGCAGGTCCTACCCACTCCCCTGGGTGCCTGCAGGGGTAGTGGGAATTCTTGGGCAGTGAGAGCCTGGCAAAGTCTGGTTGGTGCCTCCAGCTCTTCCCTGCTTCTGCGCTCTTGAGGTTCCTTCTCCTTTTCCTTGTCCCTTGAGCTTACCCTGCAACACTTGTTTGGAGTAGAGATGGAAAAGGGTATTTTTCTTTAGAAGGTGAAATTCCATAACAAAATGATATGGTAGTAGATACTTAAGATGTGTATGGACATGAGGGGATAAGTCTCCATCCAGAATACTTTCCAGCAGGTCTTTTGTCAGAGACAGCGATGGTGTCTGTGTGTGCAAAAACTTCCCTCCATGGATTTGTCCAATTCCCCTTTTTAGCGCTGGGAAGGGCAATGGCCACTCACATTCCAGTTGGTTCTCCATGCCTTTTATGATTTTTTGATATCGCTTGCATTCTTCCTTTCTTGTCCTTTTCCAGGCTGAGGAAGGCTTCTCCCTCTTGATTCTCCTGTATGGAGCTGTTCTGTGCATGTGCTTGTCTTCCTCGCTTCATTTTTGAGCTTCTCTTTGGGAAAGGTGGACCCAAACTGCATTCCCAGAGGGTGGAGGCTCAGATACAGGATGGTGCAGGAGGGAAAAATAGCATATCCATTGGTGACCTCGCTGACAGAACAAAAAAGTGTAAACATCAAAAAAGCTTAGACATGTTAGATAGACTGGCTCTATTTGTTATGGTTAATTACTGAAATTAAAGGTATTAGAGAGGCAGGAGCATTTTTCTCTCATGATTCATTTGGTTTGGCCCTGAAAATCCATGCTACTAACTGGATGCTGATAAATTTTTTTCTGTACAGATCATAAAATTAACAGTAGATTTATATAAAAATGTATAATTTAGAGTGTTCAAATGTTATTTTTATGGCATATTAGGTTGAATTATTTTAATGTAGATGGTTTATTTCAAGGAAACTGTGAAATTGATAAATAAATCTACTCTGTTCCAGTGCTAAACATGTGAAATGTAATCTTCTTGAGTCTTACATCCCCAGGCCCACATCCTTGTGTTTGGATTGGATGTAGGTGCTACTAATGCGTGCAACAGGTGCATGTAATTTAGCTGTGGAACTAGTCAAAATACCTTTAATCAGTTAATGTTAAGTCAAACCATATGTGTCCAGGCTGTTTTTCTCCTGTTCTCCCGTCAGTGCTTTTGTGGCTTAGTGTCCTGCATCATCCAGCAGTGGGATGGAGGAAGGACCTGGTTGCTGAAATTTTAATCTTTGTGCTCCAAAGTAACAGCTGTAGATTCTAGGAGTGCACAGTGATCTGTTTCAGCTTTTCTGCTTTTATGAAGGCGCTAGTTTGGGAAACTGCAGGGTTGTGAGTGATGCCCTGAGGAGCGCAAAGACCAGCGTGTTCCTGGGACTGGGGAGCTGTTAAAAATGCTTCAGCATCAGTCTGTGTGAGAAACGTAGCTGAAACTTGAATGTGGAGAGAACAGGATGTTCATATGGTCAATTGCTTTCAACACCAAGTTTCTGGAATATTTTAAAACAGATGCAGTGAAAACAAAGCATAAATGTCATGGAAGATGGAACCACTCACCAAAAAGGCTTTTCCTGCAGTGGAACTGCATAGCAACCAGAAAAAAGCTTCAGTGCTTATCCAAGGCATGGATATGTTTTTATGCATCTAAGAGGCAAGTTACTTTCTCAGTGTGGAATATTAGTTTTGCCAAAGACCATTTCAAATGGGACAGAAACAGATTTGCTGGTGGATTGGTGTAGTGTGAACATCCGACAGCACTGAAAAGTAAGTGGCTCTAGTTTGTCCTTTTTGCCATAGGTGCATTTCTGCTTGAAATTATTTGCGAGGATTTAATTTTTCAGGCAGTGTATTTGGTGTGTGTGTTCCCTGTTGGCTGGTGCTACCGGAGGAGAGGTGTCAGTGGAGTTGTCTTTCTGGGTGGTCCTTGCAAAGCCGTAATCAACGTGTGCACGGCGGGTGTTGTCAGCGTGGGGCTCAGCACCGCAGATTTGTCATGTACGATAGCACCAGCCAGAGCATGTGGCCAAGGAGCTGTTCAAGGATCCTGTATGTAATTAATAAAACTAACTTTTGAAGTGGCCTTTTTCTTTCATTTTATTGAAACAATTGGGAACATCAAGTTTTCTCTTTGAAGTTTAATTTCATCAGCTGTGCTAGTGGCCTTTATTTCTGTGGATCACAGATTCAAATAAACCAGATGATAAATTTACTCCTGAAATGTTTGTAGAATTTGTTTTCTGGAAAGCTAACCTTAATTAATGTTTAGCTTCATCTTTAGAGTCTCCTCAGCAACTAGGTGCGAGCAAATGCACACAAATAAAATGTTCCTTTTACAGGTATTTAAAATAGCCATGGTAGTAAGTACAGCATTAAACATAAAAATACTGTCAAAAAACTTTTAAAGGCCATTTTTATACTTTTTAAAAAATCCTATTACTTACAGTATTTTCAAGTCATTAAGTTAATGACTTACTCTTTTTTTCTGTTAATACAGTCTGAAAAGCAAATGTTGGTTACTGTTATTAAACTATTTTTTGGAAAACTAACTATGGAGAAAATATATTAGATGGCATACTTAGGATCAGAGAGATACAAAATCATAAAATAATTTTGATTAAACAATTACAGGAAAATAGCTTTTGTTGCTGGTTATAGTAAAGAAAAAACAAGCAAACCCAGCAGAAACAAGGCAGAGCTGTACTACAGGGAGTGTGTGCAAGAATACTGGCATTTCTTTTATGCCCCTTGTGAAAAGATTTCATCTTTATTCTCTGCCCTCTGAGAAGACTTCAGCTCTAATGTTCTGGGTAGCAGAAGACATCTGCTCTACTTTCAGCTTTTAAAGCGTGCTCAGCACTCAAGTTGGGTAGACAGCAGCACTAATCGCGTTAGGCGCTGTCTCCGAAGGCCGGGCGAATGCAGAATTAGTGCATTGTTTTAGGTGCGGGGCAGAGTGTGCAGCTCCCTGCCAGCCTGGAGCTCCCCAAATCTTGTTGGTTACACCTCGAGCAGGAGCCAAGCCGTCAAGGAGCCCCCATTCAAGTGTTTGCCACACCGGGCTCTGGGCTAGTAAATGCTAATTTGGTGTCAATTAGAAAAATGCCGGTGACGGGGAGCGCTGCAGTTAATCAGAGGTGCTTCTGTTAATTCCTGGCTAGGTGGGTTTATTCCCACTCCCTGTATTTAGTGAATCTCTCACCACTTTGCTTTTTCACTTTTAAGCAATATCAGTGCATTTTGCTATTTCATCTCTGTTGTCAGACGTTACTCCAGGTTTACTTTATGCAGTATGTCCTTTACTCTCCTGATGCAATAAATGGTTGTGTGCCCTCTGTTTAACCATTAAATGGCAGTATAACCCTTGTATCTGAGGGTTGTTTATGGTTGTTTTTTGAAATCAATTACAGGATTGAGTGTTAAAAATGTGTGGCAGACTGTGCTACATGAACGTGTGGGTACTCTGCTGAAAATTTACTCCCAAGTGAATCCTGGTTTAAACTTTTATCCCCGCCTTAACTTTAAAAAGGTGTAAAATATATGTTGCAGATACATGGTTGCAGTCCGGTGTTTTTGATTTTCTTTTTTTTTTTTTTTTAACATTCCTGTGACAACATTGTTTCTCCAAGTTAACCAAATGTTAACCTCAAAAATGTTAGTTTTATGGGCATTGTTGCCCTCATAAAACAGAAATGAATGGTTAACACTTTAAAGAAAAGTCTGCAGAGGAGAAGGAGTTTGAAATAACATTCAGCTCTGGATTTCTTGACTAATTTAAACTACTGTTATATTTTTGGTTAAAGGTTAATGTTCCTTTAATTGGCCTTTTAATCGGACATCTGTGTTTGGCTGGGGGGGGCTCGCATTGAACAACGTGCCCTTACCATTCCCATTTCTCCCTAGAAATCTCGAGGGATTCTCCAGCCTTTCTGAAGAGTGCTAACAGAGCTAATTGCCTCCATGCCTGGAACAGCTTTCTGCCAACAAATAGGATAATATTTTAGAAACTAGATAAATTCTAGCATTGACTAGAGTTTGAATAGCATGTGTCTGATCTTTCAGATGCTCTTTGTGATGATTTAGAGAAGGGGAATATAGAAGAAACTACTTTTAGTTAGCAAAATAAGATTTTAATAAAAAAAGTAACCTATGTATTTGTTTGTATCATATGAAAGGTCTGAGAATTTTTTTTTTATATTTGAAGTTTATTTATGCCTTGTTTAGTGCTCTATTCTCTTGCTCAGAGTAGTGTGTTAGTTCATTGTATTTGCATTTGCTTTAGTCAAAGTCTGTTTGGACAGAACTCAGTGAAAGATTTATGCTGGATTTAACAGGCATAGGATTGATCCTACAGAGCTAAATAGGAATATTTTTATGTGCTGCTTGAAAATAGGAAGGCAGTGAACCTCAAAAGGAGACATCTCATAGTGAAAGCATATTTAATTCATCCACCCACTGGCATCACTGCAAACACGGGAATGGCTTTGATTTTATAATTGGAGTAATCAGAAGTGCTAGGAGACAGTCAACTTAATTTAATTTTTAAAATTTTTTTTAGATCTCTGAATACTGATGTGCTTGGTATGTAGCCAATTTCAGTTTCCTGTTGAGAAGTATGTACTGTATTTTCCATTTGATTGTGTAGGCCTTTCTTACATTAATAGAGGACAGAGAAAAGTTGGAAAAGAAATAAAACATGTTAGCAGGGAGTCTCAGTAATTTTGCAATGCCTGAAATAACTTCTAACTGACTTAATGCTATTTATCTGTTACAGAATAATAATCTCTCTGTAGCTTAACTAAAATGTGAATTAAACCATTGGTTGTCCAAAAAGATGGAAAACTTGTGAAAACTCTGTGGTAATTGCTAGAAATAGAGCTTTTAGTTATAAAAAAATATTTTGGGGCGCCCGTGTTTTTATGCCTGGTAAACACCAGGGGCTTTTTGGTTTTGAAAACCTGAATGGTTCTGCTTTGTCTCACAGATTTATGATTTGCATTACGCCTATGCTCTGCATTTCTTATCGGAATAATGATCTAGTGAATATGGGGGCCTGTAAAATAAAAAGTTATCTTCAGTGTAATAAATAATAATAGGGAGAAAGATGCAAATCAAAGACCTGGTGTAAAGCTCTTAAAATTTTCCTCCTCACTAACATCAACAAATACAGCTGTATGTGAGTGTTTTTGCCCACACTGAAAATCTGCTTTGTGCCATGTGGGGCTGTGATTTCATCCGACATGTTTTTTCTGTCCACGGCACGATGTGCCTGACAGTGGCTGCAAGTCCTGCTCAGGGTTAGTTTATTACCAATCCACTACTGTGTAGTGTCTGATTTTTTGCCAGTGCCAGAACAGCCTCCAGGAAGCCACATAAAAATTCAGTTCCCCTTCCCACGAGTGTTCTTAATATATTCCTAAGTCACATTTCTAATAGTGGTCTGAAGCTCCGGCGCTGTGTGTGGTTTTGGAATTACAGCAGCAAACCACAAAGACAAAAAGCTCCCAGCCCAGATCCTGCCGATCCTGGATGTAAAGCTGACTGGCTTCCCTCCTTTTCTATAGTGGAGAACTTTATAAAGATTCCGTCAAAATAACTTAGGATCACAATCTAGGTTGTGGAGTGTGGTGGAGGAAGAAGCGATTTCCTGAATAGTTTGGAAAACTTGGTTAAATAACTGCTGTAAGTCGCTGGGGTGTGTTGTCCTCTGTGGGATCTCAGCACCTCAGGATGGAGGTGCAGAGTGGCCGAGACCACCCTTGGGGGGCTCGGGAGTCTTGGAATGTTGCCAGAAGTGTCTGGTGGCTGGACTTTGATCCTACACAGGAGATGACACCTGTATGAGGACTGGGAGGAATTCACTGGGTGAATGGTGAAGGGATAAGTTAATTAGAGTGTAAGACACAGGGTTTAGGATTTTGGTACAGGGGGGTCTAAAGAAGTAAGATGGAGGAATTGGGGCGTGTCCTGTTCTTCTTCTTCTTCTTCTTGGCCTCCATCTTCTGTGGTGATGGTGGCACTTTGGGATTGGTCATTACTAGAAGTGCACCGGTTAATAAGGGTAGAAGGTATTGGGGAAAAATGATAAATATTGTACACGTAACTTCGGGTATAAAGATAAGTGACCGCCCCGGGGGTTGCAGAGTGTGCCCATGGCTGGCTTGCTGTGCAGACCTCTGTCGGGCTGAAAGAAAATCTTTTAGATAAACAATTAATAAACACCGAGACCGAGACAAGATCAGAAGTCTCTCCTCGTCCTTTGAAGCGTCGGCTCTTCAAGGCCATCTCTGGGCCTTTCCAGGCCACCTAAACAGCTGAGACAGCACAGAAAACTTACAAGTGGCGTCCCTGAGCTATCTCCGGACATAAATCAGCAAAGAGAAACATGAAAGCGACAGTCCTCTATTACCTGCGCTGTCAGTGTGCAGAGGCTTGTGGAGGTGCCCACACACCTTTGCTGTCTGGAGCTGGGGGGTGCATGTTGTGCTTGCACAAGCTGGATCCAGGCTGGAGCTTACTTCAAACTGAGAAAACTGCCCTGGATCCAAAATCCAGGGATTTTGGAGAAAAGTCAGGGCTTCTAGCAGTGTTTTCCCTATTTTTGTTAAAATACCCAAACACATTCTGCACACACTGCCAGAAGCACTATGTTGTGTATTTAATGTCTGGGGTTTCTCAATACATTTTAAAACTTAAAGTACATTTCAAAATTATTTTTTTGAAATTAACACTTGCTCCTTCTGGGAAAGTGTGCATCTACTGCTTAAACTTCATCCTGTGCTGCTAGACAGCCTCTTCTGGAAAAGTAGCATGGCTTTATTATTTCAGCAGTAAGAAGCAGAAGTTGTTACCTGATCAGGAGAACTTGGTGTGTAGGATACTACACATTTAGAAAACTCTTATGAAGAGTTTTTTTTGAGTACCTAATTTATTTTTATTAATAAATTCATTTTAGAAGTGGGTTTTTATCATGTATATAGTGTCTTGTTAAGACTATGACAGAGCCGTACTTTGCAGATGAAATTTGTTTTCTCTTGCCATGGTACCTCAAGTTGGCACTGCTGTGATCCCCATGGAGCCCACACTGGGGGGAAAGCTGCAGTATCCAATCCTTGGAATTTGTCCTCTCCCATCCCAGATGCCTCTTGCCGAGCTTGCAGCAGGGCAGACACCAGTGTCAGGATGGATTCAGAGATATTTTGCTCCAGCAATGTGAGATCTTGAATCCATTCTTGTGTATTTTTCTTTGGCAGCCCCATCGCCTTTCGTGGTGACACTGACAACTGTGCAAACCAGCCTTTCTCGTGTGCATTTTGATACCAGTCACCGATTTAAATCCCTGAGCGAGCGCTGGAGGATGAAAATCATGAGCTGGCTGGGTTAGAATAGCAAAGCTGTTGCCCTACAGGGTGATGATGCTTGTGTCCTGCCCCTCCGGTGTTGTGGCAGGGCTGGGGGCCCGGGCACAGGGAGTGAGTGCTGGGGAACGTGAGTGAGACACGCTGCTGTGGGCAATTATCCTGCTGTTGGGTGGTGGCAGCTTTTAATTCAAGTTAACACGGTTCTTGCATGACAGTTGCAAAGTTATATTTAGACCACACTGGTGTATATTGCTTACAGGACTTCATTTTTCTATTTTAGTTTATAGAAGTTCTCATCTTCACATATGGTAACATTTTCTCATTTTCCAGCAATATAGCAGTTTTGACTATTACATTATACAGGATATTATGGATTATGTACTTTCAGTTGGTACTTTTCATAAGAGCCAGGATTTCTGCACTGACTGACTATTTTGAATGGTTAATTTGTGTGTGTTTTTGAGGCTGCTGGGAGGGACAGATTGCAGCCAACCCTTAAATCATAGGTAGCTCCATACAGAATTAAGTACACAGCTTCAAATTAACCATGTTAATTATCAGCTTCAGAAGAGAAAGTTCTTTCGTCTGTGATCTGACTTCTTTTATAAAGTCTGTTTTCTTATGTGAGAGATAGTATTTTAATGGATAAAAGATGCACCAAAGTATTTACCATTCAGGCTTCTGTAGTTTTGCTTCACTGGCTGCTCGCTGAAACAGGACTGAATTTTAGATGAGAGCTGGGTACTCACCCAGATTTCTTTACAACAGCCATGGTGTAGGATTAAAAACAGACCACCTTGTTTATATCCTTATATCAGCTCAGTTTATTGAATCCTTATGAGTTTTAATTTACAAATATTTAGGAATTCAGTCATTTAATCACAGAGGACGAAAGGAGAAATTCTGAAAATGGTTTAGAGGAGATTTTGAGGGAGCAGGATGCGTCTGTGTAAATACTTGGATATATCTCATTGGAGGTCCGTACATGTGGGATACAGGACGAGGTTTCCCGTTGGCTTCAGGTGAACACACATTCACCTGCCTACTGAAGGACCAGAATGCTGTTCATCCTCTTTCTTTCATATCAACTCTTCTAAGGGGTTGTCTGGACTGGGAAACTGAGTCCCAGCTGGAAAATATTCTAGGTTTTAGGCTTCATAGGCAGAGTCACTCATGATGGACCACTGGAAGGACAGTGGCTGCGGGAGTTGAGGTCCTGCAGCATGTCCTCCCTGCAGCCTGTCCCAACCTCTCATGTGTTGTGCCAACATGAACTTTACCCACCTATTTTACAAAGGGAGAATATTAAATAACTTGGGGTTCATTGCAAACTTTTCAAAGCACCCTTGAAGTTTCATGGGTGTGGTTCAACACTGAGGTCGGGATGTCCAGTGACAATTTTGAAACAAATCCTTTAGAAAACTTTTCCATTTTAAGTAACTTCTGCTGAATTTTTGCTCTTTCCCTTAAATCTCGTTCACATCCTGGCTTGATGTCTCTGGGTTGTGGACAATGAAACCTCTATCTCTGCTCTGTAATTTGTAGTGAGAAAAGGAATCTATTTATGGAAAAACTCTGCAGAGAGAATGTGTAGGGATTGGTGAAGTTAATGTTTATTTAGTTTGCACTTTAATAATTGCTTTAAGAATGAATTTGCTTCAGATTTTAAAGAACTTTATAAACTAAGCTCGCATCTTCTTGGCAAGGAGGCAGTTATCTAGATTTTGTTGCTCATCACAGAGCGGGTTTTTTTCCTTGGTGATTTTTTTCCCTCATTTGGGAAGAATTATTTGTTAAGCATGAAATTGCATTTAAGCTGAGAAATGTTTCTTAGAATTAGCTTAAAAATGTGTGAATGTGTTCGCGTTTTTTAAAGGATGGCATTATAGCATTTTTAATTAATGTAAAAGATGCATCCTATTACTCAGAATGCTGTATGGAGACTTCAGGTTCTGACATCTGTAAAATATACAGAAATGACATTTAATCAACCTCAGCTCTATTCTGTATGAACATCTGTCTGGAAAACGGGTTTTGTTCTTCTGCAGCCATAGGCTGGGAGGTGGTGTTGTTTATGTATTCTCCTGCTAAAAGTTTATAAGAAGCAAGATTTGAAGATGAGGGGTCTTGCTTGGAGCAGTCCTATGGTGAGCAACCGCAGGTCTTGTATTTCCCCTTCATTTAGTAGTGTCAAGATCAGTTAAGCAGAACAACTTCTGAATTTTCAGAGTGCTGACCTAGCGTTGGATGCCTAACTTCCACACTTCCACCAGACAGGAGCCTTTTTCATACTTGGTCTGTAGTCCATTGAAAATTGGGGATGGAAATCCTGCTGGGCTTCAGGGAACTTGGAGAGCGTCTCCTCTGTCATGCCCCATCATGTGTGTGCTGGCAAGTGTGAGCTGAAGGTTTCTGAGAGGGAGTGGTGTTGAAAAAGTGTTCCTTGACTGTCCAGCAATGGAGATGAAAAGCCAGTTTCTCTCCCAGACGTGGTTTCCGAGCACCGTGGGGCCCTGCAGGGAGCCTGAGTTTGGTTTCTGTGTGCCACAGATGCATTCAGCCCTGGAAAAGGAATGCAGCTGTACCCAGGACGGCATCGAGTTTGTGGAACTTGCAGGTGCTGTACCTAGGGATAGGTTTAAAAAACTCAACAAGCTTAAAGCTCTGAAAACCAGCTCTGAATGTAATCACCTGCAGCTTAAGCATGGAAAAGTAAGTTCTCAGTGCCAATTTGATGGCTAAAGTAATTTTGCATCCCTGGGGTGTAAAATGTGCAGTGCTGAGGGACCTGAGCTGCTCTGCAGAGGAAGGAAAAGTGGCTTTTTTATCATTCAGGAGGAAAAGATGTGTCTAAAATCCAGGTAATCATGTACATAGCTACTAGCATTTCTTAATTTAAAAGTTTAACCCTATAGCTGTGACCTGGGTAAGAGAAGCATTTGAGTCACAGAGCTGCTGTGGCAGCCCTGGTTTGTCAGACCAGATGTGTTTGTCACACTTGGAGTAACGCACGGCTGTGCCTGAGCTTCTCTGCAGTTTTAGGTACAAGTATTTTAGTCACAGCTAATATGCTATTGTACTTCAATTACTGTCCTTGGAAGCTTTTGTTACTGCTCTGGAGTAATAAGGAATTTTTATCTCCGTTCCTTAAGTAATGCATTTATGACATTAAATGGAGGCATTTGAGTAATTCAGCTATTTGACAATATTTTTTAATCACTGAAATCTCAATTTTTGCAATCAATCCTCTTACCCTTGCTTTCTGTTGGATTGATGTAGCTGTTACTTTGGGTGCTGGAACCAGAGGAGTTATCTTTTGGGGAGACAAATGATTGATTTTACCGTGAAGTTATAAATATTTACCTCTTCCTTCTTCTACTTCGAAGTGACCTAGAGGCTTTCCCAAGCAGGTTAGTTGCCTCAAAAAGCTGCTAAAACCATCTTTATACTTTCTTTGCCATAATATTTTTGAAGCAGGGTGGCTGGGCTGTTGGCTGTGTGGAGTAACTTTTCCTCTTCACCATATGTGCATAACTCTCATTATACTCGTAGGAGAACTACATGTGCATTGAGGAGAAAAATAGGTCCCGAGTGTCAGCGCTGTCAGGAATTTTTTCTTCCACTACATTGCTTTGCTTTCTTTCTACCTACAGGAACTTTGCAGCTTTTGCACCTTGTTATCCACTGCCAGTCAAATGTCACGTTTCCTAATTCCTTATTCTGATCTGCCATGGTGCTATGAAGGTTTCAGGAGCATTTCTCAGCCATGTGTATGTTGCTCTGAAAATCCTGCACCACAACACAGAATTTCAGCTGTAATAGGAGAGAGAGAAGTCAGAAACACAGCAAATACAACATTATAATTTGGTCTTTCCTTTTCTGATATGACACACCTTTCTGATGCCTGCCTGACACCAAATGTGAGCAGCAGAGCTTCGCTCCCTTCTCCCCTTTGTTTAAAAATGTGACACATAAAAATCTAAGCTATAAATAAAAATCATCTCTCCTACAATGTTTTAAGAGCTATTTTAAACATTCATATAAATAAAAACCAATCCTGTTTATTCAGCATCTTTGCCCTCATAAGAACATTGGGGTCTTTTCAGAGAATCAGGCATTTGTGGAGGCAAGTAGAGATAAGTTTCAGAAAAATATTTGGCTTAGTGAGGATCGAAATTCAATAGGAAAACTGAAGCTTGACAGAAGAGGAGAAATACGTTTCTGTGATTGAAGTTCAGTAAGAGCATTTTGTAATGCACCAAGTTCTAAATATTTTTATTCAATAGATGTGCGTTAGTTTTTTAAAAGAAATGTGAGTTGTGGAAATCAGAGCATTTCTTCTGTTGTCAGTTTGCTCCATTCTGCTTCAAAATTTTGTTAATATATCTGACACAACTTTCATATTTTTCTCTCTTGCTTTCTTTGTTTCCTCTCGCTTAAATAGGTAAAATTGGTAAAGAAAAGACATAATATTGATAACTGTTCTCATTGCTTGGGAGAGTTCAATAATTTTGGTGGTTGTGCTGTTTGCTCTGGTGACCTTAGTAGATGAAAATGCAGTGGTTACTTTTAAAATGTCTTCATCTGGTTTTGCTGATTTGACTTTGGAGTTTTGGGACTTAGGTGATGGACATGAAAACTTTTTCTTTCTTTCTTTCACCAGTAGCTGTGATTGCCTGTGGAGACATGAAACCACCATATTTTCAGATAAATGTACTATGTGGCTTGTAAAAGAATTCCTCTCATTTGGAAATGGAGAAAAAAAATCACTTCTTTGTGGTTATCCAGGGCTTGGACTCAATTAGGGATGGGGCATAAGGTGTTGTTTATCAAATGCCTACTGAGTTTTGAGCTCTGCATTAGTATGAGCCTAATCTTGCCTTTTGTCTGATTTAACACTAAGCTTTTACACTGATCTCTTAGCTTCCAAATCAGTTCTAAAGTGTGGCTGTAATTTTATTGGGGGGACAAGGGAAGGTCCTGCTTTTGATGGCAAGATTTTCTAGACCTGCCTATGTGTGTGCTGCTGACAGTGCTGGTGCCCATTTTTAGCAATAAACACCTAAATGAGCGGTGTAAATTTAACTTCTGGATTTCTGCAAGGAATCAATGGTAGCACAGCTTTGTGTTGTATAAACAAGTATTCCTGGGGAAGCTGAGGTTCCTTGGGTAGTAAGCAGGGTAAGGAGCACCATTCTTGATGGTGAGATAGCTGCAGGCAATTGAGCTAACAGAAAAATCAATACAATTTCTGGCCCTTAATGATGGTTTGTGAAGATGAGAGGTGCCCCCTGTGTAATTGTGCTAATTGCTGCAGAGAGAGCCTGCATTAACGTTTTGCAAGTAAGCTGTATTGAGAGGGGAGTAAATCTGACAGGAGGTTTTATGGAAACGCAGCAATTTCATACATATAAAATGTTGGGATTTTTTTTTTTTTTTGTGTGTGTGTATGATAGTGTTGTAAGACTATCTTTTCAGTGCTGAGGATTTGTCACGCAGGTCATGGCAGAGGGTAACTCTGCCTGCAGAGAACAGCTCTGTTTGCTCATCCCTGAGTGCCTGCAGGATAGAGCTCCACAAAGGTAATATCTTTAAGCCACTGTTAGGTCCCACCAAGTCTTGGTGGTTTTATTTAGAAGTTAAATATGTGCGTTGCTCACATGTGCTCTTATTTGTGAGATTTCCTTTAGGTTTTTAGTACCCATTGTTTATTCTGATGTTTTGTGAACACCTAGAAAACACTAATACATCTTTTCATGCTTGATTCCCAAAAGTTTGCATAAGAAACCAGATAATGAATACAGTGGCTTAAGCTATCTTCCCAGTCTGGCTAATATGACCTTTTTTCTATTGGTTTTTCCCTAACACAAAACTTGAAATGTGTAGGTTCTGTATCTCAGAGCAAAAAAGCTGATAGTGTAACTTCAGCAGAACCTTTCCTGTCATCTGTTTTTCCACTTCTCTCTTTTCTATCAAGGCATGGCTTAAGAAATTCCAGGAAGAAAGCATGGATGTGAGGGGGCATAAAAATGTTTGCTACGTCAGTGATATCTGTAAAATTTATAATCTTGAAAAATCAATGAAATTCAGCCCAGAAATATTAGCATATTACAACCAAAATTATTTTACTGAGGGGAGGATTACTACTACTGTCTCTTCTAGGCAGTGATTGAAAACTGTGAGCAAAGTTTTATTTTAAGGTTTGGGTTCTTAGAGTGTACAAAGCTCTTGAAATCAAGAGTTTTTGTTGCCTGCGTTTGAATCATCTGTCATGCAGCTTTAGATGAGTTAAATCAATAGCCAAAATCCTATATTGTGGTGTTATTTAATTAGAATTGTAAATAATTTGGTCAAAATCATAATTCATTATCAGCTCATTAGTGTATGAGCTTGTATGAAAAACGTCTTTAACTAAAGTTTTTTTTAAATAAACCAAACTCTTTCTGTTGAGCAAGAGCTCTGGGAATTCCATTAGCTAACAGGAGAATCTTGTTCTGTATCTTCTCTGTCAGCAACTTGCAGCGTTTCTCAAAAATATGTGAAAATCTACTGATCCTGTTAACATCTGCCACTTAATGTTTCACATGTTCTGCTGTGTTATAAATAATTTATTATATCTGTATATTTTTATTTCACTGTAATGATTGTATGCAGGGCATTATACTGTGAAGGTGCTATGTGGTGCAGTAGTGGAGGGGGTTTGGGTTTTAAGGATTTGTAATAGTATTGTAGGGCATAAATTCCAATCCAAGTGGAGTCCAGAGTGATCTTTTAATTTACTTTCAAACTGATATTTTAATTGCCTCCTGTTAGCTTTGAATTATTTTATAAAAGATAATATATTATTGATAACTCTTTGTTCTGCATAATTTCATTGTCAGTCTGTAACTGTTTCCAGTTGACTACAAGAAAGAATTGCTTAATATGTAAGCTGCTGTGGCTGTCCCATATTATTTCTTGCAATGACCAGTTTTTTCTTTGGGTTGTGTCATGTTGAACATAATTCCTTTTTAGCCTGAAACCGTGGTTTAAAACTATTGCAGTACCTACAATTGAAAAATTTCATTCATCCTTTTCCCTCTCCTCATAAAACTATTTAAGAAACCACAAAGACTTGACCAAGAATTTTAAAATTATAAAATTCATTGCAAGATTAGTGAATTTATACAAATCTACATGTTGATTTTAATACTCCTAAATTAGATCCATCTCCGTGTATTTACAAAGAGAAATCTCCTTCTTCACCAAAGCCTTGGCTGTAAATCAGTTTCCATCTGTGTGGCCAACACTTGATTGCACATGCCATCACCAGGAAGATTTCAGCACTGTTCTTCATTATTTAATGATTGAAATACTTTTTTTTTTTTACCTGTTCCCAAGAGCCAGAAGATTTATAATCCTTCAGGGACCTCTGGAATGACAATATTTCCTTTCACAGTTCCTCCTACTCCGATTGCGAATGGTCCTTGCAGGGTAACTCACAGTATTTCCTCCTCCTACACTTTCCTCTTCCCGAAGCCATCAGATTTGTTTGTTTGCTCCTGTGTGCTCTTGCAAGGCACTCTACAACTCTGGTTTGTTGACTGACCAGATTTCAGTACTTCCAGTTTAAGGGTTTACAGACAGTGATCCCTCTTTATCCTAAAATCTTTGTTTCCTGTGCCGCCCTCTGTTGCAATGGATGTGTAGGAAATAGCTGTGCAAAGTATGCTAGAAAAATGTCATGGAGTAAAACAAAAATCACTAGCAAATTGTCCTTATATGTGAGATCTTTTAGTATCTTGTATGTGATACTGGAAATTTTATGAGTCTTTCTCCACTGCAGTTGAAAATTGGGAATCTGACGAGCACAATAATAATTGTATTTTATGATTGTATTTAATGAAATACCTACACAGCTTTGCATTAAGTAATCTTCAGCACTTGAATCAAATAACAGTGCTTTTTACTCACTACAGTACCTGCAAATAATATACTAAAAATATTTGTAGCACCTTCTGGACACAGTCATCAAATATTTTAGCAATCCTCTGAGGATTCCCGTTCCTTTACATCATGTGCTCTTTGCATTTTTCTAAAGTCTTTCAAAATGAGAACGAGAAAAAAGAAAATGGAGAAAATATGAAGAAAAGTAATAGAAAGTATTATGTTCAACTTGGAGATTATCTCTGGGAGGGAAGCATCCCCTCTTGGAAAACTTCATGAAATCTATGAAATTTTGCAGAATTGAACATCTTAGGTGAAGCATTTTAGGAAAATAAGTGCCAAAAAAATCTTTGTTTTGGCTGAACAACCAATGAGATGTCCTTTAAAATATCTGTAATCATCATCTCAATGGTTGAATACCAAAATACGTAATCCATAAGCTGAGATTGTTTTGAATGCACAGGAGTGGATTTAAGAGTGTGTGGTACTTGATTTCAGGATATGGGAAATCATGTGTCTGTAATAAGGAAAAAAATTCAACATCGTGTTTTGTATATCATAAAAATATTATGTTTTCTTGAAGAAATGAGCTTTCACAAAAAAGCATGGTGAATTCAATCACTTTTCCCTTCTGCATCATCACGAAACATTATTGTTAGAATCCTGAATCTTGTATATTTGTCTGGTGCTGTTTTACTCTTTTTTTTAGTTCACTTCTCAACTTGAGTGGTAGTGCACATAAGTTTCATTTATTTTTAGTATTTTATCACTCTAAAAATCTGTTCTGTTCTCCTTCCTTCCACATTGTGACACTGATCCAACCTAAACCTTGCTCTTGTGGGTTTTTTTATTTGATTTGGATTTGAAAAGCTGGAGTCCTAAATATTATTTTGGGTAACTGGATGACATAAAAAGCGTAACTTATTAAGCACTTCCTTTCCTTAAATTGTTACACTGATATATAGGATTTAATGTGTTTTTTCCTGTGTATTTTTTCCATTGGTTGTAAATTTAAGCATTAGTATGTGATACAGACTCCATTTCCTCAAACTTTTATGGGTTTAATTACATTTGGGCTTAATTTGGTTAAAAAACCCCTGGTCTCCTCACTTGTGGAAACAGAGGATAATCAATTTTTCGCAGTTTCTGCTCCTAGTCCAAACTGTTGTGATACACAAGGAGACTTCTTAAAATCCCTGTGAACCTTTAACCTGTGCTTTTGGGTGTCTCCATTGTAGCAGAGGATAGGGGCAGAGACGTGGCCGTGTGTGAGCAGAGCACGAGGTGCATGTGGCTGAGAGGAGCTGGTCCCCATGTTTTTCAGAAGATGATTTGCTTTATTTGGGAATGGCAGGGGAAGGGCTGCTGCAGCTTGGGTGAGGCTGTTGGATTGGGACGGGCAAATGCAGTACTCCCCTTGAAAAGCTGAATTCAATTTTGTTTGTTTGATTTGGTTTTTTATTTAAGTTCTGTTCCAGTCCATTATGTGAATCTGAAAGGCTTTATATTTTTCTATTTGTGTTGCTCAGATCCCGAGCTATCTATGAAAAGTCATGGATTCTTGAAGTTGTTTTGGATATTAGATTTCAGGCAGTAAGCTGCTGGCTGCTGCTGATATTTCTGTTGGCTGTTTTGAGTTTGTATTTTAACTTTTATACATGGTATTAAATAAAAAGTGCCTGTGCCTCATTTTGACTCACTAAAAAGCTCAACAGGTGACCCCAAGATCTCATCCATGCCAGTGGCATCAGGACTGGTGCATCCCTTCCTTGGGCACGTCCCACTGCTAATCGAACAACCTTCCCCTGCCCTCCCTCTTCTTTTCACATTATTCTGGAAGATTGCAACATACAACTGACTATTTCAAAACACAGAACCTGTTCTGATACCACGTCATAGAATTTCACAGGGTTTTTTTTTTTCTTCTTCTTTTCCTCCTTTTTTTGAGAAACAGGCATCAAGTAGTACACAGGCCACCTAAAATACTGGGAAAATACTCAGCATCCTATTCATTATGCATGGCAAGTGTCCTTCATGCTGTGGGACGTATCAGCAATTTCAGACCTTTCAGCAGCTCCTCCTGTGGTCCCAGTCCTGCCCGTCTGTCACGCAGGCTGCCAAGGTTGCCCCATCTCTCTATCATTTGATATGGGCTGAGAATGACAGGCAGGGGAGCGAGGGCGGCCGCAGGCGGGCGCTGGGGCCGAGTACAGCTGCCGAAAGCTGTCAGCATCTTGCCAGCGCATCCCCTGAATGAAGATCTTCCATTCTCTGTGGCTAGAGACTTTTCCAAACCCACTAGGTGCTTTTCTTGAACAGAAGTTGCTGTTTGTAGGGATGAAAAGCATGGCAGAGATTTTCCCTTTTGTGCCTTCAGCATCTTAGCTGTCTCATCCCTGCACACCCTGGCATTGTTCAAAGCCACCTTTGTGTGTCCCTTTACATCACGTTACCACAGTTTGCTTTTCTGTTGTTTATTCATGCCATCTCTTACATTCTGGAAAGCTTCCCCAGCGCTGTTCGACAGCCATATCCTTTCTCTTTTCCCCCATCTCCCCTCATCTTCTCAAAGTACAATTTCAAGTGAGCTGTAACATTCCCCCATATCCTGCTCCCATTTTGGCTTATCCTATTTTGCCTGTTTGGGCAAAGCCCTCCTCCTCCTTTTTAATAACAAGCAGAATGCTGTCAATTACAAACCTTTCCATGTTGCCAAGAATCACAGGATTACTTTATAAACCACTCTGTCAAAAAATAAAAATTAAAAAAGCGGTTTGTGTTGATGTAGCATTAGAAATATATATATTATTATTTACGTCGTAATCCAAGGCAGTAGTAGCTGGCTCTCAGTGTGCAGTTTCCTTTTAAGCTTATGATATAGGCGTAGGACTTTTGAGTTGGAAAAAAAGCTTTAGGAAAGGCCCCCAAAATACCCAGCCTATGTGGTGTGCTGGAAGTGTTAATGGGGCACCCCCTAACAGCTTGGCAGGGTGAACCCAGCCCTCACATACCCATAGAAAGAAATATCTCGTCCCAAAACATTTATTCATTAAACTGTGTTTGTCCTGCCTCCCCTACTCACCCTGCAGACTAAGCTACTACACAAGTAGTCCTATTTTTAATAGGAACATTCATAAATAAATTAGCCTCAGGGGAGGCCAGCAAGAGGTTACATCTGCGGTTATAGATGGAACAGCTCCGCAAGGCCAGGATTATATTATTTACTGCTTGGTTCTGTATTTCTGCTTACTGCTTTGAAGTGCACAAAAGTCACAACGACTTCGGCATTGAGGGTGGCTTGTTTTGCAGCTGGAAATCCTGATTTAAAATTACATCAGTACAAGTCCTGCATTTTGCTGGAAAATGGGCACTTGGTGGAGCCTTTTTGTTCCCTGGGTGCCCCAAGGAGGCAATGCATGTGCTGATGATAAACCCAACAGGTGCCAGGGTTGGTGGGTGCTGCAGCCAGTTGGCTTTGTGCCGGCAGCGCACAGTGGCTATATTGTGTCTCTAGGTTTTTGTGTGCTTCCATGTCCTTGTGAGGGATGGTATAACCCAGTTGAAATACATACTTAAACTCCTGAGGGATTAAGTGTGTTTCCTTTGCTTTACAGTTCAGAATTTTACAGTTTCTTTGTTTGGGGGTTCTCAGATTGCTTAATGATTTTTTTCCTCCCGGTTTTGCCCAGATGTGTATAATAGCAGTATTTGAACCTTACTAGGTTTGCCAATTTTATTACTCAACATATGGTATATCCCTTTATTTTTGTCTAGTATATCATTCTTCTGCCGAGAAATCCCTTGGTACAGGCTTTTTCCTCACTATTCTTCAATGGTTCAGTTTGCGACTTGTCTGTACTCCAAAATTCAGCTTTTTGCTAGTTATTCAGGGAGACAAAATGTCAGATGTTTTGCTTCTGTCTGAAAAGTATTGTTTAAGCTGTCACTTACTAGAAATACCGCGGTCAATTATTGTTAAAAAAGCCCTTTTTCCCACCTCCCTGGGAAGCTGTTGCTCTCTGACAGAGCAGCACCAGAAGGCCTGAGATGATGTGAGTGCTGCGGTGCTGCAGCAGCCCAGGAGCGCAGGTTGCATCCCAAGCCCACGAGTGGCTCCTCTGTGGGTCTGCTGTTGGCTGTGCTGGGCAGGATGAGCCCACAGGGCTCTGCTCAGCCAAGGCTGCTGGTGTTCCAGATGCACCATCAGCCCCAGCCTGGGTTCCTGCAGAGGTTTGGCAAATCAATGGTTATTTCCACTTCTAGAGCTTTCCCAAGGCTCTTATCTGTTCTTCTCTCGGCCTTATGGGGAGGTTAGAATGGGCAAGCTGGTTTCCCATGGTACAAAGATACATTCATTGCTCCGAGCATTGTATCTGTACTTATGAGCACATTATAGTCCATCCAAATCCCTGCATCTGTGGCTCATCCTTACATATTTATTCTGTATTTATAGTTACCAGCATTTACAGAGAATGTGAGCAGGGGTTATTTTCCTAGTAGGCTTGGGAGCAGATTCTTTTGTAGTTTACATCTCTATAACTCAATTAAATGGCATTAGGATATTCTTACATCAGCTGAGTTCTCCTCCTGGAGTCAAAGTATAATTCCTAATAATGATTTTTTAAAAATGTTATTAGTGTTTTCTTCTGAGCAGTTTCTTAAGCTTTTCTTCCTTTATAGCAAAGTCTGTGTGTAAGAGACTTCAGACTATTTTGTTTGAGAATCAGAGACTCAGAATAATTTGTGGTCTGCTGAAATTATCCCCAATATCCTATTTGCATAGCTCTTGTATAAGCTTCCCAATTCAGTTGTAAAGGCACCGATCACTTGAATTCTAGAATTTGTTTCCTGTGCAATAGAAATAACACGTGGCTTTCTCGTGGCAAATTGTTAAAGTTTGTATCTGAGTTTGAAAATTATAAATTGCTGTCTGGTGCTAATTGCTAACTGCCAGTAGTAGTAGTAGTAGTAGTAGTAGTAGTAGTAGTAGTAGTAATAATAATAATAATAATAATAATAATAGCAACTGCTCAAGTAATCTTCCATATAATGAGAAATAAATATTATTTCCTTAAGTCATGCCTGATATTCACAGTGGAGTGGTATATGCCTTTTGAGAAAAGGAATGAAATTCTGCAGCTACCAAATACATCAGTCATGTATCAGACAGGAAGAACCAGTTAGAAAAATCCTTTTCTTTTCAATTTCTTTAAAGAACAGGCGGAATAAGTTGTGTTTTGTCATTAGATGATATAATTTTCAAAGCGCTAATAATATCTGGCCTTCCCTTGTCTGGAACTCAACTGTTGACTTCCCAATAAGTCCAGTTATTTGGAAGCTGATGCCCAAAGCACTGAGCTGTCATTCCAGCATAATTAATTCCTAACCTTTCACCATGATTAGGTTGGCTGAGCTTTTGGTTGCTGTACTGGGGTTATCCTGCTGGTGATACCTACTGGGACATGTGCTGGCTCTTTCTGCAGTTATTCTCACAGCAGACACTCTAGGTTAGGTTTTTTGCCAGACTTTTCTTTCCTACAGGCATTCAAATTAGTAACTGTGAATGAGGGTGAATACTGAAGACGAGATGAGACATAGAGATAAGTGGTAGGGAGCTGGACAGCTCTTTTTTTAAGCCATATTTCAGGGCAGTGTGTTGTTAAGGCAGACAACTGGAGTCCGGAGTGTATTTTAAAATCAAACAAGTCTTTCACAAAGGCACCAAGCTGGGGCAGTGTGACTGTGGAATATGGGGTTTGTAGGAGTGATAAGTAAGAAGGATCAGTATTGGAAAAAAAAAAAGCTCCCAATATTACCAGGTAGATTGTGCCTGGGCCAGTCTGACCCTCGCTGCTGGGCCAAAGGCAGCAACTGCGGTGTATCACCCCAGAGATACCTTGGCTTGCTGGTGGTTGCAGCCGGGCACTGAACAAGTCCAGGCTTGTTGGAACCCCGTTTACCTCAGGAGGAATGGCTTCAGGCGATGGTGAAGAGAAAAAGGAGAGGATTCTGCTGGAAGGTTTAATGTCTAGAGGTTTATTCCATGGTTACAGAGGTCTGAACGTGAGGACCTGCTCCAACAGAATTGACGACCGCATGGTCTGATCACCTTTTGAAGCTCAGGGACAGGGGGAGGGGAGGTACAGGTGAGCCACCAACCAGGTGAGAGAGGCAGGGTCTCAAGGGAAGATGACACCCAGACAGGCCAATGACCCCTGGGCATAGGGGCATCCTTTGAACTTGACCAACAACACCACGCCTTGCTGGAATGCTAAGTCTGAGTGACAGGACTCACTCAGCATGGGGGCAAGGGGGAGGGGAGAGAGGTATAGGCACACCTGGGGAAGTGACCTGGAAGGCCAAAATGGGACATTACAGCACACCACAACAGATCAGGATCAACCATTTCCTTCACTAAAACCTTACATTGAAATTTCTTCTTAAGCTTCTCTCTCAATGTTCCTGCCATCCTGAGAAGTTTTGTTTTGCCATTAGAAGGACACCCAGCCTGTGGTGCAGTTTCACCAGGCACTGTGCTGCTGGAGCTGGACAGAGCTGCTGGCACCTCCTGCTGCTCCCACCAGGAATTCCTCGGCATCTCCCGTGTGCGTGGGCTGAGGATGGGATCGAACCTCTGTTGCAGCTGAAGCAGCACGGCGTGAATAGCACACAGGATACACTTTTGCTCCAATGATATGATTAAAAAATCTTTTAATATGTGTTCTGTTTTTAATGTGTCATTTAGAAGTCCTCCTGCCCAGCTGTCTGAGTGGGGAAGGTTTTTCCAGCTCAGATTCTTGGGAAGGCTCATCTTCAGGGTTGGTACAAGTGCCAGCAAACCCGTGGGTAATCCCACAGCTCCTTGCTGTCTATTGCCACTCAATTTGTGTTTTAAATGACTTAAAAAAACTCAACCTATTAGCTCTTAAAACTTTATCTATTCAGAAGTGCTTCTATTTAGTATAATTATACATCTCATATTATTATATTTTTAATTAGCAGTATTAGGGGCTGCATTTGGTGGAGACCTGTTTTGGGTTTCAGTTGTCTGAATTCTGGGGGTTTGTGTGTTGTGGCTAAATTACAGCCTATATGAGTGATGGTAGTGCTGCACTCTCTAGGAGACATTAAATTCCCATCTGGATATGAGGTTGGTAGAACATAATTTGTCTCTGATAAATGTTCAAGGCCAGGCTGGGTGGAACTCTGCGCAGCCTGGTCTAGTGGAAGGTGTTGGCATGAGATGATTTTTAAGTGTCCTTCTAACCCAAACCATTCTGGGATTCTGCAATTACTAATAATGCTTAGATCTCCCATGCCCTATGGCAAGTTCAGAAGGATTGGTTTCCTTTCCTCAATATACATTTGGATGAGGGTTTTTTCTAGTGCCGAGGGTTTTTTTAACTTTATACATATTTCGTTGTGATGACTGACTGACTGTTAACTTGTATAATTTGTAAAAATTTCTGAAAAATATCCAAGAAGATCATCCTCTCTTCACAATATGATTTTTATGGTGAGACAACATGCTGGGAGCCTGGAGTAATCCTGACCAACACTGTCCCTATCTCTTCTGGTTTTACAGCAGGCATTGCAAAGTGCTCAGTGGATTTCTATCTCCCCAAATCCAGCTTGCCTTCTGATTTTCAGTAAATCTCACAGCCACTGTAGTCCCCCAAAGGTTGCTCAGTAACTTGCAAGCTCCTGGAAGTGCCTTTGAATTTTGCTGTAATTCGTGGAGCCATTAGCAGCTTGCTTTTTATTTACTAATACCACTCTATTTACATATAATTGTGTGGCTGTGCATTAAAATACATGTCTTTCCAAACAATGACAAACCAGGAAAATAATTGAGAGCTAGATTCTTGAAACTTTCGAGCTTGGGAGGCATAAGGATTTTTTCCAGCCACAGGCAGAATTGGTTTAAGGCACTGAGGTAATTTAGATTGCGAGGTGATGCTTGAACTCAATGAGTTCTGCATTTAAATAGGTAAGTGTAGGAATGAAAAAATAAGAACATGAAATGACTTCTTCAGGATCACTCTGTGGGTATTAACACGTGACCTGCGTTAAAAGCCAGGTTTTTGCTTTTTAGTTCAGAGTTTTATCTACTCTTGGATCAAGCCTGAAGGTTTCTCAGGCAGAAGGAACAGAAAAGGAAAAAAAAAATCTCCTTTTCTTAGAGCATGACTGTGCAGTACTGCGAAAAAGGCAAATGCAATCTTGACTCAAGCAAGGCATTTCTATGGAGGCTCGGAACCATTCATGCCATTAGCAGATAGCCATCTGTAAAACTGCACTATTCTGGTCTCCCATATGCAAGAAAAATTAATTCAGATGGGGACAGGTGCTGAAAAGTACTTGCTGGGATGTGGGAGAGAACAAGGAGACAGAATAGGCGGCTGAAAGAGCTCGGCTTGTGTGGCCTGGCAGGACTAAAGCTGTTCTGGACCTGACTGCTCCATAAATATATCCAGGGGTATGTACCAGGAGGAAAAGGACCTTGCTGTGGATGGAGAGCGGCGTTGGCAAAAGAATTAGTGGGTTGAAATTAGCTGTGTGTAAATTTAAGCTGGAAATGGGATGTTGGTTTCCAGTTATCATAAACTTCTCTAGCTATTTATGAACCAGATCTCTTCTGCATCACGTGGTTCCCTGTGTTCCAGAGGCAGCGCAGCCCCATCCCCTTATTTAGCACTTTGTTCGCCTCCACAGCAGGGTGGAGTACCTGCTCAAGCTTTACACCCAGCTGTTTAAAAAAAAAAACAGCTCCCATAAAAGTGTAGATTATTGTCTTGAATTTGGTGAAATTACCAAAAAAAGTATGGAAGTTGCTTAATAGGTCCATTATTTGCCTGTTTATTCCTCTAATAAGGACTCATTCCATTTGGAAATCTAGTTTCTGGGGATTTTTTTGCCTATGAGAGGTCCTAGACTGAATTTAAAATGTGATCTATTTGCATCATGCAGAGCAATAGCTATTCCAAACAGCTAAAATCTGTCATGTTTCTTCAGTCCAAAGAGCTGACGCACCTGCCTGGACCAAGAGAATTAACTAGATAAAAACTGGGAGCTTGGGGGAGCTTCCCTTGAGCCCCTTTCTTGCGCTTCAGGTGTAGGGGTTTGCACACCTTGCAGATCATCACAAGAGCTGTGTGTGAGGAGCCCTGCTCGGAGATCATGCAGATCATCACAAGAGCTGTGTGTGAGGAGCCCTGCTCGGAGATCATGCAGATCATCACAAGAGCTGTGTGTGAGGAGCCCTGCTCGGAGATCATGCAGATCATCACAAGAGCTGTGTGTGAGGAGCCCTGCTCCCTGCAGAGCTCGGAGCCAGCGTCCCGTCCATCCCCAGGCTGTCCTGGTGCCTCCTCCGCAGGCGCCACGGCTGCTGCTCGCAGAGACCCCAGTGACTGATGGTGCCACCTAATTTTAAATTGCAATTGAAGCCCTGTTAGTCTGTGATTGCTAATCAGAATGAAAGTTGGCTTTTGTTGGCTTTTATTACTCATTCCACTTTGTCCATATTAGTTACAGACATAATGTGATTTCTGCTCTGCTTTGCTGATGCATAACATTCCCAAGGGGTCCCCTTCACTAAAATCTAGATTTCTCTTTACAGCTTGACAAGTTGCTGTTACAGCCCAGCCACAGAATGCTTTTCAATGCTTTATAGCTCTCAATGCAAAGAAACTTTATGTTGTTTTCATAGGTGAGGGTGACATAAATGTTGAAGTGCCTCCTGTTACTTGATATTTAATTATGAAAGCATCCACTGGAAAAATAGTATGAGCCTGGTGTAATCAGCACTGGGGTAGCCCTGCTAATCTTTTCATTTGGTCTAGACATCAAGGATGCTTTGTAGTAGTCTGGCTGTAGCCTGATAATCGAAGACCTTCTGGACTAAATGTTTCGGTACTCTTTATGAAGGGAAAGACTCCTCCATAAAACCCCTTAGGTTTGCCTCGGGCTGATAAATGCCTGTTTGATTAGTTCATGGAAAAGATATTTGGATGAACCTGACCATGGAGGCAGCTTGGCTCTGTGTTAGTGCCTTGATGTCTGGGAGGGCAGCAGCCCCTGGGAGTCAGGACAAGGGTGCTGCTCCTGCTTCTCATGGCTCTTTGAACTCAGATAATTCTGACTAGACAGCATTTCCACGTTACTTAGAAAATATTTTTATAATTAGTTACATTCCTAAAGAGATCCACAGTTCCTGACAATTGTTTGGAAGTGACAAATGGGTTTCCATGCTCTTTTCTTCTCTTTCTGTTAAGTAGCAACAGTTCTTCTTCTTACCTATTTTAAACCAATTCAGAGATTCTAAATAAATACTAAAATAATTGCCAACAGTCTGTTTTCCAAGACCTATCCACATGTCCACATTCTTATGTATCAAAGTCCAGTTTTAATCTGTAACATGGTTTATGTCTGACCTCTGCATCTTTAATTAAGGAGTGGGTGGGAGGGCAACAGCTGGAACCCCCTTCACCTGTAAGATGCATTGGGAAAGTCATTCAGGGTCAAAACAAAGAAATGCTGTCTCAACAGTGGCCAAAACTGAATGCCTGAGGAGGAGTATCATAACAGAAACGAGGTCCCGTGTTTTTGATGAGTATTTTAGTTCTTTTCATGCAAAAATTTAGATTTTATCTAGGCTGGAACAATTCCAGTACTGTTGAAAGAAAACTTGCTGTCTGAATAAAACCACTGTCTGGTCTGGCACAGTGCTGGGAAGAGCTGGTGTGGCTGCTCCTTGGGGAAGTGGCGATGATGTGAGTGCTGGATGGTGAAACACGATGTGCCTGAGCTCGCCTTGCTGGGCAGGAGCAGGAGCAGGAGCAGCTCCCGGTGTGCTGTGCCAGCTGTGCTGGCCTGCCCCCACCAGTCCCTTGTCATCTGGTGTTACCCTAGAAATAGATGTGTGTGACATTAAGGGAATACAAGCTGGGAATGCATAGTGGAATTACTTTTTGTCCTCTGGATAGGAAGGCAAGGCCTGGCCTGTGGCATTTCTGCAAATCTGTCACCATGGACTGTGCCCAGTGTGGAAACCCAGGCGAGGAAAGAGCTGGAACCCCACAGGGGTGAGATGGAGCTGCATTGTCAACTTTGCTGGTTCATGCTTGGTTTGATTTTGTGCTGCTTTCCTGTAGTGCTGTGGCTTGGTGATGGTGGAAATACCAGTGTTCTGTGTTCAGAGAGTTCTGTGTTCATTTTTCTGTGTTCAGAGAGTTTAAGGGAAGGTGCAGATACACATCTGCACTCCTGGTCCCACTTGCCTTTTTTCCACTCCTAAAAGTGTATCTTCTGTAAAATGCAGATCATAATCTACTTATTTGTGGGGAGGAAAGACAAGAGGATACAGCAAAATTAAATAATGGTGTTTTTTTGTCTTTGCCTTATTTTGAGCAGTGAAGCAGGAGAAACAGCCCTTCTAAAATATGTAGAGGTGGTGGGGCTCTGCCACATGCTTCCCAGAGAGGCTGTGGACTCCCCAGCCCTGGAAGTGTCCAAGGCTGGGTTGGTTGGGGCTTGGAGCCGCCTTGTCTAGAGGTAGGTGTCCCTGCCTATGCTGGGGTGTTGGAACGAGATGGGCTTTAAGGTTCTTTCTAAACCATGCTATGAGTCTGCAATTCTGTATCTGTAAATACGGTTTGTTTTCCAGTCTATAACTTGTTGGAGCAACATTATCTTTCTTTAATCAAAAGCTGTGTTTGCTAAGAACCAAGAGGTGTTGGGCAAGGGGATGGTTGACTAAGGTGAGGTTTGACTGAAGTACCCTGGAATGAGAGGAGAAACACCTCAAGCAAGGGCTCAGAGCTTGACTAGGCCTTTCTGTGGCATCTCAGTATTTGCAGGTCATCCTGCCTCTCCCTCTCCTCTTTCTCTCCTCTCTTTTCCTCTTCTCTCTTATCAGATCTCAGTGCCAGATTATCTCCCTGCCAGCTTTTAGAAGTTCAGCTTAGTTGTCAGCAGTTTGTCTGCAAATAGGCACAACAGTTCTCCATCAGGGCTGTCTGAGCAAAAACATCTGGAAATGTGGGAATTCAAAAGAAATATTGCTGGTGAAACCCAACAGAGAAAACCTGTGCAGGTTTGGAGAGGAAGCTGCCAAGCTATAAATATTTATATACTAAATGCATATGCTGGTGTGTAAATGAAGTGCTTGTAAAGCCTATGAGCAATCTTCTAAACCTGCCTTGGGTATGGTTTAGGTTAGAAAATATATTTTAAACCTTTATTTGTATGAGCATGTGTTTAGACAGACACTGCCAAGGAGTGTAACAGCAGTGGGTGCCCAGCGTTCCCCTGGGACAAGGCACATGGTGCAAAGTTCCTTTTTCCTCATGGCAGTTTTTGCTTTTGCTGGTCCTGGGATCACAATTGGAGCTATTTTGTAATTTCTGATTGTATTTCAAAACTGGAATTTTTTTACATAGTGAAAGTGAGTTTACCCCAACTTTTCAGACAAGCACCTAAGGATAGAGCTAATAAAGAAATCGTATTTACTAAATCACACGATCCTGTCAGTTGTTTTCATGATTTAAATGATTTGTAAAATGCACTTAGATGTCTTTCTAATTTTAATACTTCAGTTAAGTAAGTAGGTGGGCTTAGCATGACCTTCTGCAGCAGTTTTGGTAGTATAAATATCTGTGTCCAGATATTTATAATGATTTCAATGATTATTTTAATTTTTTCCCCAGTATAACATACAGATATAGTAACCATGTGCTTTGATCATTTTATTTCATGCTTCCTTGATAAATCATAGTTCATAAGGAGCATTACTGAATGTTGCAACTCATTTCACCACTTCATATTTAATGATTATCATGTAAGAGCGTCTTGGGACTTGTCTACACAGGAACTACAACGTAATTAAATGGGGGAATACATTTAAGGACTTGCCTACATAGAGAAATTTATTTGAATTTTAATATGATGTGAATTTTTAAGCATATTGTTTTTTTCTTGGGATGCGTTTTATGGGTATTTTTATTTTGGAGTATTTCTTGTTACAAGCTTGTTTTGGAATTGCAAAGCTAGTGTTTCTCACACACTTTCCTCATTGAAGAACTTGAAATCTGGTCAAAAGTAGATGTTTCACCATGTATTTTTGGTCATAGAAGTATGGCAATATTTATTTGAGTTTCAGTTTGTAATGTTGGTGGTTTTTTTTTTAAATTTTGAGAGTTTCCATTGGAGCAAACAATTTGATTTTGCAGTTTTTTTTTCAGAGGACCTAATAGCTTTTTATATTTTGATTTTTGTAAATTTTCCTTTTTCATAGGTGCATATATGTGTTGAGTGGCACCACATATGGATCTGAGCTTGGGGATAAGCAAATTAAATCCTTTGTTTTATTGTCTACTTGCCAGTGATCAGTGTAACCTTGATGCTGGACTTCCAGTACTTTGTTTTCTTCTTCTTATGCAGAATCTCAGGATGGTTTGGGTTGGAATGCACCATAAAGCTCATCCAGTTTTACCCCTGCCATGGTGGGGGACGCCTCCACATATCCCAGGTTGCTCCAAGCCCCATCCAACCTGGCCTTGGACACTTTCAGGGATGGGGTAGCTACAGCTTCTCTGGGCAACCTGTGCCAGGGCCTGCTCACCCTCACAGAGAAGGATTTTTTCCTAATATCCCAGGTGAGCCTGCCCTCTGGCAGTGGGGAGACATTTCCCCTGTCCTGTCACTCCATGTGCTGGGATGAAGTCCTGTCTTTCCTTATGGATGTATCCGTACTTGCCTAAATAAAAAGTCTGATCCAGGGTGACCCACTCTAATGCACGTCCATTACCACGAAAAGCTTTTTCATGATTCTGGGTTTAGTTTCATGGAGAGTGAACACAATGTCCAAAACTCCCGTGGTGCAGTCTGGCTTTAATGCCTTGCACAAAGTGCCTCAGTAGAGTGTCCTGCTGAATCCAGAAGATTTTTTTCTTGTGATTGAACAAAGCACTAGTCCCAACCATTCAGCTTTAGCAAGACCTGTGTAGTCAAAGCTTCCACGTGCCTGTGGTGGCACCAACAGGAAGGAGTTGGAAATACTCCCCCCAGAAGCTCTTGGATGGATGGATACTGGCACCCAGGGGAAATCAGGCCACTGAGGTGCAAGGTTGGTTGGATTTTTTCCCAATAGATACTCAGAAAACTTCATATTGGGCTAACACTTAGCAAACAAAGGTGACATTTGAGGCACCTGGAAGACAAACCTGACAAGAGTGGCATTTCCGTGTCAATATTAAAAACTGCTGAGCTTCAGGAGCTTGAGCCCTTTGGCTGGGCAGGGAGTTCCTGCTTTAATAACCCTTTTCTTGTGTGCAGGTTTGGACACTTGCTTTGATGTGGAAAAGTGCTGCTGTAACAGCACTCGTGAGCAAGAAGCTGCAGTGAGGCTGAAGAGAGCAAAAGCTACCCCCGGTTCATGTGGAAAGCACTAATTTATTCCAACATATTGATGCTTATGCAGTCCTTAGAACAAGTCTTGCTTATATGTCATTATGTTTCTTATTATGCTTATATTTCAAGAATGGCCTTCTAAGATAGAGTTATCCTATTTTGTCCATATCTTTGACTGCCTTTTGGCAAAAATCCTTGTGTTGCCAGAAGTCAGATTAAAACTTCAAATGTTTAAATTTGTAAGGCTTTTGAAAGGATCACTGGCACAAAATAAATAAATTTACGCAAGTGAATAGGTCATTATACCTTAAAAAGAGGGGAGGTAATTTGATTTGGTTTCTTAATTGGTTTCCAAGCTAAAATTAATAGTGTGTGGAATCTCTCTTAGTAACATGACTCAGAACTATTTATTTTTCAACTCCTCTTTTCAGATTGATGAGTGTGTTATCTTAGCATTTGAGAGATGCAAGCAGTACTGGAATGACAAACATTTTTCGACAGCTTTAGAAAGATGGATGATGTGATGACCCTGCAACAGGTTTGGGTGTTTGTGCTTTCCAGTGGATCATTGTGAGACTCTTGCTTCACTTTCGTTCTTAATGAGGGGGGAAGGAAAGGTGAGATCTAATTATGGGTCTTTTGTAATCTGACTTCTCAGTGTACATATTTATCATCCAGCCCTCAACAGAAGAGCATAGTGATGGTCATCCCCAGTTCATGGTCCCAGCTGGTGAATTTTGCTTTTAGAAAAGAAGATAGTTACTGGATTTTACTGCAAAGCTGGTGCTAAGTGATTAGCTACACCTTGGATAATTGTTATTGTATTGTTATTACATTGTTACTTTATCTGGCAGTTCTACACGTTCTGCATAAAATCATTACCAAAACTAACCTATTATAGGTAAAAATCCTTAGGCTTGACCAGGATCTTTATATCTCTTCCATGTCTTATGATCTGCAGAGTTGTGATAGCCTTAGGAGGAGAGAGAATGCCGTGAAAATACAATGCGTGGTCTACCACATCAAATATCTGTGAAATTATAAGAGAAAAAATACATTATTAATATATTGATAGCTTTCTGGTAAGTTCTATATAGATGGAAGAGAGTGATTTCCTTTAATTTGCTTTATTGCCAAGATTTAAAACTAAATGAAACTAGTGTCATACAAATTAAATTACAACATTGCACTCTTCAGTGTGCCTGTGATATTCTCCCCTAACAATTAAAACTCCTCAGTGTATTAGAAACTGGTCTCCTTTTGGATCTGGGAGCACACAGTGGAGGGAAGCAGTGAGGCCAGTGCAGTGTAAATCCTGAAATGCCCCTCAGAGTTCCTTTACTCTCTTTTTAGATCAGAGAGCAGATCAGATTTAGAGCAACAGGAGAAAGTTTGGTTTAAATTTTGTTGCAAACTCTCTCCTATAGGCTTAATCGATTCCATAAGTGTGCTGTATATAAAAATATGACTTGAAGTTCTCCTTGATATCATCTCCTAATATTTAAAAGTAGTAATTACTGGGGAATTATTTTATTAGTAGGTTTGAGCTGTGGGTAAGTGGAGCAGGTCAGCTCTGTGATATTTGGACAGTGTTGGCATGCTGCATTGCTCAGGCACATCAGTAAAGGCCTGTGCTACTTCACACCCTGGTTCACATTTAAACTTTTTTACTGATTCTGTTGCAGCATTCCTTCATTTCACCCACTGTGGGGTTTGTGGCTTTGAGGTTTTTAATATTTTGGCCAGAAGGAGCTGTAGATTTTAATTTTGCTAAATATGGCCAGGCCAAAGCAAATTCTCTTTCACTGATGCCAGGAACTTCAAGTATAAAAATTAATTTATTTCTGAAATGAAAAGATATTTTGAACAAGCAGTTTATGTATTTGCATCTACTGAAATAACCTCTGTCTCACCAAAAGCAGGCAAGCCTGCTGCTGTGTGTACAATGCTACTTTTGTCTGTCTTGTAAGAGGAAAAGCCTCACTAATAGGATGTGTCAGCCATGAGCAGTTAAAACCAACACATCTCCGTGTCATATAAGAGAGAAGTTTATGGATTAATATTCAGGTTCCTGACAGGAAGCACATTGTGATGGATTAGTATTCTTATAATTTGAGTGACAATTTTTAAAAAGCTACTTAAAATGACCTGGATCTGGGACACGTGGGTTGGAGCCAGGAGATATGTGGAAGTGATTTAAATCTCACCTTCCTATTTCCCTGCTCTAATCTCCTGGGCAAGAGCAGAGCCCAGTGTGGCTGCTTGATTTTATAGCTCTCTGGTAGTCACAGGGGGCTGAAAGCAGCTGATACTGATGGTCTGGAGGACTCTTGAGTGATCTGCTCCTTCTGCATCTGCCCTGCCTAAATCCAGGAGCTCAGGATCCTGCTGTAGTTACTAGCAGGAATAAAGTCTGTGCAGCTCCTGCCTCTGTTCTCACTCCTCTGGAGGAGATTTGTGTCTCCTGGTTAACTCGGGATCTGCTTGACTTAAGCACTGCATTGAGCAGCAGAAATACTTCCCCAGGAGTTCCTCAGTAACAACTTTATTCCACCACAGGAATTTGTCTAAGCCATCTTCAGTATCAGATTTTATCTGCAGTGTTGCTCAAAGCAGCTGCACTGTGTCCAGAGGACCTGGCCTGGTGTATTTTAGGACATATAGTAACTTAAACCAGATACTGACCTAGTGCAATACCTATCTTCAGCAAAGAGATTGTTATTTGAAGTTTTGTTTGTTTTTTAAATTATATGTTGCACTCATGGCATGCAGACATTGTGACTAATATGATTTAATGCAAAAGAATCTCTTGAAGAAAATGTCTTTGCAAAGTGATTCAGGGGGATATTTTGGTAAGGCATAAAGGTGGTTTGTTTTTTTTTTACCCTAATAATGGTTCTTAAAGTACATAGTAATAAAATAGTTCCTGGAGACAGCATGTTATAGATGTCACATGCTTCTGACATCTATTTAGTGATAATAATTCTTCATTAAAAACTTGCAAGGGTAAGCAACAGATGTGGGGTGATCAGAGCTCAGTTGTGGAAATGTTTGTGGGGAGTGAAGTTTTCCATTTTATTCCAGGGCAGCACAACACAGATAAATGTTGAAACCCATTTTTTAGCACTCTTCATTTTAAGTTGAAAAGGGAGAGCCCGACAGCAACAAAATCCGAAATGATGGGAAGATATTCAGTGCAGCGCGTCCTGTGCTTAGAAATTGCCTCCTTTGATCAAGAAGGCAAAAAGCATTGCTAGGCAAGTGTCCTCCTGGAAGAGGGGCTCAAGAAATGCTTGGAGAAAGGAGCTTTGTTTGTTTGTTTGTGTGCTAAATAAAAAGGACTTAATGGGGGTAAATGTATAATGTTACTAGGCTTTAGCAGCTGGCCAGAAAGCAGTATTCCTTCCCATGGAGGTTATTTCTCCAGTGTGGATCACATGAGGTGAAGCTTGTCTGTGTATCCAGCTTTCATTTCCCCTGACGCCATGGCTGACGTCCGTGAGGCCTTGGGAATACGCTAGTTAGGTGGCTCACAAAGTCAGCATTTTTGGAGATGGAACAGCTTATAAAGGCCTGCTTTTATTTTTAATATTTCATTTTTGTTATGCTATCTTCCTAGCAAAATACGATTTTAATGAGAAGAGCCAGGCTCACCGGTGGTCACCTGACCTCCTTCTCATTTACTAAACCAGGAGATTCATGTCTTTTCTCCCATTTCAAGCTTTGGACATCAGGTGCATTGAAAAAATTAGGTTAAATGAGCTAATTTTTCATGCACTGGTACTAGAAAACTTGATTTGAAGATGAAGACAAGAAAAATTTTTTATGTGGAGTAAAGCAGATAAAGAATTTTGGTACAAATGCCACGTTATTTCCATAGTTAATGTTAATTTCTAGCTCCTTGCGGTAGGCTTGCACAGCAGGCCCGGGGTCTTTCCTTTTATCCTCACTGCTCTTCCTCAAGTGAGTGCTACAAGCACATCCACACCTGCAGCGCCCCTGGTTATGCAGCTGGGCTTCCCCGGTTACCAGCAGTGTATTTCAGGATGTGTCCATCATCCCCTCCTCTGTCCTGACCCCTCGTCGCTGTGCGAAGCCCCACAGGTGCAGCAGTGTTGGGAGCACGTTGCTGTGACACTCCGCACTATCACTGCCCTGTGACGGCACTTGTGGTATCAGCAAAGGATGCTCTTTGGCCAAAGTGCTGAGGAAGAGGCCCAAGCTGCAAGAGCTCAGTGACTACTTGTTTTGTTGGTCAGAGCCACTAAAAGGATTTGGATGAGCTGAAAACAACATGGAGCGCTGTGTCAGGCATGCGGCAGCTCCAGCCGCTGTCGCCAGTTCAGGGTACTGAAATAATAAATGCCACGTAAAGCCTTAAATGCCCAGTTCTGGGTACAGTGTCTCTGGGAATCCTTGGAAAGCCACACTTGTGAGTGGTCAAGAGAATAACAGCATCACCTCTCGAGCACTCAAAAGCAGAGCTAGCATGACAGGTTGTTAGTCCAACAGGTAAGACAGGTGTATACCAGTGAGTCTGCCTTCTCCATCCTGAAAAATCTCAAAAGTCACAAGTATCAACATTTTCTTAGCAATTTCCTCCTGTTGTATTCCCTGTACAGAGCAATGGGCTTTTAAATGCTGGATAATAATAGGAATGTGTCTTTTGTGTGGAGAAAAAAATAAAAAAGAAGCTGTGTCAGATCGTTTATGTGGCAGACCTTTCCAGTTTTGTGGGACATGACAGTCTGGGGTTTAGCTGCCCTCCTCTGTGAGTAAGATTGCTCAGGCTGGCATTGATCTCGTTTTTAATTAGAATCCTCTTTGAGATGGAAAATATCAGAGCAGATCTATAGTAAGACAGGGAACTTCACTGCCAGAGGGTTTTCAGATACAGCCTTAAAAAAAAAAAAAAGAAAAAAAGCTATTTCTAATCCTTAAAATATTTGCCTTGCTTTATTTTCATATCTTGAAGACAAACAGGTGCTGTGTGCCCTTTATGATTCTCAAATATACAATCTCCAAGCCAGCAGTCTCCAAAGCCTTCCCTTGTTTGTACAATTAGGGTGGGATTTTCAGAATCACTCAGTGTTGGTCTGTCTCTGCTCTCATTGAAGTCAAACTGCCATTGACTTTAGTGAGAATCGTGTTAGATCAGCATGAGTGCTTTTGAAAATCCTTCCCTCCACTTTTATTTTAGTCACATCTGTGTGCAATTGAGTAAAAAGACTTTTGTAATATGCTTTAATTATTCTTTGTTGTTTTCATATAAAAGTGATTTAAAAGAAACCAGAAGGAAACCTATAATAATCTTGACTTTGATCTTATTTACCATGAATTATATGTTATGTTTTTCTTCTCCATCTATATAATTATATATTACTTTATGACAATGTAAGATAAATCACTGAAAACATGAGGAATAGAAATAATTAGGTAATACAGAGAGGAAGAACAGTCTCAGAGGAAAGTACTTGACGCTTCGTGGTCTGGTGGGTTTCCAGTGTTGCTGGAAGCGACTTTCTTTAGGCTGAATGGGAAAAGCAGGAGACTTCATGTGAACGGCTGGTGCTGAAACCTGATGAATTTGGAGGCTGCATGGCCAGCTGGGAGGAGTGACTTTCTGGATGTCACCTTCCCAGGAAACTGCAGGTTATTGCCCAGGTGTGCACAGTCTGCTCTGCCACTGTGCTTTCAACACAGTTTTGGTCCACCTGCTCCTCCTTGATTCATGCCCCTTTTTGGTTTCCAGCATGTGTTTCAGTGTTGTTTCTGGTTAACTGTTTGCTCTTGGGAAATACCAAAGAAAACCATAGAGAATCAGAGCTTTCTGTAGCTCAGGGGAATTGGGAGAACACAGAAAGACCTAATTCAACAAAATCAATATTTGCAAGATTTGCCCTGTACAGCCTGGCTTCTACCTCTGGCTGTAGATATTCATTGAAGTGCTCTAGAGGGGCATCCAGCTGTAGTGGTTTTTATTTGCATCGTATTACTGTTTGTTTGGGCCCATAGCAAGAGTTTTTAGCTGAGGAGGAGCTTTAGCCATCACCTATAGCTCATCTCCACCTCCCCATGTGGTACAAATCAGGGGGGATTTTGGAGACCATCAGGAGGAGGTGACTGCTTCACTCATTAGTGCTGAAAATTTACCTGAACTGCCCTTCTGGGAGGCTTTGAAGAGAAATATGTAGATCCAGAGGGCAATTCTGTTGGCAAAGAACACATGGAAGCCTCCTTGGGTTCAGGGGTGGATTTGCAGTGGGAGAACCTCAGAGTTACATTGAATTAAATTGTCTTCTAATAGCAAGGTTCCATTCCATTTTTAGACTCCTGGGATTGTCAGTTCTGCTGCAAATATGTGTTTAGCATTAGAGTAAAATGTTATGTCAGTACATGGCATGCTGGTTGCCTGTTTCAGCTGCTGCTGTTTCCACCACATGTCATTGATTAGAGCTGGGCCAGCGGCCAGGCTGGTCCTTGATACACTCGAAATCCAAAGTAGTCTATGAAAGATGCTTATTAGCTGAAGTGTGGCAGATCTGTTTGATAAACTCTATGGCATATTGTTCGTCTTAGTGCGCTCTGTTGGTGTTTTCATGTGAACAGGAGTAAAGGTGTTGGACTGTTGTAGTTCAGTAGATGTGATCTCTCTTGCAGGACCATGCATGGCAAGTGCAGCACGTGCTCAGGGCTCCACTGGCCTAATTAACCGAAAATTGTCTGGCCACTCTCTGGGAAACTAAATTAGTGGTCTTGGTGTTCAACACCCAGAGGGAGATTCCCCAGGGAATGGTGACAGCCCAAAGCTGCCATAGCTCAAGGACTGCTAGGACAACAGTCTCAGGCACAGAGATGGGTTCTTGGGGTGTCTGTGCAGAGGCAGCAGTTGGGCTTGATAATCGTTGTGGGTCCCTTCCCACTCAGGAAGGAGCAGAGGCAGAGGCACTGGACACACTGTCCTCTTTCACTATCGATAGTCCTGAAAGTGCCACCATCATGTAATCTGCAGCTGCAAGGTGTTGTTACAGAAATCTTGGCATAGTCTTAATAAAATTATTAGTCTGTGAGCCCTCTGGAAGGTCTGAGTGCTCAGCCACCCTCTGCAGGCACTGCTGGTTCCAACAGGGAGTTTGAAATTAGGCATTCTTTAACATTTCACATATAAACAAAGTGGAAACCAGTCTAAAGAAGCTGAAGGACAGAAAGGCCATGGGAGTAAACAGCTCTGAGCAGTAATGTGACAGTTATGCTAGGAATTGCGAGATGCTTAAGATATAATTACTCTATATTAATGAGATGAGATCTGCACAAAAAGCATGATGAACCTGCCAGAGAAATAAACCACAGAGTACTGGCTAGCCTGATTTTTTTTTTTTTTTTTTTTTTTTTTTGCCATTGTCATGTTTTAAATGTTCATGCATGCTGATTAAAATTTAGGTTAGGTTCTTGAGAGCTGTTGCCAAGTTTTGTCACTCAGGGCTTTTTAGATGCTGTAGATTTAACCCTCAGTCTGCCCTTTTGGTGGCCAGTTTCCCAGATACTGAGGGCAGATAATATTCTGCCATGTCCAGCTGAACTGGTGCATTCAGACTTCCTGGGGAAAAAGCCTCTTGTGT